>NC_083341.1:104208979-104811421 GCF_019175385.1 Lycium barbarum | reverse complement strand
TCAGGTAACATCCATATCCATCGTTATTATACTTCGATCCTATCTACCAAAATCTGTTTCCGGGATTTTCGCATTTGCCCTTTATCACCTTTTGCCACACTCTATCCTTCCTGCTCGTTTACTTTAAAAATTTATCCGAATGGCTTTCCGTCTCTACCGCCGCCTTAACCCTTCCCTCGAATACTTTGCTCGATCCTTACTAGGAACATATTTCTCCTGCTCACGTTTCTTTTCTTATCTTGACATCACAATCTTCTCCTTACTCTTATGCATACCTATTCCTCTTCTCCCTGATATTGTTGCATCATGATTATCTAACTTTTAATATTTAGAGGAAACCAATCTCGATCTGCCCTCTAGCACTTGCTACCTTAGTTTCAATATCTAGCCCAATCAATTCCTTTAGCACATCATAAGATTGATCATAAGGGCATACATAATATTTAACGTAGCCACACATGACTTATCATTTGCGTCGCTTTTCAATATCTTACTTACAAAATACTCCCTTTGCTTTTTAACTCTGTCCTGAGTCTGTGACTTATTACATCTCCTCTTCTCTTGACCAGCTAGCCAGACTCCTACCTTGCAATCATTTTGAAATTCTAATCGTACGGCTCATATGCTCATAATTTTCCCTCAGCTATTCTGATTTCTCATACCTTTCGCACGTCTAAATTTGCAGGACTTCTTAGCATATTTTTCTAAGTCCTGATTATGCGTTTCTGGCGATATAGCCTTAATGAATAATCTCCACTCGAACACCTACTCTATTTTTTTTTTCATAATCCAACATCGCTCTTATTTTTCTGTCATCAAGTGACCTTCACAACATTCGTCTAAAAAAAAAATCAAGGTGAAACATTCTCATAAGGATCAACTATTGCCTGAAGTTGGTATGATCTTCATTTCTTTAATCGATCAACAACATTGCACATTAGGAATTATGTAAATAATCCAGAAGGCAATCATAGTTGTAGCCCAACTTACATAACCACTTCTCATTCCTAGGTCCGAGGTCGTCATTATTATCAGAAGTAACTTGGTCATAATGAGTCTCAGAATAGTACCAACTATCGATTACTCAGAGTCCCCTTGAAGTTAAATAACTGGTGACTTCTGAATCCCAAAGCAAACTTACATCATATAGGGAAGTTTCAATAAAACGAGTCCATGTGTCTATTATCAACCTGTCCTGATCCTATATATACATACTTCTAAAATGAAGCCTTCCCTGTTATACCCCGTATATTTATACGTCAAATTATTCGCAAGCAAGTCGACTCAAGTTAAAGGCGGAGTCATTTTCGGACACGAGAGAGAAACCTTTAAATTTCAATTTTAAATTAGAACATGAATTATTTATAAATTTTATTTGGTGTGGAAATATTATTGGACATTAGGAACTAATTAATTGTGATTATATTATTAAGTGGGGATTGATGATTAATTAAGCTAATTAGATCGCTAAGTGGGCCCCATGACACATGGCGAAATTCGATTGGCGATTAAATAAGAAGTGGACACATGTCACAAGTGTGGACACATGTCCACTTTATAGAAAGCATATAAATCCTAGAGTTGATGACTAATGCTATCATTATTCACTTGGAAAAATTCAACAAAAAGAAAAGGGTTCTTAGGCTAGGGAGAAAAGGAGATATACGGCCATGGCTATGGCATCTCACGGCCAGCCATGGCAGCCATATGATGGACTCACGGCCAGCCATGGCAGCCAAACGGTGGGCTCACGGCCAGCCATGGCAGCCACATGATGGACTCACAGCCATGGTGAATAGTAAGAGCATGTCTCTAAGGTAAGATTAATCCTTTTCCATATGTTTTGGAGATGGATTGAGGTTGCTATAATTGGTGGATATGGAATTGAATACAAGAATTGTGTAAGTTGATGTTGAAATGTAAATTGAGCCGTGTAGGGGGCTGCTTTAATTAGACATGGTGAATTGATTTTTAAGTGACAATATGGTTGTTGTTATCATAAATTATATGGTAAAAGAATGAAGGAGTTAGATATAAGGTTAAAGTTGCGTTGATATGAACATGTTGCTATCCTTATGGAATTGAAAGAATTGAAGATATAATCATGTCCATATGTTGTTGTTGGTATTTCTGTGTTACAGGAAGGTAATTGGAAAATTTGGGATAGGCGAATATATAGGGGAAGTGCTGCCGGATTTTCGCTAAGTCTTTAGCTAATAGAAAAACCCTAAATGAGAATATATAAGCTAAAATATAGGTTCTATACGAAATGGGCTATAGATTTGTGAACTAGAAAATATAGTTACTAACGATAACGTTACTCTTATGTTAACTAGGCTAAAAGAGCGACAAAGCGAACAGTTTTGCGATTAGTCGTCAACAGGTATGTGAAGCTATCCCTTCTTTCTTTTGGCATGTCTTAGATTTAAGTGATGAATGATATGAACTTTGGGGTAATTCCATTCATAAGCTTTGAGTGATATTTATGATTCTTATTCACTTCTTGATGTTACAATTCTCAAGTGATTGAGCCTCCCTCTTCAGTTTTCTATACGTTGGTTAATAGTTGATATATATCCGTTCCTATTCTTAGGAACTCTATGATAACTAGTGACTGGACTTCTATAAGGTGTTTCATACTATAGTGACATATGACTATGATCCTTAAGGCTTTGTGATATACTTATGATGATATTCAAGGGATGTTTGATATGTTTCGAGTGACATTCGAAAGGTATTTGATGCGACTATTGTCCTGATTTTCAAATGGTAATTCGTGTTGATTATTCTATTGAGTCTTTGAAAATGTTTTTAAATTGCATATAGTTTCTCACTACTCTGCTCGTGGATGCCTCAATATGTCTTTCACTAAGTCCCAGGCCAGGATATGTATTCGTGCACAGTTTCACTGCATTGTTCACCGAGTCCCTCACTAGAGGGCCGGGTACGGTATATATATATATATTATGGTGTTATGCTGTGTTATGGAGTTATGCTGTGTTCTGGAGTATGCTGTGTTATGGCGCCAAAGACGGGGTGGCGACCATGTTCACCGAGTCCCATAATGGGCCGGATATGATATATGATATTGACATGCATGATTTATGTTTCAAAGGCAAGCATTTTGGTATTCTGGTTATTGTACTCGTTTTCTGTACTCCTTATTTCAGTTATGATCATGTTTACTGTATTTCATGCTTTACATGCTCAGTACATATTCCGTACTGACCCCCTTCCTTCGAGGGGGGGCTGCGTTTCATGCCCGCAGGTGCAGATACTCGCTTTAGTGATTCACCAGCTTAGGACTCCCTTTCTGCTGTCTTGGAGAGCTCCGTTGTTCCGGAGTCTAGACTTTTGGTTTGAATCTTATGATATATATATGTATATGCTATCCAGGGGTACGACGGGGCCCTGTCCCGTCATATTTCGCTATTCGTACTCTTAGACGTCTGTAGACATATGTGTGGGTTGTGTATGGGTTCTGTTCAGCTGTGTCTATACGATGTGCTGTGGTATGATGTTCGTCTCTAGTAGCAGCCTTGTCGGCTTGCATACGATATTGATATGTGATGGCAGCCTTGTCGGCTTGCGTATTATTTCATGATATGATTAGTTGTGACTCCTCAGGAGACCGTTGATCTGGAAGTATATATATATGATGATGTTACGAACTTTGGAGTTCCTTTATAAGTTTTCGTATTGTCGTAGTTTCAGTTTGATGTTATATGTAACAGGTTGGTATACGGGTGCCCAGTTCGGGCACCAGTCACGGCCTACGGGGTTGGGTCGTGACATTCCCCTACTCATTAACTTCCTTTTTCCTTATCAATATCTCTTCGTTATCTCTTACTTGTCAATCTATGAATCATAATACTGTACTTGAGTTCTTAAGGTCGGCTTTCTCTATATCTTCAATGAGCCTCAGTCCTCTGAAATCTTGAATGCAACTCATTCCAGTTCCTCTAACTACTAATTACCTTTCCTCCTGGGTTCATCCCTTAATTCAAATTAGAATCTTTCTAAAACTCCTTTTTAAAAGCGTCTCATAATTGTTTACTCACTCATAGCTTACCAAACGTCTGGTTATGACATTTCCCTTTACTCTTTCTCTATGGCATAGACATTCAAACAATTCAATTTGTAAAATTTTTGGCAGAGTTTCCTCTATAATTCTTACTACCTCAACACTGCACACAACCCAGAAAACACATCCAATGTCTCTCAGGGCAATCACAAATACAAGTGGCATCCCGCTCATGTACTAGTCGTCCATATACATCAATATCAATAAAGTAGGGAACATACCTTTCGGATCAACAAACTTCAATTCTCATCAATATCTCCAAGCTGTATAATCAACTGCTCATCCACAACCTAAAATATTTAGGGTTAGAATCAGGGACTTCATGTCCTATGGCATAGCTCTACAACACGATCTAAGATAAGAAAGAAGAGTAAGCATCCTAAATGCCATGTAGCTTCCTGTTTATAAATGTGGCGCGCAACACACTATAAACAAGACTCTACTAGACACGGCTTGTAGACAACCCTAGGATAGAACTGCTCTGATACAAAGTTTGTCACACCCTACATCTGGAGTGTCGCGACCGGCACCCGGTGCCTACTTGGACCGGGCGAACCAATATTTAAACTTACATTTAGCTAAGAACGTGGATAGGCCTAAAGTGGCCACCTGCACTCAGAAAAATCCCAACACAAATATATACATATAATTCTCTGCGGTCTAGCCGCCTCCTCAAGAAACAAAACGTAACTGTATGCGGTCCGGCCGCCTCATGGAATATATGGGAAACTGCTCAAACCACTGTATGATCCGAAATGTCTCTCATAAGTAACTATGCATCAAAGGATGGGCCACAGGGCCACAGACTGACTGTACTGTACATGTGTCTACAAGCCTCTAAAGAAGCATAACTGAGTCATGGGCAGGACACGGCTCCGGCATACCTGTCGTCCATAAAAAAAAAAGACTCCACATAGACCTGGCAACTCCGAAGAAAAGGGAGCTCACCACCAGCGGATGTCAAGTACTGTCACTAAGGAGTTCTGTCAATCTGTCGATCTGTACCTGCAGGCATGAATGCAGCGCCCCCCAGCAAAGAGGGACAGCAGTACGAAAAATGTACTGAGTATGTAGGGCAGAAGAGTAACATACACATAGGAGTCATGAATGAAATCTGAAAATCATAAGCTAAACTGACTGACTGAATACATCTGTATGTCTGAACATATCTGTATGAATGCATCTATATGTCTGACTATCTGAACATACTTGTATGAATGCATCTGCTTACCGAAAATTCCTCTGAGGGCGATGATATACATAGGTCATATTGCCGAGGAACGTACGGCCCGATCCATATCCTATATAGGCCCCTTCGAGCATAATAACATAATGGCCCCTTCGGGCATAATAGCATAATGCCCCCTTTGGGCATCATAATCATCATCACTGTGCACCAGCTGATCAGGTGGTAATGCGTATATAACGCCTCGCCCATTTCCCCATACCCCATATATATATACACACAAAATATACGTGTATATAACGCCTTCTGGTCACGGGTCAATATGCATATATGTAAATGAATGCAATGCATGAATGTGAACTAACATAATCATGATATAAAACTCAGGACCCATGAACAGAAGAAACAATCATAACAAGGGGTATAGGATCATCAAGAACTGAGATACTCCTAGTACTTCTAAGAGTAGAGTAATATGGAGACTCGATTACTTGTTGTTCGCTCATGTCATAGGATCATGCCAAAATGAAAGAAAGGGAAAACCTTAACATACATGGAAGCTTACTTCTCGACTTATCCAACTTACTTTCTGTCTTGCAATCTACATAAGATCATTCGTAGTCTTGTAATCTACATAACCATTCATACTATTATTAGGCTTATTATCATATGCTTGTCTTAAGCCCTCAAATTAAATCCTCTTAAAATTTTGCCGAAATTTGGGCAGCATCTCCCCTGTTTATATCCCTAGCCCGAAATCACAATACCAACAAAACAACAACACAACAACAGCGCTAACATCAACAACAACATCATCAATACCAAAATATACTCAATAAAACATCCCACACAATGTTTACCTAACTTCTTGTTATATCCTGTATTTTGCACATTCGGATAATTTGAGATAATTGTGACTAGTAAGAGACAAGGCAATATTTTGATCTTATTTAATACATAAGTTGTGCATGAAAATATTGATGCGGAAATATTTAATACATAAGTGCGTGTCTATAATGTCGGAGGTTCGGCCAACATGTTTCCGAATGGTATTCGAGAAATAAATGATATGACTGAAGTTTGATTTTCCAAATGTTAGCACGTTCAATTATCCCATCGAGTCTTTGACATATTTTGATACGTACATATGATTCCAAAAGCTCTATTTGATTTGATCCATAACGATATCCGAAAGGTACTTGACATGATTATGGCTTTGATTTTCCAAAAATGGCTTCTGAAACGCTTATAGAACGTTTTGTACTTCAAACGTTCATAACTTTCTCATACTAAGTCGGATTGACCCGAAACTTGTTTCTGAGTCTTCAGGGGTCGGTAAGTATACCTATCCATTGAGTCTTGATTTATGTGCATATGGTTTCTCACTACTCTGCTCGTGCATACTACTATTATATTGTTCGCCGGGTCCCGGGCCGGTTTTGTCATCGTGCGCACTATGTTATATTCGGTAGTATGATGTGTTGCGGTTCCCGAGTCCCTCGCCATAGGGCCGGGAACCGCTTATATACGGCGTTATGATGTGTTATGGTATATGATGTGTTATGATGTTGTGATATGTTATGATGATACGATATGTTCGGGACTGTACAGAGATTTGAAACCTTTTGGAGTATGATGTGTTGTGGCGCCAGCGTCGGAGTGGCGACCACGTTCCTGAGCCCTATGCATGACTCTTATATATGCATCATTTGTGTTTTAAAATGAGCTTCTTGGTATATTGATTTTTATACTCATTTTCCATACTTTGTATTTCCGTTATGATTTTGGATAGTGTATTTCATGCTTTACATACTCAGTACCTATTTCGTACTGACCCCCTTTCTTCGGGGGCTGCGTTTCATGCCCGCAGGTGCAGACGTTCGTTCTGGTGACCCGCCAGTGTAGGATACCTATTCTGCTACTTTGGAGTGCTCCTTTGATCCGGAGCCCATACTTTTGGTACAGATCTTTCGTTGTGCATGTTTCTGTATATATATATATATATATATATGACTATTTGGGGTACGACGGGGTCCTATCCCGTCATATGTTTCTGTTGTTGTTTGTAGAGGCCTGTAGACATATATGTGGGTCATGGGTGGTGATTTTTTGTTTATGTCTGTGATTTGAGTCTTAAGCGGTCCCATTTGCTGTGATGGCCTAAATGGCCCATATGTGTGTGTATGGATATATATATTTTGGCGATGTGTTTTCCGCCAGCCTTGCCGGCTTCTGTATGATATTCTGCTACATATGACCGCTTAAGACGACATCTGATTCCAGGATCTGTATAACTTAACGTATGCTGAATATGGATAAGTCCTTGATATATCGATTTGGTAAGTAAGTGTGTATGGGTGTCCAGCTCGGGCACCAGTCGCGGCCCATGGGGTTGGGTCGTGACATTTCTCAACCAATCAATCGACTTTACGAAGCTTTAACAACTAGATCTCCTTGATACAATTCGTAATATCAATAATAAGGAATATCCTTACCTCAATCAAGGTTGGAAGAACATGAAATCTTATTTATCTTCAATAGGCTCCTATTAAGATTTGATGTATAAAACAAGAACTACAAAACTCTCTACGCTTCCCGAGCCTCGGATGTAGTCCCGTTATTTTAATCCGCTAAAAAAATGATCCTTCAATGTTTCTTGGGTCTCTTGGGAGTTTTTTGGTGGAGAGGAGTGGAGAAAATGAAGCCAAAGACCAGATTTTGGTCTTAAATAGGAGCTCAAGGTCGGTTTGGGTACCGTAGCAGCACTGTAGCAAGGCGGTTACTGTAGCACGCGGTTTTGCTCTGTCAGCCTAACTTGTAACGTCCATAATTCTCTACTCCAATGTCATATCGACGAGCGATTTGTTGCATTGGAAATTAGACTCGACGAACTTCATTTTAGGCTTTTGTTTCACCTCAAAACTCCTCATACTCTAAAAGATATTCCTTCCCCAACTTGGACCAGAATTATCATACGAAACCTTGCCCATCTTTTCTCCAAAGTCATACTACTCAAGTTCTTCTACTCATTTCCTTATAGGATCTTCCGGTATTCCTTATATACATCCTTTACTCATAAAATATACTTAATAATGCTTCGCTTCATATATTCTAAAGTTGTTTTACTTAGCCGTAGCTCGACAAACTTACACTTAAATTTAACAAGTGCTTCTTCAGAAGTACGGGATGTAACAGATAATAGGTGCCCGGGTGGGTTAGCACCAGGTGCCCATCATGGCCCTCCAGTTGGGTCTTGACAAAAGTGGTATCAGAGCAGTTCTGTCCTACGGTGTGTCTACGAGCCGTGTCCAGTAGAGTCTTGTTTATGGGTGTGTTTCGCGCCACACTTATAAACAGGAGGTTGCAGGCATTTTAGGAATGAATGAACTTCTTTCTTCTTTGATCGTGCGATAGGTCCATGATATAAGGATTTATCTTTCCTTAACCGTGTATTATGTATTTCAGAAATGCCTGTAAAGAGGAAAGCTACGGCAGCCCAAAAGGGCAAGACAGTAATGGAAAAGCGGGCTGAAAGAATACCGCCACCAGTTATAGAGGGGGATGAATCCCAGAATGAGGTTCCGTCTAGATCCTCCCATACATTACCCGCTTCACAGGAGCACGAGGGAGCCTCAGCCCCAGCTCCTCCACTAGATACTTCAGGCTAAGATGTGAAAGAGGCCATTCATTTACTCACTCAGTTGGTTGCTGCTCAGACCCAACAGCAAGGTACTGGTCAAAGTGATTGGGCTATTAGTGCAAGAGCCCATGATTTTATTTGCTTAAACCCTACCGGAATTCTTCGAGTCAAAGCTGGATAAGGAACCTCAAAGCTTTATTGATGGGATGTTGAGGACACTTCGGTTAATGCATGCTTCAGACATTGAATCGATAGAGCTAGCGTCCTATAGACTGCGGGATGTCGCGGTTCATTGGTATACGGTTTGGATGGCTTCAAGGGCAGTTAATGCACCTCCCCCAATATGGCAAGAATTTGTTGATGCCTTCCTCCGACATGGCCGATTTACATGAGTTAAAAATGGTGAACTTTGATGTTATCATGGGCATGGATTGGTTGGCTTCTTGCTATGCCAATGTTGATTGTCGAATGAAAATGGTTCGCTTCCAGTTTCCGGGAGAACCAGTTTTAGAATGGAAGGGAAATATGGCGTCTCTGAGAGGTAGGTTTATTTCCTATCTCAAGGCAAGGAAAATGATTACTAAAGGGTGTATTTACCATCTAGTTCGGGTTCAAGATGTAGAAGCCAAATCGTTAACTCTTCAGTCTGTCCCCGTGGTGAATAAGTTTCCGGATGTATTCACGGATGAGCTTCCAAGCCTTCCTCCTGAGCGGGAGATTGATTTTGCTATTGATGTGCTACCGGATACCAAGCCCATATCTATTCCTCCTTACCGAATAGCTCCCGCAGAATTGAAGGAGTTGAAGGAGAAATTGAAGGACTTGCTCGAGAAAGGTTTTATTAGGCCTAGTTCTTCCCCGCGGGGAGCACCCGTATTGTTTATGAGGAAGAAAGATGGCTCTTTGCGAATGTGCATTGACTACAGACAACTGAACAAAGTGACGATCAAGAACAAATATCCGCTTCCAAGGATTGACGACTTATTTGATCAATTGCAGGGTGCCAAATGGTTTTCAAAAATAGATTTGAGATCCGGGTAACATCAGGTGAGAGTTAAGGAGAAGGATATTCCTAAGACGGCTTTCAGAACAAGATATGACCATTTTGAGTTCCGGGTAATGTCATTCGGGCTAACTAATGCGCCGACAGTATTTATGAATTTGATGAACAATGTGTTGAGGCCTTTCCTAGATTTATTTGTGATCGTGTTCATTGATGATATCCTGGTATATTCTCGATCCGAAGTAGAACATGCAGATCATTTGCGTACCGTCCTTAAGATTCTCCAGACTCCAGAGTTATTTGCAAAATTTTTGAAGTGCGAGTTTTGGTTGAATTCAGTGACCTTCTTGGGACATATTATTTCAGCCGATGGCATTCGGGCAGATACCCAAAATATTGAGGCCGTGAAGACTTGGCCAAGGCCTACAAAACCTATGGAGGTTCGTAGTTTTCTGGGTTTAGCAGGTTATTACAGGAGGTTTGTAGAAGGCTTTTCTTCTATCTCTGTACCACTCATGAAGTTGACCCAGTAATCAGCTAAATTTCACTGGACGAATGCTTGTGAACGTAGTTTCCAAGAGCTAAAGAATAGATTAACTTCTGCCCCAGTTCTGACACTTCCAGAAGGACCAGAAGGCTATGTCATCTATTGTGATGCTTCGGGCATTGGATTAGGATGTGTATTGATGCAGCATGATAAGGTGATTGCCTACGCCTTAAGGCAATTGCACAAACATGAGAAGAATTATCGAACACATGATCTTGAATTAGCTGCAGTGATTCATGCGTTGAAGATGTGGAGATATTATTTGTATGGCGTCCATGTTGATATTTATATAGATCATAAAAGCCTCCAGTATATTTTCAAGCAGAAGGAATTGAATTTGCGGCAAAGGCGATGGTTGGAGTTGTTGAAAGATGTTGTGGCTGATGCTCTTAGCCGTAGAACCATGGGAAGTTTATGTGATGTTCAGCCAGAGAAAAGAGATATAGCTCGTGAGCTCCAGCAGTTAGCTGGCCTAGGAGTTCGAGTAGTGGACTTAGGCAGTAAGGGAGCTATCATTCAAAATTCAGCGGTCTCGTCGCTAGTAGTTGAGGTGAAAGAGCATCAATACGAGGATCCCATGCTAGTTCATTACAAAACCACACTCCCTCAGAAGAAGAAGTCATCCTTCGAGATTTCGGGAGATGGAGTTCTCCGAGGTCGAGGCAGGTTGTGTGTTCCTGATGTTACAGGGTTACGTCAACAAATTTTGAAAGAATCCCATTGTTCCCATTATTCCGTTCACTCCGGAGAAACGAAAATGTATCATGATCTTAAATCTATATATTGGTGGAATGGGATAAAGAGAGATATAGCAGAATTCGTGGCCCAATGTCCTAATTGTCAGCAAGTGAATATTGAACACCAAAAGCCCGGTGGATTGTTATAAGCTATAGAAATTTCGACTTGGAAATGGGAAGTAATTAACATGGATTTCATTGCAGGATTACCCCGTTCTCGACGTAAGTATGTTTCTATATTGGTGATTGTAGATAGACTCACGAAGTCAGCTCATTTCTTACTGGTCAGAACTATGATGTCCGATAGAAGGACTCAATTTACGGCCAATTTTTGGAAAAATTTCCAAGAAGGTTTGGGGACTCAGGTGAGTCTTAGCACAGCATTTCACCCGCAAACTGATGGGCAAGCTGAGCGCACCATTCAAACCCTTGAGGATATGCTACGTGCATGTATATTGGATTTTGGAGGTAGTTGGGATGATCACTTATTGAATTCGCTTACAACAACAGTTATCATTCTAGCATCAAAATAGCCCCGTATGAGGCTTTATATGGGCGCAAGTGTAGATCCCCCATTGGGTGGTTCGACGTAGGAAAGACCAAATTGATAGGGCCAGACTTGGTCCAGCAAGATATAGAGAAAGTAAAGCTTATACATGATCGATTATTAACAACTCAGAGTCATCAGAAATCCTATGCAGATAATCATCGAAGGGACTTAGAGTTTCGAGTGAAAGATTGGGTATTCCTGAAGGTGTCGCCAATGAAGGGTGTCATGAGATTTGGCAAAAAGGGCAAACTTAGTCCTCGGTATATTGGACCTTGTGAGATTGTACGCAAGGTAGGCGAAGTGGCCTACGAATTAAATCTACCTCCTAACTTGGAGTCAGTTCACCCAGTTTTCCATGTATCGATGCTTCGTAAGTGCATTGGAGATCCTTCTAGCATTGTACCGGTAGATGATGTTCAAGTCACCGAGCAATTATCCTACGAAGAAGTTCCCATTGTCATTTTAGATAGGCAAGCATGGAGACTTAGCACCAAAGATGTAGCTTCGGTTAAGGTTTTATAGAGAAATAATAATAGAGAGGAAATGACTTGGGAAGCAGAAGAAGACATGAAGTTCCGGTACCCACATTTATTTCCACCACTAGAGGAGACTCAGACAGAGACGCCATTGTGCTCAGGTTTGTAGTGGTTTCCTTGATGCTTTCCTGGTCGTGTGTGACCATGGTTATTGATGTTGTTGTTGTTGCCCTGTGAGGCGATGTATTTTGGGTTGCTGTGGTAGGATGGTAGTGCCATATTAGAGGGGAAACTCTGGCGAAAATTTTATAGAATCCCCAAGAACCTAACATTTAAGAATGAATGTTCCTAAGAGGAGAAGAATGTTACATCTCGGAAATTTCGGATTGTTGCCTTGTGAGTAGGCTAACGTGAGCTTAGGGTGATTATGAAACCCTTACAAGATTAAGGAAAGTATTAGATAGCTTAAGGGGCATACTATAAGATTTTGAAGTTATATGAATGGGTGAAATCTAGTTTGTTGAGGGAAGTGAAATGTAAGTCGTGTTCGGAAAGGTTTTTGCTATAGTTGAGCTAATATTTATTTGGTAATGTCTTGAGGGGCTGCTATAGGGCCTATTGTATGGTTAATGAAGTGTATATAGGTGCTAAGAAGGTTCCACAAGGATTGGAAGTCAAATGAGTCGACGAGAATGAAACTCGGGAATTTCCAGTTGTACGGCCATTTGTACGGACCGTATAAATTATATGGACCATATAATGGTCCGTAGATTGATTCCAGAGAAGGGTGATCCCTGGTGTGATTATACGGTCCAATTATACGGACTGTATAATTGGCCGTATAATCGGGTCAGGTCAGATTTGTTTATTTTATATGCATGGCCGACCCTTGCATCTTTTTCATTTCCCACACTTCCTCCAAGCTCTCCAAAGCTCCAAAACCCTTCTCCAAGCATATTACACCCAAACCCAAGAGATAACAAAGATCAAGAGGCAAGGATCAAGATATCCATGTGTTAGAAGTGTTGCTAGGGTTAGTAGACTACAAGAAATTCTTGGGTATTGTAGCTAGGGTTTTGCACAAGTTGATATCTTGCTCCAAAGCTTGTTCCTATGAGATAAAAAGGTTAGTTTTCATGCTTATTTCATGTTATTAAGAATGTTTGGTTGTAGCAAAACTTGGGTGGAAGGAGAAATGTAGAGGATGAGTTCTAAATATGGATTTCATGATGTTTATGAGTAGTAAACTAATTTGAGTCATGATTCTTAGTGTGGTGTAGGTATGTTCTTGTTATAAAAGGTAATAATGGTGATGAAGAAGCGTTGTATGAAAATGTGCAAAAGTTGGTATGAAGTTGCTAGTATGAGTTGAATATGAGAAAGAATATTGAAGACTTAATGGAATGTGATTACTTGATTATGATATTGTGGATGTTATTGCAGATGTTTGGGAGTTGTTTGGTAATATAGTGGAAGTCGATGAAATAGGGAAAATGCTGCCCAATTTTCGTTAGATCATGAATTATTCTAGTTTGGGTTTAAGAGTATCATTAAGGCTTAACCATGGTATGAATCCTGCTAAATGTAGATTTCTCAAGCTTCGACGGTGAACGTTAAGTAGTTAAGAAGACGACCAGGTATGTAAGGCTAACCCTTCTTTCATTAAGGCATGATTCCTTTGCTATATACCTCCTCATGGGTTCCAAAATGTCTTCTAAATGACTCCATCCCTAGAATTGCTAAAGCTTATGATTCTCAATATTTTCACGATGCCATTACCTCCTTTATATGATAGTTGATTCTCTAAGGAAAGATGTAACGAAAACGATGACGATGATGATGTTGATGACACTTATGGACTCTTATGTATTCGGGTATAAGTATGTATGGCTATTATGTAACACTGAGCTTATATGGACGGGTATGATACCTATTGCGCGCACACCACTGCAGTTGGGTACGGATGACACTGAGCCTTGGTAGGGCTAGGTACGTATAACACCGAACCTTATCATGGTCGGGTATGTAAGACATCGAACCCCTATGGTCGGGTATGATACTTCTAGATGTATAAATGTATGAAATGGGAGTTTCCCATTAGAAAGACGGTAAGTAAATATGACGAACGTCACTAGAGGTATACTTAGCTCTTTCATTCCATGACTCGTCTATTTTATGTTATATCTTATGCTTCCATTATGCTATTGATCATGCTTTACATACTCAGTACATTATTCGTACTGACATCCTTTTGTTTGTGGACGCTGCGTCATGCCCGCAGGTGGACAGGGAGACAAACTTAATCCATAGATTACTTGTTCAGGGACTGCATAGAGGAGCTCCATTTCATCCGGAGCTGCAGTTGTTGGTATTATTCTTTTGTGTACGTACATATGGGCATGGTGGGGTCCTGTCCCGTCTATATGATGTTACATATTCTCTTTAGAGGCTCGTAGACAGTTGTGTGTAGCTAGATGTCCTTTGGCCTTGTCTGCTCGTATTTTGTATATTATTTTTTTAAGCCTCGTCGGCTTGTGTATATGGATATGGGCATAGTTGTTGATGATGATATAAGTGTGTCATTGCCCAATGAGATTAGTACTATTGATGTATAGAAATCATGAGTAGGCCATGTGGCTCACCTAGATGCGAATATGAATGTACGATAATAGGTGCCCGGGTGGGTTAGCACCGGGTACCCGTCATGGCCCTCCGGTTGGGTCGTGACAAAAACTCCTTGTATACTAAAAGATATTCTTTCTCCAAGTTGGACCAAAATTACCCCTCATATTTTCTCCAAAGTCCAACAAACTTAATTTCCTTGATTCACTTGCCCTTCAATCCTTCCGTAGCTTATTATATGAACTTAAACCCTCATAACCATAAGATAAGCGCATATAATCTCGTATATCCTTGGAGCTAAATCCAATGTCCTTACTTAAAACAACCAATACCTAACGAATCACAATGTACAATGTGTAACATTCTCCGCCCCCCCTCTCCCTTTAAAAACATTCGTCCTCGAATGTTGTAGCTTGTGGGCTTACGATGTTATCATTGGTTTCTTGAAATGGTTGTCTTTCCTTAAACCCTAATCTTCATACTCTTATAATATGAGCTCATTAGTCTTCTTTCATATTTTCATATTTCTTGTCAAACTTCTCCATTAGTCCCATATCCTCATGTTTTTATGTAAGTAGCCAATGATCAGCCGATGTCCCGTTATTGTCTTGTCCCCATTAAGATTATCCTAGCTCATGATTGCGATGGCTTGCCGCCGATCTGGGAGTACCCTTAGCTGTTGTACCTTTTTTACTTGCTCTTTATTTCTTTGCTAATAAACAAACTCTCTTGTTCAGACATGGTACCTTTCCTTGCTTGCTTCCCTGGTACTATTTTAGATTATCCCTTTTTGTACTAGTTGACCTTATCTATTTATATACCATATCATCTCCTTTTGATTCCTTGGTCGGACTTCTTAATTCCTTACAATATCATCATAGTTCCACCTATGGTAGTGCCCAAATGTTTCGCAATAACATTTCCTTGCTGATGACTTATTATTCTCAGTGATTATTTTACTTCAGATTGTCTATCCAATAGATCAACAATACCATAGCCAAAAGATTTATATTCAAATCGGACTCAAACCACACCAGACTACCTCCATAGTTAGTCTATAACAACAACCGCAACCCCATATCTCATACGCTTGTGTACGATGCTTCCTCGTCATTATTATTATCTGTCATAGCTGAATTATATTCATAACATACTAATAATTACAACTTAAGCTAATTTACCACTCAAAATACCTTCAAATTCATTTTTGAACTTTTCCTCCAAATTTCTCTCCCCAAATCTTAACATGATCACAAAATAAACCCATAAGCATGGAATTAAGATAAAATCTTACTTAATCATAATTTCCTTTCCATACAACCTTTGAATCTCTTGTACCAATGGTCATTTGAGACTTAAATTAGTCTCTATTCTTTTTTTTTAAATGCCTTGTCCTTGTCCTTACCTTATTTTGCTGGTTGGTTCATCACGAAGACTGTTTATATGGTTCTATAACATATGTTCTCACATTTGACATAACTGGCGATTTGTGAGGTACTTTCTAATCCCTGATGGCACTGTTGTTTTATTATACATAGGCACATTATCTTCCTTTCCTTTGGGGGATTACTAAACCTCCTGTAAACACTCCTCTTGTTAAAACTTTCGTCTCTTCTTATACTAAGATTTCCCTTTTTAATAATCCAATTTTTCCTTCGTACTTATCTTTGGTCAACTTGCATGCTCTTCTTATTACTTCTGTTACCTTCCTAGAGTACTTTACTGCATATTTAAATGTAACCCAAATTTTCTCCGGTGTGAGCGATTTGAACCATAGCCTGGAAGCATAATATATTTTATTGACAAAACCCCCTTTGTTTTGTTAATTCTTCATCATCTTGTCATGCCTCATGTTCCATCTTTGTCCTATAATATGCTTGCATTTAGTCCATTCTTACTTTTCTTTAGCACCTCCTTGATATATCGGTTCGTCTCAAATTTTGGATCTTTCGAGTCAGTACATTTCCCTCTTTTGAACTTGGGAATATTGTAGTTCATCTCGGAACTGAATCTGTTCTTCCCCCCTTTTTAGGGATATTCTTATATACCAGTAACATTTGCAAACTAACCGTCTCTGATAGTTATTTGGCCAGCTTTAGCGGTCCTCTAATTCTTTTATTCCATATAATACTGGAATTCCTTCATTTGCTCGGTTTAACTTATTTCCTTTTTACTAGCTGAACTTTTGTACTAAGTCAAAAGTTTACACATATTGAATACAATTCAGACCACTTCTTTCTTTCATGATTATTAATCCTCTAGGCCAATGTATTAATGGTGACATCGAAATTCGTCGAGCTCTTTATGGAGGTTCTCCCCATGCAATGCTCCTTCCGCCATAATCTTCATTCGTAACTACCCTTTTACTAAGATCCTTGAGATTTTTCTTGCTCTTAATTCCCGATTTATATCTACACTAGACCATTCATTCTCACGATTCCTTCTCTCATTAGCTTAGCTTATATTGTCTCGTAATCCTTCTTAAAACTTTTGCATCACAGTCATGCATCATAGTCCTTCTAATTCTCTGCCAATTCTTATTCTCGTCATGCAATGTTAGTAAAGTACACTCTTTTCTTTCTGCCTTCGTCAAATTTTTCATTTCCTTTATGCTACTACAACCTGTTCATATTTATCCATATCCCTCATACATTCTTCTTATTCCCTTTATGGTCGAATTTACTCCTTCTCAAGACTCTTATCTCATATTACCGATGTTTTGTCTTTTGGTCAGACTTAGTATCTTATTATCCTTCCTCTTGTCCTTGATGGTTTTACAACTTCCTCTTGGAAATTCCCTTAGTCCACTCTTCTTACCTTTGCCCTTATGACCCTTCTTGACTTTCCTTGCTCTTAACTTTGTTTTCCCTCATTCAGTTGATTCTACATAACTCTTTGTTCCCGGATAAGTCACCACCTTACTGCTAGATAGCACCTTAGGAAGAAACTTTTGAATAGATTTTTGCCAACCTCTAGTGCTTTTCTCCATTTGCCATTTTACAGCATTGGCCCTAGAATTCGTGGAATATTTTATTAAAGTAAGAATTCTTTCCATCTCCACAATCGTCTTTTAGGGGGGGGGGGTCTTCCATTCTCTAGGTGAACGTATCAATATGGTTTCATATTTATCCTCTCGGACATTCCTTAAGAGTCAGAAATCCCTTGACATTTTTCGTAAAGTTTAATTATTCCATCTCGGATTACATCCATACCCGTCGTTATTATACTTTAACCCTGTTTATCTAGATCTATTTCCAAGATCTTCACATTTGTCCTCTATCACATTTTGCCATACTCTATTCTTTCTGCTTACTTACTTTAGAAATTTATCTGAATGGCTCTTCGCCGCTACCATCGCCTTGATCCTTTTATCGAAAATTCCACGTAACCCTTACTAACAACATACTTCTCTTACTCACGGTTCTCTTCTCCTCATGACATCATAATCTTCCTACCCTTATACACAAATATTCTTCTTTTCCCTGATACTTTTATATCATAATTATCCTACTTTAACACTCGGAGAAAATAATATCAACCTTCCCTGTAGCACTTGCTACCTTAACTTCAATACCCAGCTCTATTAATACCTTTAGAACCTCGTAAGATAAATGATAATGGACGCATACTATTTAATATGGCCTCACATAAGTTATCGTTTACATCACTTATCAAGGCCTTGCTTACAACATATCCCCATACTATTTAGAATTGCTCTAAATCTATGGCTTTAATACATCTTCTCTCTCTTCTCTAGTTAGCCAGACTCATATCTCACGATCGTTTAAAAATTCCATTCGTAAGGCTCATATGCTCCTAATTTCCCTCGGGTGATTTTGATTCCTCATATTTTCGTATGTCTGAATCTGGAGGACTTCTTAACACATTTTCCAAGTCCTTGGTTAGGAACCCCTGGCAATATAGACTTAATAATGATCTCCACTCGGATTCCTACTTTTCTTTCCCTTTTATTCATAGGCCGACATCGCACCTATTATTTTTCAAGTGGCCTTCACCACATCTATCTGAGAAAAATCAAGATACATCTTCTTATAAGGATCCCATCCGTCCTTTTTTCTTACTGCCTGGTCTCTTATCACCTATCGTTAAAAATCAATTTGAAGTTCTAGTAGGAAACCCAAATAAAACTCTGTAATGTCTTTCCCCCACGGCTGGAAAAGTTCTTGACTTCCCTGGTTGGGTAAATACAATCATAACCTCTGAAATTTCCAACATCCAGAAAATTATCGTAGTCACAAATCAACACACGTGATTGCTTTTCATCCCTAGTCCCGGGGCTGCTAATGGTAACAAAGTGTCTTATTCACAATTACCCATAATTACTTTGGTGATCAGCTTCCTCGAAATCCTCATTTGTCAATAATTAGATAGTATTCCATAATAATAACACATAACACAAGGAGTTTCAATAAGAAGACCCATATACCTGTATCTGGCCCGTCCTGGTCCTGATCTGGGGAACTGTGAAGTGAAATATCTCTTCCATCATCCTCCCACCATCTACTGGTCTGCTTATCCTCGTCTCTCCCATCATAGTCTGAAGAATATGAATAGTCTAGCAGCTCCTGATTGACTGAAGGCCAAGACACAGGGCTAGAATACTCCGTAACACTCACAGTCGTGGCTGCTTTGACATAATGCTCATTCATAGGAGAAACTGGGGGAACCAAATCTGGTGCAACCTCAGGAGCCTCCTGCTCCACTAGTGTCTCATACGAACCCTCAGATGGGTCCGTCTCATAACTTTCCTCTGACGGATCCTCCTCTATAGGAGTCATAGGCTCTGGGGAATCGTCTTAATATCCTCATAAGGATATGTCTTAATAGAGTAACTAAGACTCCTCCTGATCTGCCCCGGGGGTGGTGCTGGTCTGGAATCTACCCTGGGGGCTTTCCTTGCACCCCCACTATCAGAAATCGTCCTCTTCATCTATATCAATCTGCATAAAAGAGAGTCAGAAATGATCTTTTCTAGACTTTGGCTTTATCGCACGATCTAAGATGAGATGGAAGGTATTCCTAAATTCCCTGCAGCCTCTTGTATATAAGTATGACACACTTCACACCCATAAACCAGACTCTATTGGACATGGTTTGTAGACAACCCTAGGACAGAATTGCTCTGATACCACTCTGTCACGCCCCAAACTGAGAAGTCGGGATGAGTGCCCGACCTCTTCTGATCAAGCACTCCTACCTTCGTACCAGAAACTCACTGAACATTATGGTGGCTTCTATATGACTTTTAACTGAATTATACACTTCTGTAATAGCAACATAACAAACTCTGCGCCAAGAACATCAACCAACGCATACATATATGTGCTGAAGATAAGGGTGCAAGCCGGCTAGGCCGCTACATATGCTGTATGACAAAAATAATAGCCGACAAAACTACATAACTTCCTAACTACGTACAACTATCTACAGACCTCTATGGAAGATAAACTGTAGAGGGGATGGGATAAGGTCTCGTCATACTCATATGTACAAATCAAAATGGCATACCAAAAGAGACTGCAGCTCCGAACCAAGTGGAGCGCACTGACTGCAGCTAAGTAGATATCCTACTGCGCTGGGCTGCTGGCCTGACAACCTGAACCAGTGGGCGTGAATGCAGCATCCATAACAAAAGGACGCTAGTACGAGAAATGACTGAGTATGTAAGGATAGAAGCAATAACATAAGTAGGACGGAAATATAAAGAGAGTAGAGGTAGCCTGTTATCTGAGAACGTACAATATGTAATGCATGAATCTTAAAAATCATATGTAAGTGAATGTTAGTGTTGTGGAACGTACAGCCCGTTCCATAGATATAGTGCTTGGAACATGCAACCCGATCCATATATGTTAGGCCGAGGAACGTACGACCCGATCCATAAATATCATATGTTAGTGCCGAGGAACGTACGACCCGATCCATAAATATCATATGTTAGTGCTGAGGAACGTATGGCCCGATCCATATATATATATATATATATATATATATATATATTATATTGTCGCGGAACGAACGGCCCGATCCATAAATATATTATATACATATACATAATGTAAATAGCACGCATGAGAGCCCAAGTAAAAGCTATAAATACATCGGAGTGATGTAAGGTCGGTAACCTCCGATTTTCATTTTAGAATTATCATCATGCATATTTCTCACCTTGAAAGAACAAAATTATAAGATGAGATCAACATCAACAATTATAATCTATAATCTTGAAACCAGCTCAGTAATCTCATAATGACATTAAAACCATAACTTTGGAATCTCCAGAAAAGGGATCATCATAATCATCATCATGGTCATTATAGAAAACATTCATCTTTAGCATCATAAGGATTTTGAGAATCATGAACCGCTAGTATTTTTGGAAATAAGGGTATTATGGAAGTCGTATATGCGTTCATAGGAAAAGAATTATGCCTTTAGAAAGTAAGGGAATAGCCTTAACCTGGACGCTTATTTCTCGACTTTCCAACTTACTTCCAGTCTTGCAATTTACTTAAGATCATTTGTAGTCTCGTAATCTACATATAAAACAATTCACACTATTGTTAGGCTCATCCTCATACGCTCGTCTTAAGCCTTCAATTTAAATCCATTTAGAATCTGCCAAAATTCGGGCAGCATCTCCCCTGTTTATAGGCCTAACCCGAAATCATAATATCAACAACCAACAAGAAAAACAATACCAACATCATCAACACCATTATCCATAACAATATATTCCCTAAAACATCCCACACGATGTTTTCCAAGTTTCTCAACTAGCTAACTTGTAATACGACTATTTAATAACTTTATCTCCGCAAATAAACCGAAATTAATATTAATAAGGAGAGATTCATACCTTATTCTCACTAGATCTACAAGGTCTTCAATATTTGCTTTAAATCCAAGTTGAAATCCACCGCAAAATGATACTATAATCACAATTACACGTTACCCGAGCCTCAATTTAATACTCCGCCAATTGAAACCACTCACAAACCCTCAACTATATGATATACACTCACCCCTATATGTTTCCTGAACTTTGGGAAATACTTTTGGGTGAAAATGAGGGGGATTTGCCCCTTATATAGGGTGTTTAAGTCGGTTTCCACCCACTTAAAATTTACCCTTCGCGTTCGCGGCCTTGGGTCACGTTCACGAAGGGTTAATCCCTTCTCCTCTTCGCGTTCGCGGCCCATTGATCGCGTTCGTGTAGGGTTAATTTCTTCCCGGCGGCCTAACTTGTAACGTCTATAACTCTCTACTCCAATGTTCTATCGACGAGTGATTTGTTGCGTTGGAAACTAAACTTCAATTTATGATTTTGCTTTGCTCCAAAACTCCTCGTATACTAAAAGATATTCTTTCTCCAAGTTGGACCAAAATTGCCACTCATATTTTCGCCAAAGTCTAACAAACTTAATTTCCTTGATTCACTTGCCCTCCAATCCTTCCGTAGTTTATTATATGAACTTAAACTCTCATAACCATAAGATAAGCGCATATAATCTTGTATATCCTTGGAGGTAAATCCAATGTCCATACTTAAAACAACCAATACCTAACGAATCATAACGTACAAAACTACGGGGTGTAACAAACCCAATCTGAGTGAATTTTTTATGACAGATTCCTCACTAAAACTCATCACATTAATTTTGGAGCTTCATTTATTACATCAGTGCTTAATCCTGCATAAAAAATATTAGCAGGCACTACTTTATCGTAAAGCGACATAATACTACAAATACAACTAACAAATGAGATTCAACCAAACAATTAAATTAAAGGTGTTTATTAGAGTAGAGTAATTACTTGCATGCCGGAGTTTGAGAGAGTAATTTTGTTACGTATCAAATGTGTATACTTCAAGTGGAAAAGAAAGAAGTGATTCTTATATTTCTTGTAATTACATATCAATGTGTATAGCAGCATTAGAATTGTGATACCATTTTGCTGCCCCAGAGTGTGCCACAGGACCTCCACCACTATCATTTATATGAACGGGTCAGAATATAAAATTACATTAGATGATTATATATCTCATTAATCAAGAATTACTAACTTGAATATTTTGTTGTTGTAGAAAATTCATCTCTTCTCTACTCTTTCCAGTTACCAGATAATGTATCAAAGACTTCAAGTTTAATATTTGAAATTGTAAAAATCAACTCTATAAAATTGTAGAAGCATATACCATAATGCCAAGCACTAAACATTCTTAAAAGAGGCATCACTACAAGAAAATGTCAAAATTGTGACAGACAAATCCGTCACAAATTCGTCACAAATCATCGATTGTGACAGATTTGTGACGGAATTATGGACGTCCCAGAACCCTTGGTCATAAAATCTTTGTGACGGATTTGAATTCCGTCACAAATATTTGTCACGGATTTGTCACAACCCAGTCCGTTACAATATCGAGCCTTGTATTTGACTTAAATTCCGTCACAAAATTGAGACCGATGTTTGACGGCTTTCTCCGTCACAAAACACTGACAAAATAATTTCTGTGACAAATTTCTATATCTGGCACAACAATTGTAACTAAATATTTCGATACAAATAAATTGTGACAGAATCTTTGGTCACAAATTGTTTGCCATGCAGCTTTATTGTGACATATTTAGTATAGATTATGGCAAACTAAATAATAGTTAAACAATACTTTTGAATTTGACAATATTATTCAATATATATAGTAAATTAGCTAAAAGCATAAAATATAACTAACCACCAAAATATGACAAATATAATATTAAATTTATAATACAAAAACTTACAGTTAAAACACGCAAATACACAACTTCAATAAGCAAAAGTCTACAAAATTTTTAAACTTACAAAGCATCCAACTAACAAAAGTCTGACAACGTTGAAAACAACACTTAGAATATCCAACTAACCAAAGTCTAAAATGTTAAACACTTAAGTATTTGGTGAGTCCCTGTTAGGGAGAGTAGGACTATCAGATGAGCGAGAAGATAATCCCATCACGCTCATCACGTGAGACCATCGATCCTCCATAGACTTAAACTGATCCGAGACCTCCTTCTCTACGCGTTGTTGCACTTCCGCCTCTACACGCTCCTGAAGAATCCTCTCTTGATTTTCTTTCATTCGCAACATCTCTTCCTCAAGTAATTTGATGCGCTCTTGATCAGCAGCACGATCAGTCACTATATTGCATGAAGTGGCAAAATTATAATCTTTATACATAGTCAAAGCTTGAGAGCCCAATCCATACACACGTCGTTTTTTCTCTCCACCCACAACATCCAAGTATATGCGATTTACATCGAGTTCTTGAACTTCTTGTGAATCATCTGATGAGCTTATAGCAGCAGCCACCCTAGCCTCCATTTCATCCTGAAAATACCCAAATAATCAGCTACCAAACATCAAGCTTTCCACAAATAAGTACATATTACAAGAAAAATAACTACATCAGGAATATTTTGAAATACAATTTCACATGGAGGAGAAGAAGACTTGCATCATGGAGTCTATTCATATGGAAGATTTATGCCACTGGTTCATTAAGCCTACATGCATAGGAGCAGATATGAAAATTTAAAAAATTGAATACTATGAGAATCAGCTATGGTACAAAAATCATTGCTGGTTTGAATGATATATGTGGAACTTTTACTATTAAAAGTGGTGGAGGATCAGGGAGCAGAATTCTTTATGGGATAAATTCACTAAGGCTAAGGACTCTGGGAAATTCTCATATTTAGAAAACATTGGCACAAACTAGAAGTAAATCTGAGCACAATATAATCTGGAACATCTATAATGGAAATTGTAGTTTTTTTGTGGAATAATTGGACAAACTTTGGTTCAATTGCCACCTATTATTTTGATTAAAGATACTCCATCAAGATTTTGGTTAAAAAATCTTCAATAACAAAGATTGGGACATCAAGAAGATAAACACAATCATTCTCAATTGGCTAGTCCAACGAATTTCATATATGAAGATTAGTTCTAACAGGAGGATTAACTTCCTCTATTGGAATGCATCCAGTGATGGTGTATTCACAAACAGCAGTTCCTGGAATAGTATTAGAGACAACAGAGAGCCAGACTCTTTGATCAAAAGAGTTTGGCATAATAGTATTCCTTTTAAAGTCTCTTTTCTCTCTTGGAGATTGCTTAAGACTAAATTACCTTTTAATGATGTGATATGCAAGGATCGAAACAGAAGCCTACAAGATTGTCTTTGTTGCAACACTCTCTGCCTGAGACCATCAAACATGTCTCCATAGACAGTGAACCAACACAGTTCTTGTGGAAATTTTTTGGTCATCCTTTAGGAATTAAATACCAAAACAAACTAGCAATAAACTTCTTACATGACAAGAGGCACACTCCAAACACATGGGGCTGAAGGCTAGAATGGGGCACAAGTTCTGCACATATGCAGCATTAATGAACTATAGCAAACTAGAGTCCTGATGGTTACTGGTGTTACTCAACTAAAGGAGAAAATATGGTTGGAGTTGATTGCTGGTGTGGAAAGGAGGAAGTGTTTCTACTATCATGTTCCAGTCCTATGGGAGGAGAACTTGGTGGTATTTTATTCTAACTCTATTTTCTTTTTTTTTTCCAGGTATTTATGCAAGGAAATTTACATACAGCACAAGTGGTGGAATTCTAAAACTTTGCTTATACCACTAGTTCTTCTGGAAATGATGTGGTCCAACCTTTCTTAAGTCTCTATTTAAGTGTCCTGGTCTTTTAAAAATGTTATGATAATCTTATCAGATATAGAATGTCCTAATTTTTTCTTCTTCTAAATTTAGTTGCTTCTCATGATTTACTCAAGCTGCACTTTCAAGATAATTCCTCTCATCACATGATTTTGGTTCGACCAGGACTGAAGTTGCTACTTCAACATGTATCACTCAAGTGTATGATTTCAATCTCCTCAAAGTTTTTTCTTTTTCCAAGTTGGATCCAAATTATTACTCGAAGTAATAATTAACATTTTAATTTGAGATTCAGTATAGCATTCCTCGATTTCTTTGATCATCTGAACAAACAGATTTGTTCAGGGAATTCCTAACTACGACCAGAAACCGAGCAAAAACAGATTGATTAACTCTGATATAATCTGCACTTCATATCTCCAATTACCTATTAGCTATTCCCTATTCACTCTTTTTCTCAAATAAAAGTCTTCTTAGGTTATCAAATGTGGAAATGAGGGAGCTGTTACTGTCAAGCATAATTAATGAGATCCAAATTTCACATAGAAGTGATAACTGTAAATCCATTTCACAAGTTCTTATCATGATTTGGGATATCAACGAGTTCCAATTCATAATTATTTTATAGATCTCCAAATAATATTGCTGCAACATCATATGAAATATTAATTGATCGTATTAAGTGTTATTTACTTTTTATTTAATCTCGTCTATACGACAAGGAGCAAATTTATGACCTTATCTCGAATCTGAGAAGCTTTGTTGCTTTATTATGTTAGGAGTTTAGTTAGAAGATTCCTGGATTTACTTTTGTCCATATTGTTATTATTTCCTTATTCAGATTGTATTTCTCGACATTTCATAAAACTCTTCTATTCCGACCAAGAAACTCTCAATGTTGAAAACTCATAAAACAGTGCGACAGGCTTAAAACTCCAGAGAAGCCCAAAACTTCGTCGATGTTTTCAAGTTTCTCAACTCTAAGTTGTCTGCTATTTTTCTTTTACTTAGCAAAATAGCAGACAGCTTAGAGTTGAGAAACTTGAAAATATCGACGAAGTTTTGGGCTTGTCTGGAGTTGTTAGCCTGTCGCACTGCTTTATGAGTTTTCAACATTGAGAGTTTCTTGGTCGGAATACAAGAGTTTTATGAAATGTCGAGAAATACAATCTGAATAAGGAAAGAATAACAATATGGACAAAAGTAAATCCAGGAATCTTCTAACTAAACTCCTAACATAATAAAGCAACAAAGCTTCTCAGATTCGAGATAAGGTCATAAATCTTCTCCTTGTCGTATAGACGAGATTAAATAAAAAATAAATAACACTTAATACGATCAATTAATAGTTCACATGATGTTGCAGCAATATTGTTTGGAGATCTATAAATTAATTATGAATTGGAACTCGTTGATATCCCAAATCATGATAAGAACTTGTGAAATGGATTTACAGTTATCACTTCTATGTGAAATTTGGATCTCATTAAAGGAACATGTCAAGGCACCAGGACAAAAAATTTAAGTTATATAGGCTGATGTCCAAGCTGAAGTCCTTTATCACCACATATTGTATCCTCTTGATCCTACATATATGAAATCATGTGGTACAATTCAGGATGCTACATGGTAGGACACACATGACAAATGGGAAGGACAACAAAGACTGGTGTAGCAATTGGACTGAAGAATGTGCAGGATCAACTTGCTGGTTTGCAGAGATAGTAACTGGGAAGAAATACAAGGAAACCACCAGATGTCATAGGGTATCACAACAACAGAAAAGGCCATATATGCAAAAATCAGATTTTGCAGAGGATATTTGGCATTTCACCACTTCACTGAACCATTTTTTTGGTCATTTCATGATCAAAATCTGGTCTTTACACTTAATTATGATGCCTCAAAGCAACACAAGGCTTAAGACAAGTTCTCAATCAACACAAAAGGTCTCAAATAGCACTAATAGGGGCATAACACTCACTCAGGCCAAGAGATAAGCTCAAAGTAGGACCAAATTCATACACTTAGCACACAAGCATATATATAAGTTTAGGATGACAGACAGTATTCAGGGTCAGTTTTTAAAGAACTTAGACGCCTCAAGATTTCACATATAGAATATGACACTTTTTTTTACTCAAATCAACATATTAGGCCTGGTTTCATGCTCAAACAGATACACAGGAGCAAATAGGTGCCAAGAAACTCAAGTTACACAATGATAGCAGGAAGAGAAGTATAGACATCAACTTAGCTTTTTAGCTTTGCTTTAGCCTTTTCTGATCATCCTAATTAGCCTAGGTGAACAAGATACACAAGGGAGATTTTAAACAGTAAAATAGGCACAAAGAACAAACTATAGCAAGTACTACCAGAATCGTCTAAACAAGTAAACCCAAATGAAGAAACCAGTCACATGATTCACAAAAAAGCAAAGCAGGTCCAACAGCATACCAATCACCCCATTCCCCTCTCATTCACAATTTTAGTGTCAAAAACAACAAGTTTCAAATTCTAGTACCTCTTCTTTTAACAGTTTGCAAGTCAATTCCAAGTGCACATAAAGAGTGAACCAATCTAAAGTTTAATGAACAAGCCACAACCTCTTTCAAGCTCTTTCATTAAACAAGTAACCAAGTTACAGCCTCAAAATTCATTTGACTAGGCTAAGAATTACAACATCAAAATAGCACAGGAAATTCATTAATGACAAGCTCTTTTCTTTCCAAAATAGCACAGGAAATTCAAATCACATCCTGCTAGGTGTAAACAAGAACAATAAACATCCAGGACCATTTTTTAGACCAGGTTTTCACTCAAGGGGTATATCAAAGCCCTTTTAAACTAGTTTGCAGGCAATGAACACATAGAAAGCAAAAAGGCAAGTTCTCAAATCCACTTTTCGAATTTTAAAAACAGTCATAAGAGGCTAGCAAGAGGTCAAACAAGCAAGACACAAACAAACATTTTGGAAAAACCATTTTTCATCTCAGTTTTGCCTTAAAATAGGAATCACAACATGACTAGTACCAAACGGGGGACAGGATATCAAGATTTCAATTCTTGATACAAAACAGAAGTTTAGTAAAAGCAGTGTTTAAGCCACAACAAGTTATGAACATCATTTGAAACCATTTTAAACAGAAATTCCTTTACACCAACAAGCAAACACACAATGATTCATGTCTTAACCTCAAACAACCAAACAATACACCTCAAACTTCAAGGGACCAATGGAACAGTAACTTCAATCATAAACAGATTCCCTTTTTGTCATCTTAAAACCATTTCAAGACATCAAATCCTTTAAAACATCAAGACACCACTAACAAACATCTCAAAACCTTGAAACAACTTAAACATCTCAGAGCCAAAAGAGAATTCTGTAAAACAGTAATCATGAACACAATATAGATTTATTTGGCTCAAACATCCACTTTCAAAGTTCTAAAATATATTAAACAACATCATAAAACACTCAAACAAACTCCATATTCATATTTCACACATCAAAGTAGTTTCAAAAGCTAAATGGCATAATATGATTTAATATGGACAAAAACTCATTCTGTCGCTGGTGTGCTGAGTCTGCTAAGATACAGGAAAATTTGCACAAAGGCTGCTCTTTTCATGTGCAGATGGTTCAGGGTAAATATTGGCAATTTGGCTATATTGGTTGCAAATAGTTCGTGTAAACCAGTAACTAATCCCAAAACGAAAGTACTAAAAAAACTCATTGCAAAAATTAACCCAAAATTATAACCATTCTGCAGATCGTTAAGTTACAAAAGAAACTTACATTAATGCTCTTAGACTTGGGATCAGCAAAGCTGTCATCCTTTATTTTGTGCAGCTTCTTAAAGACATCCCATGAATTTGCAGGACGACGTAGGTCTATTGCCTGGAAAATATAGTTTAATATTGAAGTACAAGATAAGGTTAGAGAATTACTCTACTAAAAATTTGAATTTGATACCAATTTTATAGTATGCTCCACTGTTGATTTAGAACCACCAGTATGCTTGCTTGGACCAGTGCCTGGACCACCGGTCTCACTGTGTCGATTTTGAGTGGCGATACGAGATTTTTCCAGCCACTTGTCAGAGGCCCAATATGTCTTCCAGCTTTCCCATACATCTTCTGGAACAAAAGTAGGTCTGGGACGTTTTCGCCAATGATGTAATTTCTTAGAGTATAAGGTGGATGCCACTTTACCCCAGGTGTGTTCGATTACGGTAGTCTCAGAAGGTTCCACTGATATAATTTCTGGAAAAAAATTCGATCAGTGACATAAACACCATTTTTTTGAAGAAAAACAAGGCAGGGTAGATTCTAATAAGCCTTAAAAAACAGAAATTAGGCGAGGGATGAAGTTAATCACATATTCGACAGATTTAATCTTCACGAACTAGTAATTTTCCCTTTAATCAAAACAAGTAACTTTTTCCCTGATCAGAACAGTGACCTTTTTCTCTAAAAAAAAATAGTAACTTTTTTCTCTAATCAAAATAGTAACTTTTTTTCTCTAAAAAATAGTAACTTTTTTCTATAAGTTTTTATATATAAGTTTTTAATGTAGCGAAATAATTACCACAAATTCATGCCAATAGAATTTACGAGTGGATTCACTAACATCCTTCCATGACTAACCAGTAGCATCTTGTCGTTCCTTGAATGTTTCTGTGATGCTCTTCGAAATAGAATGACCATTAGGAACAAACCTGAAAAAAAATTGACAACAAATAAATAACACATTTCTTGATATTTATATTTTTAAAAACCTAAAACCATTTATACAAAAACAATTTTTCTTACTTTTCTCCTACAACTGAGATGACCAACCGACTAGATGTCGATGAGCCGCTAGTAGACCCAATAGAGATATCTGGAGTAATTGGAGTAGTAGGAGTACAAGGAACACCGGCAACTGATGATGGCGAATCACTCATAATCTTAAGTGTCAATTACCTATGCCTTGCACAACTTTGAATAAAAACAAAACTAATGAAATAATTCAGAACATGATAAAGTTTAACAACTGCAGCAACAAAGTTCTTGGAAAATAAAGCAACTAGCTTTCAAATTATATTAGTTCATTTTGTAGATACAAAATATTAGATGTCCAACACAAATTACAAGATATAAGGACATAATAAAAAAAGTGAAAACTGCTTATAACGTACGATTACTTAAAGTTAAAACAATCTGAATTTTCTACAGTAACATTAGCTTGACTTACTGACCAAATTCATTAAAAGGTACATTCAAAATCAGACTCATTAAAACACACAAACTTTTAGTCACTTTCTCCTTCCTCTCCTTCCTCCTCCTCCTCCTCCTCTTCATCTTCATCCTCATCCTCATCCTCATCCTCATCCTCATCCTTCTCCTCGTGCTCGTCCTCGTCCTCGTCCTCTTCATCCTCCTCCATGTCAACGAGCACACGATTTGGATCATTCAGTGTTTGAAGTGTTTCATTTGCATTACAATCAATTTCATGCACTTAACTATCATCCTCTTGAAAAGCTGGATCGCTCAATGTATGAGATTGCTCTGCTATGTTTGGAACATCTACAACTGAGCGTGCCTTTATCTTGCAAACAGCCAACCATTCATTCCCTGTCCTCTTTAGAGTAGGATATGTTTCAAGATACACCTGGGTAGCTTGCACAACCATAATAAATGGTTCATATTTGTTAAAGGTCCTTCTCCTGTTAACATCAACAAGGTTATATTGTGGATGTACTCTTGTACCATGTTTTGGTGTTGGATCAAACCAAGAACATTTAAATAACACGGTTCGCTTAAATGGTAATGCAGGATACTCTAACTGCAAAATCTCTACCAATCGACCATAGTAATCCATATCATCTGCACTGTGGCTAGAGCCCTTGATACATACACCACTATTCATTGTAGATCTACTTGAACCGTATTCTTCAGTGTGAAACTTGTAACCATTTACGACATATCCATTAAAGGGTTGAACCTTATGCAATGGCCCTTCTGCAAGATCCTTCATGATTTGATTGCTGATGCCGGATGAAGGATCACGTGCCTATTGACATTATAAGTAATTAAGCATGCATATATATTATATTTTATGGACAAAAAAGAATAATGTAAACCTATTAATACTTACATATCTCTCAAACCAAGATGCAAACTCTGTTTCAAGTTTAGTATCAATCTCTCTATCTTGAATGTATGGTTGAATTTGTCTCAAGTTATCTTCATAATTTCTGAAGAAAGAAAGCTAATTTGATTTAACAATATCAAGTGTAAGTGATATTGATATTTGAATCATGATTAACTTACTTTATATATGGTTTCACTTCATCACAATTCAACAGAATATATGTGCGAGCTGCATGATATTCTTTATCATCTAACCTCCTTTTTTTCTTCTTACCAAAACCCTTACCAGCATGCTTGAAAATAGAAAGCATTCCAAGATGGCCCTCTCCCACCCCACCATCATCCGAATTTCGTGGCACTTTCCTATGCCTTGTCGAAATGTGTGACTCAAAATAGTGCGCACAAAACGATGATGCTTCTTCAACCAGACATGCATTGCAGATAGAACCTTCGACTCTATTCTTATTTTTGACATTATTCTTCAACCTTCGGAGATTCCTTCATACATTAAATAAGTATGTCAAATATGATATTTGGGTTCATTTACATATCTTATAATATATAATTAATTTGATTTACCTCTCATACGGATACATCCATCGGTATTGAACTGGGCCAGCTAAACGTGCTTCGTAAGCTAAATGGATAGGAAGATGTTCCATAGAATCCCAGAAGCTAGGAGGAAAAATACGCTCAAGCTTATTCAAGATGAGAGGAATATTTCTTTCTAATTGTCCCATTTGTTCCTCTGTTATTGTAGTAGAGGTGAGATCTTTAAAGAAAAGACTCAACTCTGCCAATGGTTGCCACACATTTTGTGGAAGCAGTTCTCGAAATGCAATAGGTAGTAGGCGTTGCATAAACACATGACAATCATGACTCTTCATACCAAATAGTTTCAGCTCGTTCATGTCAACACATCTTCCCATGTTAGACACATAACCATCAGGAAATCTCAACTCTTGCAACCACTTACAAAGCACTTCTTTTGCATTATCGTCTAACATATAACAAGCTTTTGGATACTTTTTGTTACTTTCATCCTGATGTTACTCTGGACGATGGCAAAGTAATTTCAAATCTGCTCTAGATTTTGCATTGTCCTTTGTTTTCCCCTTGACATTCATCAAGGTGTTAAAAATGTTATCGAACACATTCTTTTCTATGTGCATCACATCAAGGTTATGCCTAATAAGATTTGTCTTCCAGTAAGGCAAGTCCCAAAATATACTTCTTTTCTTCCAACCACAACCACTATTCTTTGAGATTCTTGCATTTATCGCATCAGAACCAAGTTCTGTGACTTTCATCAGCCCCAAATCTTCAATCTCCCTAAGTATTTGTAAACCCGATTGTTCAGTTGATACAACTTTATGTACAGTTTGGCCCTTCTTGAACCATTTTTTGTTCCTTCGCCACGGATGATCCGATGGTAAGAACTTTCTATGATTGTCAAACCATGAGACCTTTCTACCATTGGGTAGTGAAAAAGCATCTGAGTCTTCCTTGCAATAAGGACAAGCTAATTTTCCTATTGTACTCCAACCCGACAACATTGAGTACGCTGGAAAATCACTTATTGTCCATATCAATGCAACTTTCATTTGAAAATTATTCTTACTTGAAACATCATATGTTTGGACTCCCTCCTCCCATAATTCTTTTAACTCATGAATGAGGGGTTGCAAGAAGACATCAACTTTTTGTTTTGGGTTTTTTGGACCAGGAATAATCACAGATAAAAACATGTAATCATCCTTCATGCACATCCAGGGTGGCAAATTATATGGCGTAACTATCACAGGCCAAGAAGAATATGGTCTGCCTGATTGACCAAACGGTTGAAACCCATCAGTAGACAAACCCAATCTAACATTTCTTACTTCGGATGCAAAACATGGATATGCCTGATCAAAATGCTTCCAAGAAGGAGCGTCTGAGGGATGACGCATGACACCATCCCTTTCATGCTCAGAATGCCATCTCATATGCTTTGCAGTAGCATTAGATGCATACAACCTTTGCAGACGCGGAGTCAAAGGAAAATAAGACATCTGCTTATAAGGAATATTAGTCTGCTGCTTGGAACGTCGATGTTTTGATCTCTTGAATCGAGGGTGAGCACAAAACTTGCAATTGACAAGTTCACTATCTTCACACCAATAAATCATACAACTATTTTTGCAACAGTCAATCTTCTCTACCGGTAAACCCAATCCTCGCATTAGCTTTTTGGTAATATAGAAGCTATCTGTCATTATGTTGTCAATTGGCATCAATTCTGATAGAAATTGACATAACTCATCATACAACCTTTCAGAAAAATGATGTTCTGCCTTTAGATTCAATAAACGAGCAACGACAGATAATTGTGAATGTCTGTGTGGGTTTCCCACCCAAATTTCCTGTTCTGACGCTTTGAGCATATCATAAAGATGTTGTGCTGTTGGATTTGGGTCTTCTTCCAAGTTTCCATCATAAGAAGGCCCAACAACATCAAAAATCATAGACCGAAATGCATTATCAGACTGAGAATTCACAGTTTCACCCAAAGCTTCTCCTAGATGATCATTAAGCACGCTTGGATATGGATAACTTTCTCCATGGTGATACCAACAGTAATAACCCGGTACAAATCCGAAAGTCCCAAGATGTGACATGACTGTAAACTCATCCAAAATGTTTTTATTGCGACACTTACGATGATTACAAGGACATCTTAACTTTCCACCATCCATGAATTGTGGATGTCTTTTAGCAAATGCAACGAAGTCCTCAACCCCATCAATAAACCTAGGATTTATAAATCCATCTTCCAATATTCTATCATACATCCACTCACGATTAGAATTATTCATATTGTGTTGTCTGACACAAAGACAAATACATGTTAGAGCTTAAATGATGATAAGTTGTTTCTAGACGAAAAGGAAAATAATTTCACAAGATCCAAATATAATAAGAAAAGTCACAAGTTTTCTATTTAAATGAAAGCACTTTCAACGATTATATGTGTTAGCATGCAATAAAAGTTCCAACCAAAGAAAAAATACAAGGCCAATATGGAAATAAGGATTACCATTCACTATATAAATACGAAAAATACTTGAAATTGCGTACTTTTTTTTTTTTTATCTTTTCACTAGGAATATGCTTGACTTTTGCTTAAATGTTGAAGAACCTGATCCAAAAAAAGAGAATAATAAAACCAAACATAATGGAAATAAGCATAGTGCATCCATACCACAATATTCACAAAATTGCAGTCTTTTCCAGACATTAAAAAAAAACGCAGAAAAGGAATTCAACAGAAGTTTAACAATAAAGCAAAATGAGAACTGAGAAGACTGCGTATAATGGAAACCAATATAATGCATTCATACCAGAAAATATGAATAAAGTACAACCCATTTTCTACTCACACCACATAAACATCAAAATAATTGCAGTAAATGAGTTGAACATCTGTTGATAAACTAAATATCAACAAAACTAAGCACAAACCCAACAAGCATTAGCTAAAGAACAAAAATGGTAGAAACCCAAGTGAATAAAACACTAAAGAATGAACCAAAAAGCTTAAAAATTACTTCAAACTCACTTCAGTAAAGGACCCAATTTAATAGTTTGATCAAGACCAAAGACCAATTTTAGCCTAAATCAGAGTTTTTTTAACTTAGATTAGAGGAGCTAACAACAAAACCCAAAAATTATTCACTTTAGAAAACTTATTCAAGAAGAATGGAGACAAATTGGAGCAAGAGTTAAAAGACCCAAAAGTTATTCATTATAGATGAACTAAACGGATGAAGTGAACAGAGAAAATACAAACCTGTGATGTCTAGACGTGTTGAAAATTCGTCATTGTTGCTTTGAAAGAGAAAATCACCATTGTTGTTTTGAAGGAGAAAAATAAATTCCTTTTTAGAGAGTTCTGCGGAAGTGAGAGAAAAATAAAAGACTATCCATGTACGATAAAGGGGTTTGGGGTGGGAAAAACAAATATATTGCGGGAAAATTAAAAAGTTGACCAAATTTTTCTTAAATTGTATGTCAAAAACTAATTGTGACCGAAAATATTGTCACAAAGTTAAGGATTTACTATTTTACGGAAAAGGGCCAAAATTACCCCTGAACTTTGGGAAATAGTTCATTCATACTCTTCGTTATACTTTAGGGTCAATTATACCCTTACCGTTATACTATGGGGTCAATTATACCCTTATGTCTAAGAGCTGACACGTGGCATCATCCCAACCCTTCAAATAATTTTTTACCCACTAAAATAACCCAACTCGACCTGACCCGAATTTGTTTTTCCAACCAAAGTGATACGGACCCAACCCATTACCCCTTAGTTGGAAAAACAAATTCGGGTCGGGTCGGGTTATTTTAGTGGGTAAAAAATTATTTGAGGGGAAAAATAATTTTGAAGGGCTAGAATGATGCCACGTGGCAACTGTTAGACATAAGGGTATAATTGACCCCATAGTATAACTGTAAGAGTATAATTGATCCTAAAGTATAACGAAGGGTATGAATGAACTATTTCCCAAAGTTCAAGGGTAATTTTGGCCCTTTTCTGACTATTTTATTATATTTTTACATTTTGTGACGGAAAGAACAATCTGTCACAAATTTAGTGATGGACTTGTGACAACATGTTGTCACATATTTTCATTTCTATAACTTTGTGACGGAAATTTTTTTGTCACAAAAATTATATTAAATATTTTTTACAATTCCGTCACAAATCCATCACTATCAGAATTTTTATAGAAAAACAAAAAAAAATTAAAAATTTCGTCTAGATGAGGTTAATTTGTCACAAATCCGTCAAAATTCCGTGACAATTTGTGACGGACTCATCCGTCTCAAAAATTCCGTCACAATTTTGACATTTTCTTGTAGTGCATGTATACCAATGGATTATCTCCTGCTACTCTGATAACATTTGCCCCAACTTTTCCAAAATTCATAGCAGCACATGAATTCTTTCCTGCAAAACATATATTAAGATGGACTCTTATTTCGGCACTTGCAAAATACTAAGCCTAGTTTATTTTGCTTTGATGATCACTTAATTAAAAGCCAAAAATATATATGAAATGTACTTATTTCAGAACTTGCTAAATATATACTCTTTAATACTAATGGTGCTCTTCAACCAACAATACGACATACTCTTGATGCGATGAAACTAAAGTCACCTTTTGCCAGAGTAATTTCTTTGCATTTGCTAACTTCTCCAGGAAAAAAAGTGAGCTCCTTTTGCTGGAATATAACAGTAACAAAATGAGTTTCAGTAAGAATCATGATTAGCCTAAATGCTTTGCGTCACGGATTTAGCACGTACATAACTTTTCTGGAAGAGAATATTGAGATTAGAAAAGAAGTTAATCTCACTACTGAACATATCGGCAGACGGATGTGCACGCAATAGATTATTCATGAGACGATGTGTTCAAGCTTCTCTGATATATCAATATCATCTCCATCCAGAAACTCAAAGTCAATCTAAAGAAAAACAATTAGAGTCATTTGCAGATTTTAGCATCGAGGTTCTGTTTCACATAATTCAGTACATAAACCAAAGAAAAGTCAAAACAACTACGAAATCCAACTATAATCCGATGATAAAGATAATAAATGAAACGAAAACGATCAATGAAATAAAAATTGAATGACACACCAAGAGGAGCCTCAAATTCGTCGCAGTTGTGAATAAGAAGACCATATTTTTCTTCCTCATTCTCCTTCATTAGGGAATTACTATTTGTTGTTATCTCCACCTCAAATTCGTCTCCCTAAAACTTGAGGCTTCACATGTTGCATCGAAATTGTAACCAACTCTAATTCAATTTTAAAAAATGCTGAATTGCAGATTGCAACTGTAGCAATTCTAATTCAAATTTCTAAAACGTGGGTAATGGGATTATGGGTTATTTTGTCTCCCCAAATTTCGGTTCCGTTTTTCGCCCACTTTCTTATTTCCTTTGTAAACAACCTTCTCTTTTTCTTTTTTCCCCCTTCATTTTTTTTCTTTCCCTAAGTAGAATTTAAAAGAAAATGAATCAATTTTTTAAAACTTAAACTTGAAACTTGTACCCACTTGATCTGGCAGGTTTTTTTATATTACTATTACTATTACTATTTTCTATTTTGATATGGCAACTCCCAATTTAAAATAAAATATATAGATGTATATAGAATTAAATTAAAAAACAATGACTAACAGGAACTACCTTTTTAACAATTCATAACACATGTATAAATATTAATGCTAAAAGTTAGGAGGAAAACGTGGAAGTTACTTGGCTATATATTTGGTGTTTTTTATTTTTCAATTCTTTAGTAGATTAAAATACAAAAAAATCTGATAACTTCCAAACAAAAAAAAAAAAAGGTCCTAAACATGCCTTGAATTATGGCTACAAGATTTTAGGACTCCATCATGCATACATGGAGCAGTTTTTCAACCGCATATATATATATCCTTAAACATTATAGATATTTATTTATTTTTATCCTACGTCGCCACTTGTTACAATTTAATTGCAAACTATCCACTTTTTAATTACATATAGATTCTTTAATTCTTTTAAAACCAAAATGATATGCCATGACAGTATTTTTATGCGAGAAACTAAAAAAAACATAAGCAGTTCATACACAGTCACACATTGAAGCTCGAAAGTCAACCGTTTTCTACGGATCCTTAATACTAGAATGCCTAACACCTTCCTCAGGGGATCACTAGAACTCTTACCTAGAACTCTGGATTATGAAGGATTTTTCACGGTATTTGAATAAACACTTCACCACTGGTTTTCCTAATTTCCTAAAAATTAGGTGGTGACTCTTTTCAAAACAAAGTCCGAAAGAGCACAACGAGTTCGTAGTAGCCTTTTATGCCTTAACACCGCGTAAAAAGCGAACCGTTATAGATGGCGATTCTGCTGGGGACTTTAGGTTCCAACCATAAGCGTTTTAATATAATGTGATTGCTTGTATAAAATGCTTATGTGTTTCCTTTCCTGTATATATAAATTGTCGTTGCATGCATATCATAACTCCACCACTCCTGACATTTATTTTACACTTTGTTTCAAAGGCGACTGTAGCGGTTCGATATTTTTCGATTCGTATTTGCACTTGCCTCATTTAAAAAGGAAAGTGTCCCGGAGAAGTACGGTTGTCAATCGTACCAGGAAAAAGGAAAAAATATACTTCTACGTAGACGGTGCTCTAAATGGACATTGTTTTTAGGGTCGCCACCTAACTTATACGTAAGTTAGGAAAACCAGTTCTAAAGGGTTCATTTAAAAAGGCTAAGTTTTAAAAGAAACCAATCTATATCAAAGTTTGGGTAAGAGTTCTGGTGATCCCCGGGGAAGGTGTTAGGCACCTCGGTATTAAGGATCCGTAAAATACAGTTGACCTCCGGGTTCTAATAGTATGCCTTGTAGATATAAGTTATTTTTTTATAAAACTGTTTTTGTTTATATTTCCGTAAATAAAGATTGGTCATTTATGCAAGAAATACTGATTTTTCAAGAAATAAAAATGGTAGAGTTTTGCCCAAAATTGGGCGTTTTGGGTTTCGGACTAGAACACCTAGGTTAAAACCCGAAGGCGTTAACGTAAGTAGAACACTACGTAAGCCCACCCGAGTTTAGAAAAAAGGTTTTTAGTTTTAGTTTTATTGTTACACCTCGAAAAATCTTCCGTTGGTACGAAAGTGAATGACCTAGTGATGAGCACGAGTGTGTGATGTTTCCATGAGTAAGAAACGACATTTGATGACCCTAAATAAGATTCCAAAGGCAATTGCGATAAGAGATAGGTTATGCTCCACAATGACTAATTATAGGTTTTGGAAATGTGAAAAGTTGCAGGCTTGCATTCTGGCCAGTTGGTCGTAAAGTGAAATACGGACCGTAAAGTGGTATACGGTCCGTAAACTGCCATGTCGTATTTTGACTTCCAAAACTTCAACTTTCTGCCAATTGATCAAATGGTTAAATACGACCCAAAATACGGACCGTAAAGTGGTTTACGGCCCGTAAACCATGATCGTAAATCACCATGTCCCAGCCTGAGTTTCTGATTCTGTTATGATTAAATACGACAACGAAGGACGGTCCGTAAACTGGAATACGAATTGTAAACCAAGTTTACGATCACTGTGCACTTCAAATCAGATTTTCAAGTCATTGAATAAGGGGACCAAGGCTTATTTCATTTCACTTCTACATCACACCCCTTCTCTCTAAAACATCTCTCTACATTTATTCCACAAGAATTCAAAGATATTTGGTGACCAACAACATAAAACAAGTAAATCAAGAGTAAGAAAACCATCAAAGATCATCCAAGGTCAAGAAATCCAAATGGAGATAAACTAGGGTTTTGCTCAAAGTGGAGTATTGTCAACTAAAGCTTGTTCCTATAACATCTAAGGTAAGATTCATGATGTTTATATGTTGTTTAAGATATTGGAGAGTTGAAATACTTGGAGTGTAGAAGAATATGGTAAAATGGGTCATGAATGATGAATAGTGCCATTTAGAGAATTAGTTGCAATCGAATCATGATTGTTGTTATATTATGACATGAATGGGTTATAAATGACGTTGAAAGACCATGAAATAGACATTGTATGTGAATGGACGAAATCATGTGTTATAGCCATAGATATGGGCAAATGAAAGTAAATTGAGGAATGTGGATAATGTGAATGACTAATGGCCATTGTTATGATATTGTGAATGTATTGTTGACGTTTGGGAGTTGAATTATGATGATGAAGGAAATGTTGTCCGATTTTCCCCTAGTTTTAGCCATGTGTGCTAATTATCAATTCTAATGATAGTATGACTTTAATGAAGGTAGAAACGCTAACGTTGGAGGGGAACGCGCAAGTGTAGAATAGTGCGACGGAAAGGTATGTAAGGCTAACCCTTCTTTCATAAGGCATGGTTCTTTGGCCAAACACCTAAATCCTCTATACGAGTATGTTGTCTTCCAAATGAATTGATCTTCCGAGCTTGTAAGCTCACGATTCTTGATACGCTACGATTGTACTAAGTTTCTCGTATTACGAGTAGGCCTATTAAGGTAGAAGAGGTGGATGACGATAGTAGTGATAATGTTATTGATGATGACTATAATGATAATAACGATGACGATTATTATAACGATGATTAAAAGTAAAGATGTTTATGAGCTATTATGTATATGTACGACTATTATAGAACCCCGAGCTTATGAGGCCGGGTATGATATGTAAATAAGTATGTATATGATTACGTAACACGCGCGCACCTCTGCAGAGGGTACGGATAACCCTGAAGCCTTGGTAGGGCCAGGTATGAGTAACCTTGAGCCTTGATTGGCCAAGTATGTATGAAACATCGATCCTACGTGGTCGGGTATGCTATGGAAATGCTATGTATATGATATGAGTACGAATATGATATGACTATGTATATGAATGTGAATAAGGGCCTGTATACGAATACGAGCACAAATATGGCACAGGTACTATTACGAAATACGGATAATGATGTATGTACACAAATACGTATTAGCAAGGGAAAGTTCCTATGAAAGGAAAGTAAGTGCATATAACGACAATATTGCCATCTCCCATCCTATGCTATTTCTTATGTTGCTATTTATGCTTCTATATTGATATTGATCATGCTGTACATACTCAGTACATTCTTCGTACTGACGTCCTTTTGTTTGTGGACGCTGCGTCACGCCCGCAGGTGCACAGGGAGACAGGCTTGATCAATAGCTGCTTTCTCAGAGACTTCACAGCAGAGCTCCATTTCATTCGGAGCCATAGCTTTTGGGTGCTTATTCTTTTGTGTACATAATTGTGGGCATAGCGGGGTCTTGTCCCGCTCATGTGATATGTTATACTCTCCTTAGAGGCTCGTAGTCATGTGTGTATGATAAGACGTGTCCGGACTTGCCGGCCTATATTTTGTATATCTTTTGATAGCCTCATCGGCTTATATACATTTGATGTGGCATATATGTCAATGATGATTTAAAGATGTTGTCGTCCAATGGGACTAGCGTGATTAATAAAAAAGAGATGTTTGTTTAATCGTATGGCTCACCTAGATGTAAGTATATGTGTAAGCCAAGGGTGCCCGGGTGGGATAGCACCGGGTTCTCATTGCGGCCCTCTAGACGGGTCGTGACAAAAGTGGTATCAGAGCAGTTCAGTCCTAGGGTGTGTCTACGAGCCGTGTCTAGTAGAGTCTTGGTTATGGGTGTGTTGCGCGCCACACTTATAAACAAGAAGCTGCGGACATTTTAGGAATAAATGACCTTCTTTCTTTATAAGAATCGTGCGATAGAGCTATGATGTAACAAATTCTTGTCCCTTAATCGTGTGTTGTGCATTTCAGAGATGCCTAAAAGGAGAAAGGCTACAGCAGCCCAAAAGGGCAAGACGGTGGCAGAAAAACGGGCTGAAAGAGCACCGCCACCGGTAGTAGAGGAAAGTGAGTCCCAGAGTGCGGCTCAATCTCAGTCCTCCCAGACAGTGCCTCTTACTGAGGAGCGTGAGGGAGCTTCAGCCCCAGCTCCAGCACCTCCAGCTCCTCCACCAGATGCTTCGGGCCAAGATGTGAAAGAGGCCATTAATTTGCTGACTCAATTGGTTGCGGCCCAGACTCAGAGGCAAAGTTCAGGGCGAGGTGATAGGGTTGTTAGTGCAAGGGCCCGTGACTTCGTTACTTTAAACCCTCTGGAATTCTTTGGGTCAAAGCCGTAGGAGGACCCTGAGGATTTTATTGATGGTATGTTGAGGACGCTTCGATTGATACATGCTTCGGACACCGAATCGGTGGAGCTAGCATCATATAGATTGAGAGATGTCTCGATCCAATGGTATACAGTTTGGATGGCTTCACGGGGGGCCAATGCACCTCCCCCGGTATGGCAAGAGTTTGTTGATGCTTTTCTCCTTCATTATATGCCTCCAGAAGTCCGGCGAGCTAGAGCCGATAAATTCTTAAATTTGAGGCAAGGTAGCATGAGTGCTCTAGAGTACAGTCTCCGCTTCAACTCCTTGGCTAGGTATGCTTCAGCCATGGTAGCGGATATGGGTGACCGGGTACACCAATTTGTTAAAGGCCTAGGGCCACATTTGATGGATAGGTGTTTGACTGCGTCCCTTCAGGATGGTATGGATATTGCACGCATTAGGGCCTACGCTCAGAACTTAGAAGAAAGTTTACAACAGCAGAGGAGTGAACGTGAGCAAGATCGGGGATATAATAAGAGGGCTAGATCTTCGGGTCCGATGAGCGAGTTTAGAGGTGGGCACCGGCAGCAGTTTCCCAGGCATTCAGGCTATTCTATGACCAGTGCACCTCCACGGTTATCAGGCCAGAGATTTGATAGATCTGCTCATTCAGGGCCGAGTCCGAGTTTTTCAGGGTCCTAGTTTAGGGGTGATTCGGGTCAGGTGAGGCCACCCGTTCCACGATGTTCCCAGTGTGGGAAGTTGCATTGGGGTCAATGCCGATCAGGTTCAGATGTTTGCTATTCATGTGGCCGACCAGGCCATATCATGCGTGATTGCCCCTCAGTACATGGTAGAGGTAGGACCCAACCATCAGGGTCGGTAGCCGGATCTTCAGCATCTGTACGCCCTACGGGACCAGGTTCACATGCGCCAGTCGGCCATGGTAGAGGCAGAGGCAGAGGCAGAGCTCCCAGTTCTAGCGGTCCTCACCACCGTATTTATGCTTTGGCTGGACGCCAAGATCTTGAGTCTTCTCCTGACGTGGTCACAGGTATATTATCGGTATTATCTTATGATGTATATGCTTTGATTGATCCGGGCTCCACATTGTCCTATGTTACTCCATATATTGCGGGTCGATTTAAAATCGAGCCGGAGTCGATCAAACCTTTTGAGGTGTTTACACCCGTGGGTGAATCAGTAATAGCTAGCCGAGTATATAGAGATTGTGTAGTTATGATATGTGACCGCCATACTATAGTTGACTTGCATGAACTAAAGATGGTAGATTTTGATGTCATTATGGGCATGGATTGGTTGGCTTCTTGTTATGCCAATGTTGATTGTAGAATGAAGATGGTTCGTTTCCAGTTTCCGGGAGAACCAGTCTTAGAATGGAAAGGGAATACGGCGTCACCAAAAGGTAGGTTTATTTCCTACCTAAAGGCAAGGAAAATGATCACAAAAGGTTGTATTTATCATCTAGTGCGAGTTCAAGATATAGAAGCTGAATCGCCAACTCTTCAGTCGATTCCCGTAGTAAATGAATTTCCGGATGTGTTCCCGGAAGAGCTTCCAGGCCTTCCTCCCGAACGGGAGATTGACTTTGCTATTGATGTGTTGCCAGGCACTAACCCTATATCTATTCCCCCATATAGAATGGCACCTGCAGAACTGAAAGAATTGAAAGAGCAATTGAAAGACTTGCTTGAGAAAGGCTTTATTAGGCCTAGTTCATCCCCGTGGAGAGCACCCGTATTGTTTGTCCGAAACAAAGATGGCTCCTTGAGAATGTGCATTGATTATAGGCAATTGAATAAGGTGACGATTAAGAATAAATATCCTCTCCCAAGGATTGATGATTTATTTGATCAATTGCAAGGTGCCAAATGGTTTTCAAAAATCGATTTGAGGTCCGGGTATCATCAAGTGAGAGTTAGGGAGAAGGATATCCCTAAGACAGCCTTTAGAACAAGATATGGTCATTTTGAATTCCGGGTAATGTCATTTGGGCTAACGAACGCACCGGCAGTATTTATGGATTTGATGAATAACGTGTTCAGGCCCTTCCTGGATTTATTTGTGATCGTGTTTATCGACGACATCTTGGTGTATTCTAGATCCGAGGCAGAACATGCGGATCATTTGCATACTGTCCTTAGAGTCCTTTGAACTCGAGAGTTGTTTGCAAAGTTTTCCAAATGTGAGTTTAGGTTGAATTCGGTGGCATTTTTAGGGCATATTGTTGCAGCCGACGGTATTCGAGTGGATAGTCAAAAGATTGAGGCCGTGAAGACTTGGCCAAGGCCCACAACTCCTACGGAGGTTCGTAGCTTTCTGGGCTTAGCAAGTTATTACAGGAGGTTTGTTGAAGGCTTTTCTTCTATTTCTGCACCGCTCACAAAGTTGACCCAGAAATCAGCTAAGTTTCAATGGACAGATGCTTGCGAACGTAGTTTCCAAGAGTTAAAGGGTAGATTGACTTCCGCCCCAGTCTTGACACTTCCAGAGGGATTGGAAGGATATGTCGTTTATTGCGATGCTTCAGGTGTTGGGCTAGGCTGTGTATTGATGCAACATGGCAAGGTGATTGCGTATGCTTCAAGGCAATTGCGGAAACATGAGCAGAATTATCCTACCCATGATCTAGAATTGGCCGCGGTGGTTCATGCATTAAAGATATGGAGACATTATTTATATGGTGTTCACGTGGATATTTACACAGATCATAAGAGCCTTCAGTATATCTTCAAGCAGAAAAAGTTGAATCTGCGGCAACGACGATGGTTAGAATTGCTAAAAGACTATGATGTTTATATTTTCTATCACCCCGGAAAGGCAAATGTTGTGGCTGATGCTCTTAGCCGTAGATCGATGGGAAGTCTATATCGATGGGAATTCTATGTGATGTACGACCAGAGAAGAGAGAAATGGCCCGTGAGCTCCAACAGTTAGCTAGCCTAGGAGTCTGAGTAGTGGACTCAGGTAGCAGCGGAGCTACTATTCAGAATTCTGCAGTCCGTCGCTAGTAGCAGAGGTGAAGGAGCGACAATATGAGGATCCCATGCTAATGCAGTACAGAGATACACTCCCTCAGAAAGAGGAGTCATCATTTCATATTTCAGGAGACGGAGTTCTCCGATGCCGAGGCAGATTATGTGTCCCTGATGTGGCAAGTTTACTCCACCAGATTTTGAGAGAAGCTCATTGTTCTCGTTATTCTGTTCACCCCGGAGCGACGAAAATGTATCACGATCTTAAGTCCATATACTGGTGGAATGGAATGAAGAAAGATATAGCGGAATTCGTAGCTCGATGTCCAAATTGTCAACAAGTGAAAATCGAGCACCAAAAGCCGGGTGGATTGTTGCAAGCTATAGAAATCCCAACTTGGAAGTGGGAAGTGATTAATATGGACTTCATTTTAGGTTTACCCCGTTCTCGACGTAAATATGATTCTATATGGGTGATTGTGGATAGACTCACAAAGTCAACTCATTTCTTACCGGTCAGAACGACCTATGTGGCAGAAGATTATGCAAGGCTTTACCTTAAAGAGATAGTGAGTCTCCATGGCGTTCCGGTATCTATTATCTCCGATAGAGGGACTCAGTTTACGGCTAACTTTTGGAAGTCTTTCCAAGAGGGTCTAGGGACCCAGGTGCGCCTTAGCACGACCTTTCATTCGCAAACCGATGGGCAAGCTGAACGCACCATTCAGACTCTTAAGGATATGTTATGGGCATGCATGATAGATTTTAGAGGAAACTGGGATGACCATTTGCCACATTTTGAGTTTGCTTACAATAACAGTTATCATTCTAGTATTCAAATGGCACCGTACGAAGCTTTATATGGGCGAAAGGGTAGATCCCCAATTGGGTGGTTTGAAACAGGGGAGACTAAATTGATAGGGTCGGACCTGGTCCAGCAAGCTATAGAGAAAGTCAAGCTCGTACAAGATCGGTTGTTAGCAGCCCAAAGTCGTCAAAAGTTCTATGCGGATAATCGTCAAAGAGACTTGGAGTTCAAAGTGAAAGATTGGGTATTCTTGAAAGTGTCGCCTATGAAGGGTGTAATGAGATTTGGCAAAAAGGGGAAGCTTAGTCCCCGGTATATTGGGCCATATGAAATTGTACGAAAGATAGGAAAAGTGGCCTATGAGTTAGACCTACCTCCAGAATTGGAGTCAGTCCATCCAGTATTTTATGTCTCGATGCTTCGAAAATGTGTTGGAGATCCCACTAGGATCGTCCCAGTAAATGATGTTCGAGTGACAGAAAAGCTATCTTACGAAGAGGTACCCATTGCCATATTATATAGGCAAGTACGAAGGCTTAGAAACAAAGAAGTGGCCTCGGTTAAGGTTCTATGGAGAAGCAGTAAATGAGAAGAGATGACATGGGAAGCAGAAGAGAGTATGCGATCCAGATACCCGCATTTATTTCAGCCCTTGGAAGAAGTCCAACATGAGACGTCGAGATCATAAGGTATGCATGTTTTCTTTTTATGCTTTTGGGTCATGTGTGGCCAATTTTTTATGCTATTGTGTTGTGGCCCTGTGAGGCATCGATATTATGGGTTGTTGTGCCAGTATGGTAGTGCCATATTATAGGGGAAACTATGGCGAAATTTTTATAGAATTCCCGAAGGCTTTAACATTCGAGGACGAATGTTCTTAAGGGGGGAAGAATCTTACACCTCGGAAAATCTTCCGTTGGTACGCAAGTGAATGACCTAGTGATGAGCACGAGTGTGTGATGTTTTCATGAGTAAGAAACGACATTTGATGACCCTAAATAAGATTCCAAAGGCAATTGCGATAAGAGATAGGTTATTCTCCACAATGACTAATTATAGGTTTTGGAAATGTGAAAAGTTGCAGGCTTGCATTCTGGCCAGTTGGTCGTAAAGTGAAATACGGAACATAAAGTGGTATACGGTCCGTAAACTACCATGTCATATTTTGGCTTCCAAAACTTCAACTTTCTGCCAATTGATCAAATGGTTAAATACGACCCAAAATACGGACCGTAAAGTGGTTTACGGCCCGTAAACCATGATCGTAAATCACCATGTCCCAGCCTGAGTTTCTGGTTCTGTTATGATTAAATACGACCACGAAGGACGGTCCGTAAACTGGAATACGAACCGTAAACCAAGTTTACGACCACTGTGCACTTCAAATCAGATTTTCAAGTCATTAAATAAGGGGACCAAGGCTTATTTCATTTCACTTCTACATCACACCCGTTCTCTCTAAAACATCTCTCTACATTTATTCCACAAGAATTCAAAGATATTTGGTGACCAACAACATAAAACAAGTAAATCAAGAGTAAGAAAACCATCAAAGATCATCTAAGGTCAAGAAATCCAAATGGAGATAAACTAGGGTTTTGCTCAAAGTGGAGCATTGTCAACTAAAGCTTGTTCCTATAACATCTAAGGTAAGATTCATGATGTTTATATGTTGTTTAAGATATTGGAGAGTTGAAATACTAGGAGTGTAGAAGAATATGGTAAAACGGGTCATGAATGATGAATAGTGCCATTTAGAGAATTAGTTGGAATCGAATCATGATTGTTGTTATATTGTGACATGAATGGGTTATAAATGACGTTGAAAGACCATGAAATAGACATTGTATGTGAATGGACGAAATCATGTGTTATAGCCATAGATATGGGCAAATGAAAGTAAATTGAGGAATGTGGATAATGTGAATGACTAATGGCCATTGTTATGATATTGTGAATGTATTGTTGACGTTTGGGAGTTGAATTATGATGATGAAGGAAATGTTGTCCGATTTTCCCCTAGTTTTAGCCATGTGTGCTAATTATCGATTCTAATGATAGTATGACTTTAATGAAGGTAGAAACGCTAACGTTGGAGGGGAACGCGCAAGTGTAGAATAGTGCGACGGAAAGGTATGTAAGGCTAACCCTTCTTTCATAAGGCATGGTTCTTTGGCCAAACACCTAAATCCTCTATACGAGTATGTTGTCTTCCAAATGAATTGATCTTCCGAGATTGTAAGCTCACGATTCTTGATACGCCACGATTGTATAATGATAATAACGATGACGAATATTATAACGATGATTAAAAGTAAAGATGTTTATGAGCTATTATGTATATGTACGACTATTATAGAACCCCGAGCTTATGAGGCCGGGTATGATATGTAAGTAAGTATGTATACGATTACGTAACACGCGCGCACCTCTGCAGAGGGTACGAATAACCCTTAAGCCTTGGTAGGGCCAGGTATGAGTAACCTTGAGCCTTGATTGACCAAGTATGTATGAAACACCGATCCTATGTGGTCGGGTATGCTATGGAAATGCTATGTATATGATATGAGTACGAATATGATATGACTATGTTTATGAATGTGAATAAGAGCCTGTATAAGAATACGAGCACAAATATGGCACGGGTACTATCACAAAATACGGATAATGATATATGTACACAAATACGTATTAGCAAGGGAAAGTTCCTATGAAAGGCAAGTAAGTGCATATGACGACAATATTGCCATCTCCCATCCTATGCTATTTCTTATGTTGCTATTTATGCTTCTATATTGATATTGATCATGCTTTACATACTCAGTACATTCTTTGTACTGACATCCTTTTGTTTGTGGACGCTGCGTCATGCCCACAGGTGCACAGGGAGACAGGCTTGATCCATAGCTACTTTCTCAGAGACTTCACAGCAGAGCTCCATTTCATTCGGAGCCATAGCTTTTGGGTACTTATTCTTTTGTGTACATAATTGTGGGTATAGCGGGGTCCTGTCCTGCTCATGTGATATGTTATACTCTCCTTAGAGGCTCGTAGTCACGTGTGTATGATTAGACGTGTCCGGCCTTGCCAGCCTATATTTTGTATATCTTTTGATAGCCTCGTCGGCTTATATACATTTGATGTGGCATAGATGTCAATGATGATTTAAAGATGTTGTCGTCCAATGGGACTAGCGTGATTAATAAAAAAGAGATTTATGTTTAATCGTATGGCTCACCTAGATGTAAATATATGTGTAAGCCAAGGGTGCCCAGGTGGTCTAGCACCGGGTGCTCGTTGCGGCCCTCTAGACGGGTCGTGACATTTATAAAAATCATTTTTGGCATACTATTATTATCCATATTTTATATTTTGTCTTTTGGGTCCAAATTAATCCAAAAATATTTTAAGTCCAAATTGTCCATAAGTACGGTCCCAATTTGTCTCAAATGTCCATAAAACTTTTCAAGTCATTTTTGTCCAAAATAATGATTTGCATTTAAAGAATGCCCATTTTTTTTTATCCATAAGGCAGTTTTAGTCTCAAAAAATCATTTGCACGTTAACATTTATCAAAAAATTAATTTTTATAACTTAAAAATGGTTTTTGGCAACTCTAAGTTCATGACAATTTCTAAAGGGTTCCAATAAACACATTTGATCAATTTTGCTAAATAAATAATACGAGGTAAAGGGGGTTGGGCCTACCAAGCCCAACAGAAATAAATGCAATTTTAAACTTATCCTCTCCAATTGCTCAGCCTGTCCATGATGAGGTTGACTCGATCTAAGTGAGTTGGTGGGCCTCGATAGACCCACCAACAAATTGGGGAGGTCACAAAACATTAGTAAATAGCCGAGGTCCATTATTTAATTTACAAAGCCAAAAAATGAATTACAATGCTTTCAAGCCCATAATTATCAGGCTCATAAATAAAAGGACAGTTTATGCAAAAATGCCCAGCAGCGGCAAATTACTAAAATTATAGTGGCCCAGGATCAATTATATTCAAGAGATTAACTCCTCATTCTTTTTAAAATCTTTTGACAACAATCTAGGTGTTAAGAAAGATAGCCAAGCAAAACAAACAAGTTTTATTGATCAAAAACTTCCTCATAATCAAATTAAGGCAAACAGTTCAAGTGACAATAGAAGGTGCAAGCTATAAATCTTAACAAGACTCAAAAATAGGCTACTTGGTTTTTCTAAAACTCACTCAAAGATTCAAAACAAGACTCCATCATTCATTTTGAAATAAAACTTTTACTAATCCAGTTTTAGAACTTAAGACTATCGTATTTTTCTAAAAAAATGATTTGAACTACTAAGTGCACTTTAAAACAATCAATATTCAATCAGATGATAAAAGAAGGTTAACTTTTCAACAGTCAAGATTAAAACAGGCTAGGGAAAGCACATTTTGAGACTTAGAGATATATTAACTCAACAAACAAACAACCTCTATCCTATAATCTACTCAACTAATTTCTTAATTATTTAAATAGCCAAATAGCATCAAAAAATGCATAAAATTGCCATGGACTAGTGACAGATTCTTAAGAACTAATTGCATCCTAGCAAAAACTAACAAGACTGACTAAACTATACTTAAATCTATCAGTGTCAATAAAACAGTGTCAAAGCTCCAACATAAACTATTCTTTTTCTCATTTTTATCAAACTTAGCTAACCCAAGATCACTTAACATCATCTAAATCAAGCTTTTAATTCATTTTACAATTTCAAATTACATCAAACTCACACAATATCCACTTAATTATCAAAACAGGACTAAGTTATCAAATAATTATTTTTAACTAACACAAGCATCATAATAAATATGTAATCATAACTAGAATGAAATATAGGATAGACTAAGAGGTTACCTTTTAATGGGGCAACCTAAAGATCAAAAGGAAGGATTGAATCCACCAAATTCAAGCACCAACATTTCACAAATCTTTGAAAACCCCCTTGTCTTTTAAATTTTTTGGATGATATCCGTATTCCTCTCTCTCTCTCTCTCTGTATATATATATATTGCATTTATTCAAAAGGAAGGATTGAATCCACCAAATTCAAGCACCAACATTTCACAAATCTTTGAAAACCCCCTTGTCTTTTTAAATTTTTGGATGATATCCGTATTCCTCTCTCTCTCTCTCTCTCTCTCTCTCTATATATATATATATATATATATATATATATATATATATATATATTGCATTTATTCAAAAGGAAGGATTGAATCCACCAAATTCAAGCACCAACATTTCATAAATCTTTGAAAACCCCCTTGTCTTTTTAAATTTTTGGATGATATCCGTATTCCTCTCTCTCTCTCTCTCTCTCTCTCTCTCTCTCTCTCTCTCTCTCTCTCTCTCTCTCTCTCTATCTCTCTCTCTCTCTCTCTCTCTCTCTCTCTCTCTCTATATATATATATATATATATATATATATATATATATATATATTGCATTTATATATTTTTTAGTGTATTTTGAGTAAGAGTGTGTATAGGCTACTAAGTTTTTAAATATATAAATCAAACCTTAGTTTTTTTTTTTTGTGCTAATTTTCGAACTCCCTCTTTTTTTTTCTCTCCTCTCTCTTTTTCTTTTTCCCTTCTTTTTTTTTTTTAAATTTCAATAGCCATTCTATTTATAGGCAAGCCAATTTAGAACCCTAGGGACAAAAATAAGCCATTTGGCCGTGGATTTCCCCCCAAAACCCTTAATTTTCAAAAGACCTTATCCATAATTTCAAAAATCAAATAAGACAAAAATCCAGCTAACAAATTTGTATCATAATTAGAATAAGACAAAATAATTTCAACAAATTCGTACTAGGATAGTACACATGACCGTACCTTTCCCCCCAAAACCGTTAATTTTCAAAAGACCTTATCCATAATTTCAAAAATCAAATAAGACAAAAAATCCAACTAACAAATTTATACCCTAATTAGAATATGACAAAAGAATTTCAACAAATTCGTACTGGGATAGTACACATGGCAGCAACAATCATGCAAATAGTACCAACAAAGGTACAAATGAATCAAATTGTACCGTACAACATAGAAAAATGACCCCTCCTTTTGTAAAATAAAACATATGTCATAAATATATATTGGTTTAAAATACTAATATGTAATAATTATTTGGACCAATAAAAATCATAATTTGTAGAATTAAAATGCGAGCTTTAAAACGAGCTCAATATTGACATAGTTCCGAGCAATATTTCAAATATGTAAAAATGCGGTTAAAATGATCCGTAATTCACATTAACTAACAATTTTCCGGACTAGACGGAGCGGGATGAAAGTAAATAACTCATATTTCTTGTAATTGTCAGTTATTTTCTTCAGGAAATAATAATTAAATTTCATTTTTGCAATTTTCTCAAAATTTTTGAAATTTTAATTTTTAAAGGGTGCATCCTTACTCCGTGTTTGGCTCGGGAAATTTAAAAATTAAAATACGCATCTTATGAGGTGAAAATTAGGTGTCAACAATGGCTCGCAGAGTACGCGGTCGTTCCTTCATTGTAAAACCAAATACTTCTTTTGGAACCGTTATGAGGTGGGATTGGTACGCGGTCATCCAACAGCCCTAACGGTTCAACCCCAGTTGTCCGCTCGGGTACCATGTCGTTTGTCAAAGCCCACTCTAGTGATAACTAGGATAGAGCGAACCAAATCCCTACCGAATTAGAGCATTCATGCCTAGACGAGCCTTGGGTACCTCAGATCTATCTAAGGCTCATTAAGATGACTACCTTTTTTTTTTTTGGTTAAACAGTATATTTCATTGATGACCAAGCAAGTGTTACATACAAATTAGTAGTAGTATTTGGACTAGCTGCTATCCTTTATCTGCTCTATCTCTATCTACTGTACTACTATATCTATCCTTTCTGCTAGTAGACTAGGATCTATACAATCATTACAAGAAATCAGTAGTAACTCAGCAATACTATAGATATACATTCAGTCCCAACAAAGCTTCATGTCATCTGTGCTTGTCTCTTCCTTTGATGTGCAGCTGCAATACTATGTTCTTCAGCACCTGAGCTACCACTAGAGCACCCCTTTGATGACTACCTTGTGTATTGATTATGAATGTTTATGTTCCATTTTGAGACCTGTTCGGATTATATGAAACTGAACATTCATTCCTTCTTTACTTGGTTTGATAAATGCTAATTGACTGTCTTGCTAAGTTTAAGTTAAGATTTTCCTTAGAATTAGTTTGAGAGCCACATCGCCTAAAAGAAAATTAATTAGGTGGTTAATAGATTCAAAGACTTAAGGGAAGCTTGGAAAGACTTGGAGTTGCTTACAGCCTGATTCAGTACAGTTAACTTAATTCGATGATTGATAATCCTAATTGCACTTGGAGGGGTTAAGAGTTGCTTGCAACCAAGTCCGGTAAAATGTCACCAATTGCCAAGAGAGAGTAGTTCAAATTAATAAGCTTGGAAAGGTCGGAGTCGTTGCAACCCATCCCGGTATCGCTTAGTCATAAAGATAAAAGGAATAGAATTTAGATGGCTGAAAAAAGATGTTACATCTTGGAAATTTCGTGTCTTTACATTATGAGAAGACCAATGCAATCCTAAAGTGGACATAAAGCCCTTATAAGTTTAAGTAGGGTATTTTATAACTTTAAGTGTGTAGCTTAAGGTTTTGGAGTCACATGAATCGGCGGAAGTAAGTTCGTTGGAGAAATTGGAGTTTGAGTCATGTTTTGGGAAGGCTTTATATCATTTGAGTTACACATTGCTTAGAACTTCCTTGAGGGGGAGATATAGGGCCCCTTAGATTGTTAATGAAGTTTTATACAAGTTCCAAGAAGGTTCTATGAGTATTGGAGGTCAAACGAATCGAAAAGAGCGCATTTTCGCGAAACTGGGCAAAATAGGGCCATATGCGGCCGCATACTCAGTATGCTGGACCGCATATGGGCAGAAAACTCCCCAAAATGGAAGAAACCACTGACCAATCTCCACCCCTTGGAGAGGAGGGGAGACGCGGCCGCATATCCCTTATGCGAAGCCGCATCTCCACCGCAAGTTGGTGCGGGGGTGCGATGTTGCCACCTTTTTAAATCCTAAAAGACCCTATTTTCATTCCAACCTTCCACACTTATTTCCCCATACTTCTAGAGATTTCTTGAGAGTTCTTGAAGGTTCCATAACATTTCAAACCTTTCCATATCATCAAGAGAGAAGATCAACATCAAAACCCCAAAGATAATCCATGGAAGATGATGGTTCTTGCTTCTCTCCAAAGTTGTGATAATTTTGGTCTTGAAAGGAGTTGGGCAAGGTGAAGTTCTTCTATAATAAGGTATGATCTTTCTATTATTTACATGATTGAGTTGATATAAAGGTTTAGTAACTCTTGGACAGGAAAAGAATTAAAGTGGAGAAGTCATAAATGTTGAAGTGAAGAAGATGACTATGAGATGAACTTAAGAGGGGATTTTGGGAAAATTCAAGACTACATTGAATATAACTTCTTGATAATGATATTGTGAACATTATTTTTGTTGTTTGGGAGTTGATTTGTAATATGGTGGAAGTTGACAAAATAAGGGAAATGCTGCCCAAATTTCGTTAGCTCGTTAGTTGCACTAGTTTGAACTTAAGAGTGTTTTTACGACCTAACCTTGGTATGAATCCTCTTAAATGTAGATTTTTTGGCCTTTGAAGGAGAACGTTAGATAGTTAAGAAGACGTAAAGGTATGTAAGGCTAACCCTTCTTTCTAAAGGCATGATTTCTTCGTCGTGAATCCATCTATGATGTTTATAATGCTCTACTTCTGAGAGAATGCTAGAAGCTCATGACTTCCAAGATTCTCGAGATATCATTGATACAAGCTCTTCATCGTGATGATGATAATGATGATGATGATGATAGTGATTCCATAATAGAAATCGGGGGCTTACCGACTCTATGTCACCCTGATAGAGTTGTAATGTTCCCTTTGGATACTCATGTATGTCATATATATATATAGCTATGTTGTGACACCAAGCTTATATTCCCGGGTATGATATCTATTTCACGCACACCACTGCAGTTGGGTATGGACAACACCGAGCCTTGTTATGGCCGGGTATGGATGACACCGAACCTACATGGTCGGGTATGGTATGATTATATATATATATATATATGTATGTATGGAACGTTTTCTTTAGAGAAAGGTTAGGTAAGCATGATGAACGTCTCAAGAGGTATAAATGGTCTTTCTATCTTATGTTGTCCTTCATGCTTTTATCATATTACTATTCATGCCTTACATACTCAATACATTATTCGTACTAACGTACTTTTGTTTGTGGACGTTGTGTTTATGCCCACAGGTAGATAGAGAGATAGATTAGACCTTTTGGCTGCTTTATCAGTGATTGCATAGTGGTGCTCCTTTTGATCCGGAGCTGCAATAGTAGGTATTATTCTTTTGTGTACATATATGGGCATGGCGGGATCCTGCCCCGTCTTTATGATATTACATACTCTTCGTAGAGGCTCGTAGACAGATGTGTATAGGTATATATCCCTCAGCTTTGTTGGCTCATATTTTGTATATCATTTTTATAGCCCTATCGGCTTGTCTATATATAGGCATAGTTAACGATGTTTATATAAAGGTGCCTTAGTCCGATGAAATTTGTGTCATTGGTGCATAGTAATTATGAGTTAGCCATGTGGCTTACCTAGATATGATTATGAGAGTATGATGAGAGGTGCTCGGTACATTAGCTCCGGGTGCCCGTCATGGCTCTCCGGTTGGGTCGTGACAAAAGTGGTATCAGAGCAGTTCGTCCTAGGACGTGTCTACGAGCCGTGTCCAGTAGAGTCTTGTTTATGGGTGTGAAGTGTGCCACACTTATAAACAGAAGGCTGCGAGCATTTAGGAATGAATAACCTTCTTCTTCATCATAGATCGTGCGATAGAGCCATGATATAAGAATTTCCCTTTTCTTAACTGTGTGCTATGTTTTGAGCGATGCCTGTGAAGAGAAAAGCTACAGCAGCCCAAAAGGGCAAGACAGTGGCAGGTAGGAGAACCAAGCGGGTGCCGCTGACAGATATTGAGGACGGTGAGTCTCATAATGAGGTTCCATCTCGATCCTCTCTATCACCGCCTGCTTCAGAGGAGCATGAAGGAGCCTCAGCTCCTGCTCCGGCACCTCCAGTTCCTCCACCAGATGCCTCAGGCTAAGAGGTGAAAGAGGCCATCCATTTGCTGACCCAGTTGGTCACCGATTAGGCTCAATGGCAAGGTATGGGTCTTGGTGATAGAGCTGTCAGTGCTAGAGCTCGTGATTTGATCAGTCTGAACCCTCCAGAATTCTTTAGGTCAAAATCGGATGAGGACCCGCAGAGCTTTATAGATGGAATGTTGAGAACATTGCGGATAATACATGCTTCGGATGTTGAGTGGGTAGAGTTGGCCTCCTATAGATTACGGGATGTTGCGGTTCATTGGTATATGGTTTGAATGTCTTCTAGAGGAGTCAATGCACCCCCACCGGTATGGCAAGATTTTGTGGATGCTTTCCTCCGACACTATTTGCTGCCAGAGGTTTGACGGGCTAGAGCTGATAGGTTCCTGAATCTTTGACAGGGAAATATAAGTGCCCTAGAGTATAGCCTCCATTTCAATTCTTTGGCTAGGTATGCTCCGGCCATGGTGGACGATATAGGAGATCGTGTGCACCGGTTTATGAATGGCTTAGGGGCACATTTAATGGATGAGTGCTTGACGGATTTACTTCAGGATGGTATGGATATTTCTTGCATCCAGGCCCATGCCTAGAATTTAGAAGAGTGGCAGCAACAATGGGGGAATGAGCATGAGTAAGATAGGGGTTATAGCAAGAGGGCCAGATCCTCAAGTCCTGTTAGTGAGCATAGAAGAGATCAGAGGCAACAGTATTCTAGACACTCAGGCCATTTAGTTACTAGTGCACCTCCACGATTTGCGGGCTAGAGATTTGATCGCGCTATTCGCTCCAGACCGGTTTAGAGTTTCAGAGCTTTAGGTTCTCAGTATAGGGGTGACTCAGGCCAAATGAGACCACCTCTACCATGATGCACTCAGTGCGGTAAGATACACTGGGGACAGTGCCGATTAGGTTTGGATGTTTGCTATGCTTGCGGCCAGTCAGGTTATATTATGCGAGAGTGCCCGTTCCAAGGTGGTAGGGTACGGTTTAGTCCACAGGGTCAGTAGCTGGTTTTTTGATTGATCCAGGTTCTATATTGTCATATATTACTCCTTATATTGCTAATCGTATTAGGGTAAAACCTGAGCCAATTAAACCTTTTGAAGTGTTTACACCCATCGGTGACACCGTAATAGCTAGTCGGGTATATAGAAATTGTATGGTTGTGATTTGTGACCGTCCTACTATGGCTGCTCTAAATGAGTTGAAAATGGTAGATTTTGATGTTATTATGGGTATGGATTGGTTGGCTTCTTGCTATGCCAATGTTTATTGCAGAACAAAAATGGTTCGTTTCCAGTTTCCGGGAGAACCAGTTTTAGAGTGGAAGGGTAATACAGCATCTCCGAGAGGTAGGTTTATTTCCTATCTTAAGGCAAGGAAGATGATTACTAAAAGCTGTATTTATCACTCAGTCCGGGTTCAAGATATAGAGGCAGAGTCGCCAATTCTCTAATCTGCCCCTGTGGTGAATGAATTTCTGGATGTGTTTCTGGATGAGCTTCCAGGCCTTCTACCCTAGCGGGAGATTGATTTCGCTATTGATGTGCTATCGGATACTAAGCCCATATATATTCCTCCATATAGAATGGCTCCTGCAGAGATAGTTGAAGGAGCAATTGAAGGATTTGCTTGAGAAAGGATTTATTAGGCCTAGTTCGTCGCCGTGGGGGGCACCTGTATTGTTTGTAAGAAAGAAAGATGGCTCCTTGAAAATGTGTATTGATTACAGGCAGCTGAATAAGATCAAGAATAAATAATTCTCTTCCAAGAATTGATGATTTATTTGATCAGTTGTAGGGTGCTAAATGGTTCTCAAAAATAGATTTAAGATCCGAGTACCATCAGGTGAGAGTTAGGGAGAAGGACATTCCAAAGACGGCCTTCAAAACTAGATATGGTCATTTCAAGTTTCGGGTAATGTCGTTCGGATTGACTAATGCACTGTCAGTGTTCATTGATTTGATAAAAATGTGTTTAAGGCCTTTCCTAGACTTGCTTGTGATTGTGTTTATCGATGATATCTTGATATACTCATGACATGAGGCAGAGCATGCAGATCATTTTCGTACTGTCCTTAGAGTTCTTTAGGCCCGGGAGCTATATGCAAAATTTTCGAAATATGAGTCAAATTCTGTGACTTTTCTGGGGCATATTATTGCAGCTGATGGCATTCGGGTGGATACCCAGAAGATTGAAGATGTAAAGCCCTGGCTGAGACCTACAACACCTATGGAAGTTCGTAGTTTTCTAGGCTTGGCAGGTTATTACAGAAGATTTGTAGAAGGTTTTTCTTCTATTTATGCACCATTGACGAAACTGTCTCAGAAATTAGCTAAATTTTAATGGTCGGATGCTCGTGAGCGTAGTTTTCAGGAGCTGAAAGATAGATTGACTGCAGCCCCAGTTCTGACACTTCCCGAAGGACCAGAGGGCTATGTGGTGTATTGTGATACTTCAAGCGTGGGGTTGGGTTGTGTATTGATGCTGCATAGTAAAGTCATTGATTATGCTTCTAGGCAGCTGCAGAAACACGAGAAATACTATCCAACCCATGATCTAGAGTTAGCTGCTATGATTCATATATTGAAAATGTGGAGGCATTATCTGTATAGTGTTCATGTCGATGTTTATACAGATCATAAAAGTCTTCAGTATATTTTCAAGTAGAAAGAGTTGAACTTGCAGAGAAGATGATGGATGGAGTTGTTGAAAGATTATGATGTTAGCATTCTATAGCATCCTGGAAGGCGAACGTCGTAGCTGTTGCTTTTAGCCATAGATCTATGGGAAGCTTATGTTATGTTCGGTCAGAGAAGAGAGAGTTAGCCCGTGAGCTTCAACAGTTAGCTAGCCTAGGAGTTTGAGTAATGGACTCGGGCAATATGGGAGTTACCATTCAGAATTCAACTGTTTCGTCATTAGTAGTTGAGGTAAAAGAACACCAGTATGAGGATCCGATATTAGTTTATTAAAGGAATACACTTCCTCAAAACAAGAAATCATCCTTTGAAATTTCTGCAGATGGAGTTCTCAGATGCCGAGGCAGATTATGTGTTCCTGATGTAGCAGGATTATGTCACCAAATTTTGGAGGAAGCCCATTGTTCCCGTTATTAAGTTCATCCGGGAGTGACAAAAATGTATCATGATCTTAAATCCGCATATTGGTGGGATGGAATGAAGAAAGACAGTAGAATTCGTAGCTCAATGTCCTAACTGTCAGCAGGTGAAGATTGAGCATCAAAAGCCCGGTGGATTGTTGCAAGCTATGGAAATTTTGACTTGAAAATGGGAAGTGATTAATATGGATTTCATCGCAGGCTTACCTCGTTCCTAGCGCAAGCATGATTATATATGGGTAATTGTGGATAGAATTACGAAGCCAGCTCATGTTCTACCAGTTAGAACTATTTACGTAGCTGATGATTATGCAAAGCTTTACATCAGAGAAATAGTACAACTCCATGGTGTTCCAGTAGCTATTATTTCTGATAGAGGGATACAATTTACAGCTAATTTATGGAAGTCCTTCCAAGAAGGTTTGGGGACTCATGTGAGCCTTAGTACAGTATTTCATCCACAGACTGATTGACAAGCTGAGCGCACCATTCAGAATCTTGAGGATATGCTACGGGCATGTGTGTTGGACTTTGGAGGTAGTTGGGATGATCACTTACCGCTTATTGAATTCGCTTATAAAAATAGTTATCATTCCATCATCCAAATGGCCCCGTATGAGGCTTTATATGGGCGCAAGTGTAGATCACCAATTGGATGGTTTGAAGTGGGAAAAACTAAGTTAATAGGGCCAGACTTGATCTAGCAAGCCATGGAAAAGGTCAAGCTTATTCAGGATCGATTATTGACAGCTCAGAGTCGTCAGAAATCTTATGCAGATAATCGCCAACGAGACTTAGAATTCCAAATTAATGATTGGGTGTTCCTGAAGGTGTCACCTATGAAAGGTGTGATGAGATTTGGTAGGAAGGGCAAGCTTAGCCCTCGGTATATTAGGCTTTACAAGATTGTACGCAAGGTAGGCCAGGTGCCTTATAAATTAGATTTACCTTCGGATTTGGAGTCAGTCCATCTGATTTTCCATGTATCCATGCTTCGCAAGTGTATTGGAGATCCCTCAAGAATTGTACCTCTAGATGATGTCTAGGTCATCGAGTAATTATCCTACGAAGATGTCACGACCGACTAGGGGCCATGATAGGTACCCGGGGCTAACCACCGAGCACCGCTCGTACCATTGCCCATCATACACATCAAACGTTCATTCATTAATCTTATACTCAAATCATAGGAAAACCATTTTTCACTTTGAACATAATTACCCTTATATACATAACCCCTTCGGCTATCAAAATAATATACATACAGTAAGGACATCGTGAGACCATACTACCCACACATACGTATCTACAAGCCTCTACTAGAGTGCTAGACATAGGGACGGGACAGGACCCCGCCGTGCCCAAAATACATATACACAAAACAATAAGCAATGACACCTCCGGAATAATGGAGTGCTCTCAAGGCCTGCTAACAGATCCTACGAGTTTGGATCTCTTTCCTGTTTACCTGTGAGCATGAACACAGCGTCCAAAGAAAATGGACATCAGTACGAACATTGTACTAAATATGTAAGGCATGAATGAAATGAACATAATAGAGAAATCCTAAGACATAAGATGAAGACATAACCTGCTTAACCTTTAAGAGTGGATGCATTTCATACATATAACGTATATAATCGTAGTACATATATTGTCATAGCACATATATCACCATATCATATATATACCATCATCGTTAACCCGCGTCCGGGTAGCCATCATACGCTGCCCACTAGTGGTGTCATGCCCGGCCCTCTAGGCTCGGTGTAATCATAAGCAGTCCGCCTTAGCGGTGACATGCCCGGCCATCTAGGCACGGTGGAATCGTATCATTATGTGCTCATCATTATCATACACCGCATAGACACATCATGACCTTATCATAAGCTTATTGTAACCTTATCATAAACTCAACATCATCATACATTTATCGTTAAGACATACATTAGAACTTGAAGGTAACTATAGCTATGTCGGGGTGACGTAAGGCCGTGAACCCCCGATTACATTATGGAGTGTTCATAATCATCATATCTCATCTTGAAAGGACTACCATTTTAAGATGAGTGTACACCATGAACAACATCAAGGGATCGTAAATAGTATCATTAACTTCATGGACATCATATCTTGCTTTAGAATCTCTAGGCTTAGACTTATCATCATTATTATCGTATTCATGACATATTTCTGATCTTTATCTCATAAGAAGCTCTTTATCAACGTTGACTCATAGTTCCCAGAATGCAAGAAAGTCATGGAGAGGTAGAGAAAATAATATCATAGGAATCATATAAGGATCATTAGATTCGTAGGAATGTCATATCATGAGCTTTAGGACTTCTAGACTTAGATTCATCATCAGTATTGTCATGCTCGTAACGTATCTCTTTTCTTTTTCTTGTTTGAAGCTCTTTATAATCGTAGACTCATAATTTCCGATATGTAGGAAAATTATGGAAAGATAGGAGGATTCATGCCATAGGAGTCATGCCTTAGAAAGAAGGGGCTAGCCTTACATACCTCTTTCGTTTAACAATTCCATCGCTTGATTTTTCTCCTTCAATGCTCACGTTTCTACCTTCAAGAGAATTCGCATTAACATTAGCTAATCGATTATATGAACATGCTTACTAAAGCTAGAGAAAATTGGGCAGCATTTCCTTCGTTTATACAACTTTTCCCATATTCCATATCAACTCCCAACTATCCATAACAACATTCACAATATTATAAGCAACAATCATCATTCATCTACATTATCCACATTTCACAATTTCACTTCAATTCATCCATAATCATGGTCATAGTTCACTATTGCGTTTTTCTCACATATAATACTTATCCCATATTCTAAATGTCACTTATAGCATGCTTATAATCACAACATATCAATATTCATGACTCATTTCAAACTACTACTCACAATCTCATTATTCACATCTTTGTGACCCATTTTCTATCTCCTTCCATCATCTAAGTCTTTCAACCTCTCATTACCATAAACAAAATGGAAAGATCATAAAACTTACCTTAGATAATGTAGGAATAATCCTTGAGTGAAAATACTTCTCTTGCACCAAAACCCTAGTTCACTTCCATTGGAATTCCTCGGCTTGGATGAACTTTAATGTGTCTCATACACTTGACTCTCTTGGTTTGATGAAGTTGATCTTGAATATCTCTTGAGTTCTTATGGAAGAAGTGTGTGGAACCCTCTAGAAGCCTTGAGAGAGATGAAAAAGTGTGGGAAATGAAATTAGTGAAGTGAGATCACATTTATATAATTGAACTTAACCCAGCCCGTCGGGACTTCCACGGACACTTATACAGTCCGTATAACATTGCACGGCCCGTATAAGTGGTCGTGGTTCACCACCAGGCAAACATCATCTCTGCTGGGTGTTATACGGACCCTTATACGGACCGTATAAGTCGGTCGTATAACCCCATTTCCCTGAAATGATCTCCGTCGTTCGTTTGATCTCCAATCTTTATGGAACCTTCTTGACACTTGTTTAACACCTCGTTAACAATCTAAGGGACATTATAACTCTTCTCCAAAACATCATTAAGCCATCATTAATTTGATACTCGTAAATCTTGCTCGACACATAACCTATACCTTGCTTTCCTTAACAACTTCCGTCTCCTACCTCACATGTCTTGATTGACCAACTAGCATTGTGAAAGTGAACTTTTAGGTAGGATAAAATTCCATATCTACCTTAGCAATTTCGAAGTCCTTAAAAAAAGGCCCTAAAGGTGAATTCTACTCTTGGGCCTCTTAGTTGTCTTCGAGCTTTTCATATGGATTACGTGGTGGTGATTAATTGAGGCATCATTGGATGTTCGTGGAACCCGCTCGGCCATGAGGTAGATTGCGGCTTTCCTTTCGGTAGACTCCGATTAGTTTTCCGTATTATTGTGTTGAAGAAACGGAGAATGCATGTATAGGAATTTGGAGATGTGGGATGGAATCTTAGGATGGTATTGTTATGTGGGACATGTTTGTTCGAGCTCGTGGCCTGTAGACTCCTTAGGTATTGATGTGACCTTGTTGATTATCGGTGGATTTATGTGACTTAGGAGTAGCGGACGGAATCTAGTTATGCCTATTGATGAAATTATTGTAGTGAATCTAAGCGCTAGCTGGAAATATAAAATGAATCATGATAGTGAATGATGTCCTAATTAAATCGTGACGAGTGACCCGAGTGTAGGGTGAGATTCTTATCCTAAGCAAATATGCTGATTAGGGAAATGGTAATACATTATGTTAAATGATTGACTTGATGTGTGTTGGAGCTAGCCACACCGTTATGTGTCTTTGATTGTTCAATTGCGTTGGCTTGATGCCATGTGTAGTTGGTAGCTATCAAATGTTGCTAGTTGTCCTGGTTCGGATAGGATTGACATACCCGTTGTTGGTATTTATACTTGGATATATGTTGGCATACCCACTGCTGGTATTGTGATATGATACGTTGTTGACATAACCATTGTGGTATTTGTGATATTGAGCTCGACTATTGGTGATTGGCATATGCATTGCACGTATTCTCTCATATTTATCATGCATGGCCGATATCCGGTGATGATCCGGTATCGTTGATGAGCAAAACTGATATTTGATAAACTCTTTTACTTGAGTGATTGTGAAAAGGTCGATGTCCGAAGATCCATTCCGGAATCGTTGTTTATATGAAACTGACACTTGATAAACTCTTTTACTTGAGTGATTTTGTGGAGGCCGATGTCCGAGGTTCAATTCCGGAATCGTTGATTTATAAAACTGATTTTTGACAACTCTTTTGAGTGATTGTGAGGAGGTCGATGTCCGATGGTTATATTCGGGCATCGTTGTTGCATGGCTGATTATGATGTTATTCCGGAATCGATTGTTAGGGCATGGGCTCCGCGGGTCCCCCAGAGTGGTGCTGGTGAGACCCCCCCCCCCCCTGTGAGCAATTAGCCAGGGTCCGGTCTGTCTGTTTGGCAAAGAACCCGGACGGGTGGCACTTAGACTTCGCGAGTCACGCTGGGTTGTGCTACCGAGACGTCGATATTTCCATTCGGAGTGCATATGTACACCTTATTTGCATCGCATGGCATGAGATCACATTCATACCATTATTGCACTACATTGCATTATGACTTGAGTGAGATATCGTGATGACTGTATTGTGACGATTGTGTTATTGATGATTCTGTTGTGATAATCGTATTGTAATGACTTTAACGTAGTGATTGGTTGGATCGGAAGTACTTAGACTTATCATATAGGGTTTAGATGCTATACATAGGTAATGATGAACAGTTGGACTCGATTCTTGTGACTTACATTGTTGACTTGTGCCTGTTAAATTAGTCTAAAACTATTAGTGTATTGTGTTAAGCAAGGTGGACCTAAAGGTGTCGTAATAAAGAGCTCGCTCCTAAAACACGAACGTGCGACTTAGGAATTGTAAGGACGTTGAGAACTTGTATGGGGGTTTGGCTAGCTTATAATTCATTAAAGATTGGTTGTGACGTAAGCTATATTGAAGTTGTGACCTCCTGTTTTTGGGATATGTGATTTGATATGGTGATTATCCTCATTATTTGTAAATTCTTTACCAATATGTACTACTAACTGTTATCGTCCTATGATACTTACTCAGTACCCGTGTTTGTACTGATATTACACTTGCTACACCCTTTTTGGGGTGTAGATTGTTTCAGGTGGTTGATTGAAGTATATGCGGAAGTCATGCGGTGTTTATCTGGAAGGCCTCCTCCCATTTCATTCCGGAATTGGAGGTTGAGTCTTAGAATATGATGTCACTCTAAAATTTACTTAGTCGCTCTTGTATTAGTCTAAACCAGGTCATGGAAAAATTGTATCGAGTCTGTAAAAATGTATTGTCAAATTATGTAACATTCGAGTTAGTATTTATAAATGAAATTCCACTGCTTTTCTTAATTTCCAAATGCTTTTGAAAGGAAAGTTATGTGATTGAAGCATTGTATAAACGAGAGGGTTCGCCTACCAAGGTGGGAAGGTAGGTGCCCGCACGAGCCCAAAATGGGTCATGACAAAAGATGTAGCTTCAATTAAAGTTCTATGGAGAAACAATAATGGAGAAGAAATGACTTGGAAAGCTGAGAAAGATATGAAGTTCCAGTATCCACATTTGTTTCCACTCCCAGAGGAGGTTCAAATAGAGGCACCATTGTCCTCAGGTACGTAATACTTTCTTTTGATGATTTCTTGGTCGGGTGTGGCCCTATTGTTGTTGTTATTGTAGCCCTGTGAGGCGTTGTATATTTTGGGTAGTTGTGATAGGATGGTAGCGGCATATCACAGGGGAAACTCTAGCAAAATTTTTGTCGAATCCCTAAGGGACTAACATTTGAGGACGAATGTTCCTAAAGGGGGAGGAATGTTACATCTTGGAAATTTCGTGTCGTTACATTATGAGAAGACCAACGCAAGCCTAAAGAGGACATGAAGCCCTTATAAGGTTAAGGAGGGTATTTTATAACTTTAAGTGTGTACCTTAAGGCTTTGGAGTCATATGAATCGGCGGTAGTAAGTTCGTTAGAGAAATTGGAGTTTGAGTCATGTTTTGCGAAGGCTTTATATCATTTGAGTTATATATTGCTTAGCAGTGCATTGAGGGGGAGATATAGAGGCATAACTTGTATCCATGCGCTTCATATTCTCTCGGAGTTCGCTCCCCCCCCCCCCCCCTCCTTAGATAGTTGATGAAGTTTTATACAAGTGCCAAAGAAGGTTCTATGAGGATTGGAGGTTAAACGAATTGAAAAGAACGCATTTTCGCGAATCCGGGCAAAATAAGGCCATATGCGGCCTCATACTTAGTATACTGAACCGCATATGGCCAGAAAACTCCCCAAAATGGAAGCCCCCACTTCCCAATCTCCACCCCTTGGAGAGGAGGGGAGATACGGCCGCATATCCCATATGCGAAGCTGCATCTCCACCGCAAGTTGGTGCGGGGGTGCGATGTTGCCACATTTTAAAATCCTAAAGATACCATTTTCATTCCAACCTTCCACACTTATTTCCCCATACTTCTAGAGAGTTCTTGAGAATTCTTGAAGGTTCCATAACATATAAAACTTTCACGACTCGCCTACGGGGCCATGACGAGTATCCGAAGCTGACTACCGAGAAGCACTCATGCTAATCATCATACTCATCTTAAATGCATTTATTATTCTCAACACAACTAGCCATAAGGAAACCTTTACCACCTCCAAAACATATCTACAATCATATGCATAAGGCCCTCGGGCTATCAAAATAATATACAAATACACAATGTGATCATCGTGGGACATCTACTACCCACACATACGTATCTACGAGCCTCTACTAGAGTACTAGACATAAGGACGGGACAGGACACCGTCGTGCCCAAATATATATACACAAAAGAATATACCACAAATAGCACCTCTGGAATAATGGAGTGCTCCTGTAAGTCCGCTGATCAGCTCCTATGAACCTGGGTCACCTCCCTGTCTACCTGTGGGCATGAACACAACGTCCATAAAAGAAAGGACGTCAGTACGATAAATGTACTGAGTATGTAAGCATGAATAATACTAATAATAATAAAGAGATCATAAAACACGAGATGAGGATATAACCTACTTAACCTTTAAAAGAAAACACATGTCGAACATATCACATATACCATCATCGTTAACCCGCATCCAGGTAACCATCGCACGCCGCCCACTAGTGGTATCATGTTCGGCCCTCTAGGCACGGTGTAATCATAAGCAGCCCGCATTAGCGGTGACATGTCCGGCCATCTAGGCACGGTGGAATCGTATGCAGCCTGCCTTCGCGGTGATATGTCCGGCCTTCTAGGCACGATGGAATCATAAGCAGCCCGCATTCGCGGTGACATGTCGGGCCTTCTATGCATGGCGGAATCATAAGCAGCCCGCATTAGCAGTGACATGTCCGGCCATCTAGGCACGGTGGAATCATAAGCAGCCCGTATTAGCGGTGACATGTCCAGCCATCTAGTCACGGTGAAATCTCGTCATCATATACATCTCGTAAAGCATGCATAAGAACTTAAAGACAAACTATAACTCTATCGAGGTGCCATAAGGTCGAGAACCCGCGATTCCATTATGGAGTAATCATAATCATCATGCCTCACCTTGAAGGAACTAGGATTATAAGGTGGGTCTAGCAACAATGAATAACATCAAGGAATCGTACAAGGAACATTAGATTCGTGGAAATGTCATATCATAAGCTTTTGGATCTCTAGGCTTAGACTCATCATTATCGTTATCATGCTCATGACATATCTCTTATCTTTATCTCATAGGAAGCTCTTTATAAACATCGACTCATTTTTTTTGGAATGTAAGAAGGTCATGGAATAATAAAGGAAGTCATGCCATAGGAATCATGCCTTAAAAAAGAAGGGACTAGCCTTACATACCTCTACGTTTTGCTAACTTTATCACTTGAACGCTTCTGTCACGACCCAAACCCGGGGGCCGCGACTGGTACCCTAACTGGGTACTCGTACATACCTACCTGACCGAATTTCGTATCATACAGATTTTTTTTTTTAAAAAACAGATGTTACAGAAATAGGCCGATACAGATACGGCACGCGCGCAAACATATATATGTATATACCTGGACATGCAGACATTTACAGATAAGCCGATAAGGCTAACATACAGACGAAACCCGTAACCCACACATCTATCTACAGGCCTCTACAGACATACAGAATCATATGACGGGACAGGGCCCCGCCGTACCCCAAAATACCATACATACAGAGTCTACAGATAACAGAAGATATATACCAAAAGTATTTGCTCCGGATCGAAGGAGCTCTTCAGAATAGCAGAATCCGAGCCCTAGACTGGCGGCGTATCACCAAGTGCGCCTGTACCTGCGGGCATGTAACGCAGCCCCCGAAGAACCGGGGGTCAGTACGAAAAATGTACCGAGTATGTAAAGCAGAAATATATCGAACATAATCATGATCTGGACCGGAAGCACAAAAATATAATAGACAGACTCATAAGCCGGACGGACAGAGTCATAGTCCCGACAAACGGACAGAATCATAGTCCAGACAGACAGAATCATAATTCATACGGACGTGCAGAATCGGGACCCGTCGGCCAGATAATCCAGACGGACAGACGGAATCGTAACCAGTCGGACAGATAATCCGGACGGACATACAGAATCATAACCCGTCGGTCAGATAATCCAGACGAACATACAGAAGCATAAGTCATACAGACAGAAAGAATCACACATAGGGTGCAGGAACGTGGTCGCCACTCCTGCCATTGGCACCACAACACGTCAGATATCAGAAATTCTTCTCCGATCTCCGTCACACTTCATAACATAACCACGGTACCCGGAGGCGGACAGATAACACAGCACCCCGAGCCCGGACTCATCATACTTCGTAATATACCCTCGGTAACCGGGGACGTACATATAACACAGTACCCCGAAACCGGACACATCATACTTCAGAATTTACATATGGGGCTCGGCGGCCCACCGCACGATATACGTACCGGCCCGGGATCCGGTGAAAGGAATCATAGCATGTGCACGAACTGATTAATGAGGAACCACATTCATACAGATCATTATACAGACCCAATTAAACTGAAGTAGGCCAAATGGCGAGTCAAATCGAAGTAATCGGATCGCTTTCATAAAATGCGGCTATATCCTGCTTGGGAAGGCACGACAGATTATTACCAGAATCAGATTTTCAGATGTCCAAAACCATTTCGCAAGATTTATATAACAACAGTCATATCATGGTCAAAATTATAGTTCAGATATTTCTTGTGAGAAACGGACAAAAATAAGGCAGTTTAGGCCATACAAGAGGTATCGGGGCTCCGTGGGCCCACCTCGGACCAACTCGAGGTGACATGCGTAAATTACTGATAAAAGATCTTATGAGGTCATCCATAATGATTCGGAAGTATTCCGACTCCGTTTGAGAAAGTTTCGTACAAAAGTTCTTCTTAAAGGCATTTTATAAGAAATTAGTTTCAATCGTACTGAAGGAATTGGAGCGGATTTCCATCTCGAATTCCGAGGAACGGAGTCGTATTCAAGACTCGCGGCCGAGCCTATTACATTCAGAACATGCCTAAGAATAAAGGGGAAGGCTTTACATACCTCGATAGCGCCTTACGCTCGCTTGGCGTCGATCCCAATTTCGTCCAAAATCTAGAAATGGTCAAGTTTACCATTTGTTAGTTTCAACTTTTCAATAGTCCAAACTTAACACATACTTGCCTACCGAAATTTCGGCAGCATTTCCTCTGTATATACGACATCCCCAAAAGTTAAACACAGCCAAACAATCAACACAACCCAACAACAATATTCATAATAACGACAAGTAGCTCAAAATACATAATAAGGCACAATTTGCCAACTTTCCGTCATAACTTAACATTTTCCGTTCCGACCTTACACTTCCAAACCAAACTTATTATTTTGATGTTCATTACCCATCAAATTCATTACAACACGATTTGGAGGCATATCATACCATTCTCACAAGATATACATAAGATATGCAAACTTACAAACTTTCCATCAAAGCCACAATTTATCCAATTCTCCTAACCTTCAACATACAAGTTCATTATACAATTCCATCTTCCAAATTCATCAACATTAATCATAATTTGCCTCTTAACACTTCCATTTCCATTTTTACATAAGCTATAACAAGGTTGCATAATTTCCTTCAACAACTTAGTAACCATTTTTCCATGACAACAAAGACTATTATTTTTCCATTCATTTCACCATAACACACTTAACATATTAACAAGATTAAATTCATATTCCATCCTACACATAGCACCACACGGCCATACCTTATAATTTCCAACTTTCACTAATTCCTTCAACTTTCATTTCTAATACAAATTCCACCATAACCACAACTAGATTCCAACATGAATTCAAGTCATCATATACTTGCAACACATACATATACACGGCCAACATGCATATACTTCTATCACACAAAATTTTCATGCTTTTCATTCATTTCCACACACTACATCATACATACATCTTCCATAACACAACAAAGGCATGAAATTCTTACCTTTCCTTCAAGTTCTTCACTTGCCACTATGGTTGTCCTCTTGCCAAGATAATTGTATCACTTTGTAGAGAACCTTGCACTTGGTAATAATCCCACAAGAAATGGATTTTTGAACCCAAGATTAAGCTCCAAGAATTTTTCTTTCTTTTCTTTCTCTCTTTCTCCTCTAGCCGAATTGCCCTCTTCTTTTTTTCCTTTTGTTTGTTCTTTATTTTTCTTGAAGCTTCCAAGGGATTTGGATGAATATATAATATCACATGGAATTAATTAAGCCTTGGAGGCTTGGGCCTTAAGTGGCCGGTTGGGCCTCCCTTGTTTGGGCCTCACTTTCTATGTTTTTTTTTTATTCCCCAAGCCCAATTACTTATGGCTATTTAAAATTCCCGAGGCTAATTTCCGAAATTCCAATTTTTGCCCTTGGCCTTCCTCTGTATTTCACACCAATAATTTCATAGCCAACACATTCATACCAAGTAAGGTCCAAATATGGCCTTATTCCTTACAAGACAAGTTATCTCGAATTTTTTTTTAATATGCAAAAATGCCAGATGTAACAGCTTCCCTCCAATATTCACATTTCTACATTCAAGAGAGTTCCTACTAAAATTAGATAATCGAAAACACACTTAAGCTTAAGCTAGAGCTAACTAAAATTGGGTAACATCTCCTTTATTGCGATGACTTCTTCCACGTAATAAGCAACTCCCAACATCAATAACAACACCCACAATATTCTAATCAATAGCTTCATCAAGCTAGACATTATTAAATCCTCAACATTCCCTATCAAAACCCTTCATAACTCTAGCTATGGCACCATACCGTATCCACCCTCATACAAGGCCTCTATAACATCTTTAATAATGTTCATAGCAATGCTATACTCATTACATATCAAGAACTATGATTCAAGAATATTACTAATTTCATATTTGCACTCCATATTCTCCTCCCTTCCATAATCCAAGTCTTTTAACCTCTCAATACTTTTAATAACATGAAATAAACTTAAAACTCACCTTAATCACTTAGGAATAAGCCTTGAGTCAATTCTATTCCATTAGAATGAAATCCCCCCACTTGTATACCAAAGAAATTCTTACTCTTCACAAACCCTAATAGGCTTCTTAGTATATGAATCTCTTAATATTGCTTTTGATTTGTGGTTTCTTGATATAGTTTTGTAGTAGAAATAGAGGGAGGGTTTTAGAGGGTTCTAGAGAGATATAGGATCTATTTGTTTTTCTTTTTTTTTTTTGGAAAATAATGAAATAAAAATGTGGGATCTTATATTTATAACCAGGGCTGGAAAACCACAATCAAAGCTCTCTTCTCTCTCCTCAAAATTCATGCAAACCCTAATACTACTACAATCCCTAACCTAACCGTAATATGGCCAGTCCGGCCACTGGTCAGTCGTCGTTGGCGGCTGACCAGTCTCTCCCTCTAACCTCCTCCATCATTTTCCCACCCTTACCTCAATCCAATATACTACCTTCTTCTTCATCTCAACCAAACCCTAATTCTTCAAACCCTAACGTAAGCTTTTCTACATACCCTAACTCTTCAAAAAGCTTTTCCAATACATTAACGGGTATAGAGGAAATCTGTGCAGCATTGAAGTAGCAATGTGAACCTACCCCTAGGAAGAATCTAACGTATGTTGATGGTATTCCAATGGTGAAGTGGACTGAGGCTGAAATCAAAAGAATGGAGATATTGGAAGACCTTCAACATGCAGTAATTGGCAAATTTTCCCATGGGTGGCCGGAGCTGGAAGAGCTTCGTAATATTATACCATCACAATGTGGATTAAAAGGTGACTGTAAGGTTGAATTATTTAGGCCAAGACATGTTTTGATCAGATGTTCATTGATGGAAGATTTTATCAATCTTACATCTAGAGGAGCATATTATTTGAAGGCCAAAGACGGTGTTACCTATCAGATGAGGCCTCTTATTTATGATTCTAAGTTCAAAGTGGATGAAGAAACATCTCAGGCAATGGCGTGGATCTCTTTTCCAAACTTATTACCTACTTTTTTTTGTCAAAGAATCATTTTTTATCATGGCTTCTACTGTTGGAAAGCCTTTACAGTTGGATTTGGCGACCATAAACAAGACTCGACCTAGCTGTGCTCGAGTTAAAGTCCAAGTTGATCTTCTTGCTGAATTACCTCAGTTTCTGATGTTGGAAATAGAGAATGAGGATACAAAGGACATCAGGAAGATGAAAGTAAAAATTCAATATGATTTCCTTCCAAAATACTACACTGAATGCAAGATTCAAGGCCACTCTAGAGATGAGTGTAGAATCCTTCATCCTGAATTGAAGAAAACAGCAGATGTTGAGGGTACAGGCTCAGATAAAGGGGTGAGGGATACAGGAAATCAACAGGCACAAGATGTTAAGGATAAAGGCAAGCAGGAGGCACGTAGATGGCATCATGGCAGAAATTATTATATGAAGTATGTCCCAAAAACTACTACTTCTGATAAGGGGAATGAAAGCACAATTGATCATGGTGCTGCAAAGAAAGATGATGCTTCAGAAGTACAGGTGATAGTGCAAAACAAGTTTGATGTACTAAAAACTGTGGAGGAAGGAGAGATACCAAGTACAAGTACATCCAAAGATGAGGGGGAGACTTCTAATGTAAATGACAACAAGGATGATCAAAGTCACCAGGTGGAGACAAGGTTGAATAATGCAGATATCATTCAACCAGATGTTCAGGAAGGTATGCCAGGCACTTTTCAGGAAAAAGAAACTCATAGCTCCTTGGCTGATGAGGTGGAGGAAAGGCAATATGATGATGGAATACAAAGTAATGCTGTGGGAGACTCTAGTAAAAGCGATAGTGTGGAAGAATCAATTCATGGTGGCATCAATGTAGCAGAAAAGGAATTGAATACAGGAGAAAACCAACAAGAAGATGGAGAACATGGTAAAACTGATGGACAAACAGGCACCAATACAGCAGAACAAGGAACAGTAGATAATCCAGACAAAGAGGAGGTGCAAAAACAAAATGATCATCAAGAACATTATGAGCATGTGGATGTTGAGGATACAAGATTAGATGCAGTAAAAGAGCTTTCAGAGGGTTCTCCCTCAGTGATAACTCATAATCCTGAGCAAAGAGAAGAAAGAGTGCAGGAATATGTGCAATCCATAGAGGCAACAGTATTGGCTCAGGAGCAGGTGTATGTGGAGCAAGATGCAGATCCACCAGATCATTCTTCTTCAGAAAAGGCAATGGTGATTTCACAGACTGATCATCAGGTGACATTTTGTAGAAAGTCTTCTCTAGTCAAAGAATTTCATGACCTGATCTCTCACAATATAGATGGTTGGGAAGGAGAGGAGGATGTCAGAGATCTCCACAGAGAAGACAAAGAGGAGAATATTAAGCGAAATAAGGAAAACATTCTTAAGCAGGCAGATATATGTCCTAATAGCAAGTCTAACAATAAGGGTCAGAAGAAAGTCAAGAAGAATGCTATTGACAAGCAAATTCCACTCAGGGTGGTACCAAAGAGGAATGCTACTAAATCTAATGTTAAATGATGTTGAAGTCATTCATTTGGAACATTAGGTCAGTGAAGACACAAAAATCCTTTCATAGGGTTCAAATGTTAAACAGACATCACAAATTCTTTTTGATTGCTCTCATGGAGCCTTTTCAACAGGTCAGGACAATAAACCAGTATAAAAGAAGATTGGGCATGTGCTTAGCCAATGCCAACTGTAATGGTAAAATCTGGTATTTTGTGGCTGGTAATATAGATGTAGAAGTTCTGATGGACTCCCCTCAACAAATTACTTTGAAGCTGTTTTTACAAGATCTGAATCAATATATTATTACTACTTTAGTATATGCTAAATGTAGTGCTTCTGAAAGAATAGAGTTATGGGAGGATATCAATCATCTCTCCAATACCTTATCTTGTTCCTGGTTAGTAGGAGGAGATTTCAAAGTGGTTTTGAATGATGAAGAGAAGATAGGGGGCAATCCTATTCAACCTCAGGATATAAAAGACTTTGCTTTTTGCATAAACTCCTGTGAGCTTGAAGAGGTAAATTTTAAGGGTAGTCCCTTCACCCGGTGGAATGGTAGAGCAGATGCAGCATGTATTTTTGAGAGATTGGATAGGTTGGTGAATTCATTGCTTTTGGACAACTTTGGACACATAGAAGTGGAACATCTAGCAAGAACTGGTTCAGATCATGCTCCACTTATGTGTACCTATGGGGATAAGCATCAAAAGCTGGTCAAACCTTTTAAATTTCTATCTTTCTGGATAGAACATGCATCTTTCCTAGATACAGTCAGGCAGAATTGGTCCATTTGGGAGCATGATGATCCTTTCATAAACTTCAAAAGCAAGATGAAAAAGCTAAAAGAAGGGTTATCCAAATGGAGTAGGAAAGTGTTTGGAGATATATTCAAGCAGTTGATCATAAGGGAGGAATTGGTGAGGTTAAAGGAACAATTGTTTGAACAAAACCCAAGCCAAGTAAATAGAGTGGTTTTGCAGAAAGCTTTGGCTGAGACTAAGAGATATTTGTATTATGAAGAGGAGTACTGGAGACAAAAATCAGGTATGGATTGGTTTGTAGATGGAGACAAAAATACTAGATTTTTCCATAATTTAGTAAAGGGAAGAAGGAAGAAATTGCAAATCAAAAGAATTCAAAACTCAGATGGTTCATGGATTGAGGATGAAGATCAAATGGCAGATGAGGCTGTGCATTTTTACTCTCAGCAATCTTCACAAGAAGAGTTAATTGGAGATGAAAATTTGTTGTCACTCATTCCTGTTTTGATTGACCAAAACCGAAATGATCTTCTTTGTCAAATGCCTAGTGTTGATGAAGTCAAAAAGGTTGTGTTCAACCTTAGTGGAGCAAGTGCTAGTCGACCTGATGGCTTTCCTGGAGTGTTCTACCAGACATGTTGGGACATTATTGGCTTGGATGTATACAAGATGGTGGTGGCTTTCTTTCAGGGTCATACACTTCAAAAATCAGGCACTCACACAAATCTTGTGTTACTACCAAAGGAGTTGATTCAAAGTTACTCAGACTTAAGACCTATAAGTTTAAGCAACTTTATCAACAAAGTGATGTCAAGAGTTGTTCATGATAGATTGGATAGTGTGTTACCACAGTTGATCTCTATTAATCAAGCAGGTTTTGTTCAAGGGAGGAGCATTATTGAGAATGTGCTGTTGGCACAAGAAATAGTGACAGACATCAGAAAAAGGGGCAAACCAGCAAATGTAGTGATCAAATTAGACATGGTAAAAGCCTATGATAGAGTATCTTGGTCATATTTGATAAAGGTACTCAGCAGAATGGGATTTGCTAGTCAATTCATTGACATGATTTGGAGGTTGATTGCAAATAACTGGTATTCCATCCTATTTAATGGTCAGGCCAAAGGATTTTTCCACTCAACTAGGGGTGTTAAAAAAGGTGATCCTCTTTCACCTTCATTGTTTATTTTATCAGCAGAGGTGTTATCAAGAGCTCTAAATGCAGAATTTGACAATGCTGAGTATGTGGGCTATGGCATGCCTAAATGGAGTCAAAATATCAATCATCTGGCATATGTAGATGATACTATAATATTTGCATCTGCAGAAGGGGAGTCATTGAAGAGAATCATGAAGATACTGCAGGAATATGAGGCAATATCTGGTCACCTGATCAATAAAGGCAAGAGTGCCTTTTATATGCATGACATGATTGCTGGTGCACTATCTCAGCAGGTGGAGCAGATTACAGGCTTTAAAAGGGATCAATTTCCATTAACATACTTGGGATGTCCTATATTTCATTCAAGGAGGAAAAAGGGATACTATAATGATCTTATCAAGAAGGTGAAAAACAAGCTGCAAAATTGGAAAGGAAAGCTGCTCTCTTTTGGTGGAAAGACAATTCTTATTAATAGTGTGCTTCAGAGAATTCCAATATAAATGTTGTCAGCTGTTGTTCCCACAAAATATACCATTAATGAGCTTCATAAAATCTTTGCAATGTTTTACTGGAGTACCAAGGAAGAAGGTAAAAGCAGGCACCGGTCCTCTTGGGACAAGATTTGTTTACCAAAAGAAGAAGGAGGATTAGGATTCAGATCTCTAGAGGATGTGTCCAAGGCCCTTTTTGCCAAATTATAGTGGAAATTTAGAACATCAAATACATTATGGTCAGCATTTATGTGGAATAAATATTGCAAGAAGAAGAAGCCTACAGAAGTGCAGTGGAAAGGTGGATCACAAGTGTGGAAAAGAATGCTAGAGGCAAGGGATCAGGTGGATCATCAGATATGGTGGGAGCCTAAAAATGGAGCATGTGATGTATGGGAAGATAATTGGACTAAGCTTGGTCCACTCAAACAGGTAATACCACCAGATTTTCAGATTGACATTAGCATTGAGGAAGTTTCACACTTTATGAATGCAGATGGCTGGGATGCACATAAATTGCATGCCAAACTGCCAATTAATGTGTGTGATCATATCTTAAAACAACTGAGTATAGTGGAACATTCAGAGGAGAAAGATAAATCCTGGTGGATGTCTAGCACTACAGGAGACTTCACTGTAGGGAGTGCTTGGAATATGCTCAGGAGAAAGGCTCAAACAGCTGATAACTTTTCAAAGTTGTGGCACAAAGGAGTTCCATTCAAAATATCATTCTTCTTTTGGAGGTTGTGGAAGTTCAAATTACCAGTGGATGATGTACTAAAGAGAATGAATATCAGCATTGTATCTAGATGTAGATGTTGTTTGAATTCTCAGCAGGAGGAGACAATTCAACATCTATTCCTTACAGGTGATTTTACAGTAGAAATTTGGCAGCATTACAATGCAGCTGTGGGGATAGTTGTGCCAAGGATCCAGCTTCATCAGACAATAATACAATGGTGGTATATGCAAGGTCCTACAAAGCTCAAAGCAGTCATGCAGGCTGCACCTGCATTCATATGCTGGCAACTATGGAAGAGGAGAAATACTATCATGCATGGGGGTAAGATGAATAAACTAAAGGTCATACATGGGATCAACTATAATCTGCAACAACTGGTGAAGATATTATATCCTTGGTTGAGACAAGTTCCAGATGAATGGCCTCAACTGGTGAAATACTTGGAGGATTACAGGCCTAGAATTGCATATAAGATGGTGAAATGGCAATTTCCTGATGCTGGCTTGTTCAAGTGCAATATAGATGGGGCCTCTAGGGGTAATCCAGGATTGAGTTCAGCTGCATTCAGCATTAGAGATGAGGTTGGAAACCTGATATATGCTGGGGCAAGAAGAACAGCTGATACAACTAACATCACAGCAGAATCTGTAGCTATATTGGATGGAATTGAATTTTGTATTAAAAATGATCTGGTGCCTGTAATGATTGAATCAGATTCTCTGTCCATGATAAACATTATTCAAGGTAGATGGGAGATCCCATGGAAGATTAGTATGGAAGTTAATAAGATCAACTTTTGAAGGAATAAGGGCCAAGTGCAGTTTGCTCATATCCTTAGGGAAGGCAATGCACTTGCTGATTTTTTAGCTAACCTGGTTTTTGATTTTGCAGGTACAGTTAACTTTCATTCTTTTGCTGAACTACCAACAGGTGCAAGGAAGATTCTCAATGCTAATAAGATGATGATGCCTAATTTCAGAACAAAGATATACAGAAATAGAGAACCAGACTGATCACATGCAGTTGATCATGCCAACAAGAGATGACACAAGTTTGAATTACACAAACAAATAAAGGCTCATGATAACAGTTTCATAGGATTGTTGTAGTCCTGGTTGGATGACTAAGGTTATCCTTGTTAGTGTGTGGTATTAACAGGAATGTTCCTCCTACTAACAGGATTTCTTTAGTTACCTAATCCAGCTACATACACTTCACATGACTGATTGTGTAAACTTGATCATAAGGACAGTTTAAGGTTAGCATAAGGACAACATAAGGACAGCACAAGGTCAGTAACTAGGAGGAGCTTCAGACTACACTTCTTCTTGAAGGATTTTCAGTGAGATTTGATACCATAGCACCTGGTGAGAGCTTGAGGTGGCTGATAATGGCATCAATCCAAAGAAGGAGTGTTCTTGTTTGCAATTTTTCATTGTTACACTTGGCTGCTCAAACAAGGCCTAGGTTTTTTTTCATTTCCTAGGATAGAGTAGTATAGATTTTCATTTTTTCTTTTGTCCTTTTTATTTCTCTTTTTTTGTAAATACTATTATTCATTTTAATAAAATCCATCAGCATCAGGCTGATTGGCTTTGCTAAAAAAAAAAAAACAAGGCTGGAATGTTCCAGATCCACGGGTCGACGAGCAGGGTCGATGGTCCGTTGACATGCCCCGTCGAACTGACACCTGAAATGTCTGATTGCAGAACCTCATCGCGTCGTTGATGCTGATTGGTTTCAGCAGTTTTTCTGAACTGCTCCGTTTTGCTCCGATTCGATTCGTTTCACTTCCAATTCCCGTGTAATGTCAAAAATGCATACTTATACTCCTGTACACATACAAAGTAAAATACCCCATGTCCAAAGCTCTGGTGTGGATTACCGAACCGAAGGAATACACCACCAATAAGCCAAAAATCTCCTTGCAATAAAACGGGAGGTGTAACATTCTTCCCCCCTTTAAAAACATTCGTCCTCGAATGTTAAGTTCTCGGGAATCCTACAGAAATTTTGTCAGAGTTTCCCCTGTAATGTGGTGCTACCATGCTGTCACAACACCCCATAATAACATTGTCTCACAGGTCCACAACACAATAGCAAGAAAATATGGACACACACGACCAAAAGCATAAAGAGAAAGCATACATACCTCATAATATTGATGCCTCATATCGGATCTCTTCCGGGGGTTGAAATAAGTGCAGGTACTTGGACTTCATGTTTTCTTCTGCTTCCCAAGTCATTTCCTCTCGATTATTGTTCCGCCACAAGACTTTAACTGAGGCTACCTCTTTGTTTCCAAGTCTCCGTACTTGCCTATCTAGTATGGCAATGGGTATCTCCTCATAAGTCAACATTTCTGTCACTTGAACATCATCTACCGGCATGATCCTATTAGGATCTCTGACACACTTACGGAGCATTGATACATGAACAACTGGATGGACTGATTCAAGTTCTGGAGGTAAGTCTAGTTCATAAGCTACTTGACCCACCTTGCGGACAATCTTATAAGGTTCAATGTATTGAGGACTTAACTTTCCCTTCTTACCAAATCTCATCACACCTTTCATTGGTAATACCTTCAAGAATACCCAATCATTAAATTGGAACTCTAAGTCTCATTGAAGGTTGTCCGTATAAGATTTCTGACGACTTTGGGCTGTCAATAGTCGATCTCGGATAACCTTGACCTTTTCCACTGCTTGTTGAATAAAATCAGGGCCTATTAGCTGTACCTCTCCTACTTCAAACCACCCAATTGGGGATCTATACTTTCTCCCATATAAAGCTTCATGCGGGGCCATTTGAATACTGAAATGATAGCTGTTGTTCTATGCGAACTCAATAAGAGGTAAGTGATCATCCCAACTACCGCTGAAATCTAGCACACATGCCCATAACATATCTTCCAAGGTCTGAATAGTGCGTTTGTCTTGCCCATCAGTTTGTGGATGAAACGTTGTGCTAAGCCTTACCTGAGTACCCAAACCTTCTTGAAAGAACTTTCAGAATTTGGCTGTAAATTGTGCTTCTCTGTCCGTAGTAATGGACACCGGGACGCCATGAAGTAGCACAATCTCTTTAAGATACAACCTTGTATAATCTTCTGCCGAATATGTGGTTCTGACTGAAAGAAAATGGGCTAATTTCGTGAGTCTGTCCACGATCACCCATATGGAATCATACTTGCTTCGGGAATGAGGAAACCCTACAATAAAATCCATGTTGATCACTTTCCATTTGCAGGTTGGGATTTCCATGACTTGTAACAGTCCTCCTGGCTTTTGATGCTTAATTTTCACTTATTGGTAATTTGGACATTGAGCTACAAATTCTGCTATATCTTTCTTCATTCCATCCCTCCAGTACATTAGCTTGAGATCGTGATGCATCTTTGTCGCTCCTGGTGAATAGAATACCGAGAGTAATGAGCTTCTACTAGAATCCGATGACGTAGTCCCACAATATTTGGAACACATAACCTGTCTCGGTATCTAAGAACTCCATCCGTAGAAACTTCAAATGGCGACTTCTCTTTCTCATGAAATGTATCTCTACAGTGACTCAACTGAAGGTCTTCATATTGGCGCTCTCTCACCTCTATATCTAAGGATGAAATAGTCGAGTTGTGGATACCCAGCCCTGCATTGCCTGAGTCAATTAGGCGAAATCCCAAGCTGCCTAGTTGGTGGAGCTCACGAATTAATTCTTTCTTCCCCGGAGGAACCTCCATAGACTACCCATTGATTTACGGCTAAGTGCATCGGCCACTACATTCGCCTTTCTGGGGTGGTATAAAGTACTCACATCATAATCCTTCAGTAGTTCTAACCACCGCCTCTGCCGAAGATTCAACTCCTTTTGCTTGAAAATATATTGGAGACGCTTATGATTCGTATAAATATCAACATGTACGCCATACAAATAGTGTCTCCACACCTTTAGTATATGAATAACCGCGGCTAATTGAAGATCATGGGTCAGATAGTTCTTTTTATGCTTTCGCGGCTGCTGGGAAGCATAGGCAATGACTTTGCCATGCTGTATCAGTACACAGTCTAACCCAACACCAGAGGCATCATAATACACAACATACCCATCTGGCCCTTCTGGGAGTGTCAAGACTGGGGCTGAAGTTAATCTATCCTTCAATTCCTGGAAACTGTGATCACAAGCATCAGTCCATTGAAACTTTGCTGATTTCTGAGTTAGCTTCATCAATGGTGCCGAAATAGAGGAAACCCCTTCCACAAATCTTCTATAATAACCTGCCAATCCCAGAAAACTACAGACTTCTTTAGGTGTTGTAGGCCTTGGCCAAGTCTTCCCCGCCTCAACTTTTTAGGTACCAGCTCGAATGCTATCAGCTGAAATAACATGGCCCAGAAAAGTCACAGAATTCAGCCAAAACTCACATTTTGAAAATTTTGCATACAATTCTCGAGTCCGAAGAATTCCAAGGACAATACATAAATGGTCAGCATGCTCTGCTTCTGTCTGTGAGTATACTAGAATATCATCAATGAACACGATCACAAACAGATCTAAGTGAGGCCGGAATACATTATTCATCAAATTCATAAATACTGCCTGAGCATTAGTCATCCCAAATGACATCACCCAAAATTCATAGTGGTCATATCTCATTCTGAAAGCTGTTTTAGGAATATCTTCTTCTCTAACTCTCACTTGATGATACCCCGATCTTAGATCAATTTTGAAAAACCATTTGGCACCCTGTAATTGATCAAACAAATCATCGATCATTGGAAGCAAATATTTATTCTTTATCGTTACCTTGTTCAGCTACCTATAATCGATACACATCCGTAGAGAACCATCTTTCTTTATCACAAATAGGACAAGTGCTCCCCACGGTGATGAACTGGGTCTAATGAATCCCTTTTCAAGCAATTCTTTCAATTGCGCCTTCAATTCTTTCAACTCTGCAGGAGCCATTCGGTAAGAAGGAATAGATATAGGCTTAGTGTCGGCAACGCATCAATAGCAAAGTCAATCTCTCTTTCCGGAGGAAGGCCTGGAAGTTCATTTGGAAATACATCTAGAAATTCATTTATTACAGGGATGGATTAAAAAGGCTGTGGCTTTGCTTCGGTGTCATTAACTCGAACTAGGTGATATATATAGCCTTTGGCGATCATCTTCCTCGCCTTAAGGTAAGAAATAAACCTGCCTCTTGGAGATGCTGTATTACCCTTCCACTCTAGTACGGGCTCTCCCAAAAATTGGAATCTAACCATTTTCATTCTGCAATCGACATTAGCATAACAAGAGGCCAACCAATCCATGCCTATAATCACATCAAAATATAACATTTCCAGCTCAATCAAATCAGCAATAGTCTGACGATTACATACTATCACCACATAATTTTTGTACACTTGTCTAGCTATTACGGGATCACCAACCGGAGTAGATACCTCAAAAGGTTTAATTGGCTCGGGTCTCACCCCAATACGGCCAGCAATATAAGGAGTAATATAAGACAACATGGAACTCGGATCTATCAATGCACCGACGTCATGAGAAAATATGGATAATATACCTATACCACATTCGGGGAGGACCCAAGATCCTGACGTCCGGCAAGAGCATAAAAACGGGGCTGAGTGCCACCTGAACTGGATGCTCCCCCTTGGCCCCTGCCACGGCCAGCTGGAATCTGGGGAGTCTATCCTATTGGGTGCACAGATGAGGAAGAACCAGTTGTTGATCCTGTGGGCTGAACCCCACTTCTACCGTACCTCAAGGGACAATCGCGCATCAAGTGCCTAGTCTGTCCACAAACATAACAAGTATCTGAACCCTGGCGACACAGACCCGAATGTAACTTTCCGCACTGACAACATCACAGAATCGGTGGTCTCCTCTGACTATAATCACCTCTTAATTGAGTACCCGAAGCTCTCGAGCTCTGACCCTATCCTGAATGAATGGAGCGGTCAAATCTCCTGCCTGCAAACTGAGGGGAGGTGCGTTTTCCTTTCTCGAAGATATCCAGTTATTATACCAAAGGACCGCTACATCCCGGAGTCTGTAAGATGCCAGCTCCACAGATTCAGTATCGGAGGCATGAATAATTCTCAACGTTCTCAGCATCTCATCAATAAAACCTTGCGGGTCTTCATACAGCTTTGACCCGAAATATTCTGGAGGATTTAAACTCATGAAATCACGGGCTCTAGCACTAATCGCCCTGTCACCTGGACCCGTACTATGCCGCTGTGCTTGAGCGGCAACTAGTTGTGTCAATAGCTGAATAGCTTCGGTCATTTGTTAGCCTGAAGCACCCGGTGGAGGAACTGGAGGCAAAGGAGCTAGAGCTGAAGCCCCCTCTTGTTCTTCGAAAATAGGCGGAGTGTGAGAGGTATTGGATGAAGCCTCATTTTGCGATTCACCTTCTTCTATATTCATTGGTGGCTCCCTTTCTATCCGCCTTTCTGTCGTAGCCTTGCCCTTCTGGGCGGCTGTGGCTTTTCTCTTTAGCGGTATTGCTGAAATCATAACTCACAATTAGGGAGGGGAAAATCTTATGATATGGCTCTATGGCACGATCTAATAAGAAGAAGAATGGTCATCTTTTCCTAAATGCCCCGTAGCCTCTCGTTTATAAGTGTGGCGCGCTTCACACCCATAAACAAGACTCTACTGGACACGACTCGTAGACACTCCCTAGGACGGAACTGCTCTGATACCACTTTTGTCACGACCCGCTGACAGGGCCATGACAGGTGCCTGGAGCTGACTACCAAGCAACACTCATGCTAATCATCATACTCATCTTAAATGCATTTATTATTCTCAACACAACTAGCCATAAGGAAACCTTTATCACTTCCAAAACATATCTACAATCATATGCATAAGGCCCTCGGGCTATCAAAATAATATATAAATACATAATGTGATCATCGTGGAACATCTACTACCCACACATACGTATCTACGAGCCTCTACTAGAGTACTAGACATAAGGACGGGACAGGACCCCGTCGTGCCCAAATATATATACACAAAAGAATATACCACAAATAGCACCTCCGGCATAATGGAGTGCTCCTGTAAGTCCGCTGATCAGCTCCTATGAACCTGGGTCACCTCCCTGTCTACCTATGGGAATGAACACAGCGTCCATAAAGAAAAGGATGTCAGTACGATAAATGTACTGAGTATGTAAGGAATGAATAATACTAACATAATAAAGAGATCATAAAACATGAGATGATGATATAACCTCCTTAACCTTTAAAAGAAAACACATGTCGTACATATCACATATACCATCATCGTTAACCCGCGTCCGGGTAACCATCGCACGCCGCCCACTAGTGCTGTCATGTCCGGCCCTCTAGGCACGGTGTAATCATAAGCAGCCCGCATTAGCGGTGACATGTCCGACCATCTAGGCACGGTGGAATCGTATGCAGCCCGCCTTCGCGGTGACATGTCCGACCTTCTAGGCACGGCGGAATCATAAGCAGCCCGCATTAGCAGTGATATGTCCGGCCATATAGGCACGGTGGAATCATAAGCAACCCGCATTAGCAGTGACATGTCCGGCCATCTAGGCACGGTGGAATCTCGTCATCATATACATCTCGTAAAGCATGCATAAGAACTTAGAGACAAACTATAACTCTATCGGGGTGACATCAGATCGAGAACCCCAAATTCCATTATGAAGTAATCATAATCATCATGCCTCACCTTGAAGGAACTAGCATTATAAGGTGTGTCTAGCAACAATGAATAACATCAAGGAATCGTACAAGGAACATTAGCTTCATGGACATGTCATATCATAAGCTTTTGGACCTCTAGGCTTAGATCCATCATTATCGTTATCATGCTCATGACATATCTCTTATCTTTATCTCATAGGAAGCTCTTTATAAACATCGACTCATATTTTTCAGAATGTAAGAAGGTCATGGAATAATAAAGGAAGTCATGTCATAGGAATCATGCCTTAGAAAAGAAGGGACTAGCCTGACATACCTTTACGTTTTGCTAACTTTATCACTTGAACGCTTCCCTCCAATATTCACGTCTCTACATTCAAGAGAGTTCGTACTAAAATTAGATAATTGAAAACATACTTAAGCTTAAGCTAGAGCTAATGAAAATTAGGTAACATCTCCTTTATTACGATGACTTCTTCCACGTAATTAGCAACTCCCAACATCAATAACAACACCCACAATATTATAATCAATATCTTCATCAAGCTAGACATTATTAAATCCTCAACATTCCCTATCAAAACCCATCATGACTCTAGCTATGGCACCATACCGTATCCACCCTCATACAAGGCCTTTATAACAGCTTTAATACTATTCATAGCAAGGTTATACTCATTACATAGCAAGAACTATGATTCAAGAATATTACTAATTTCATAGTTGCACTCCATATTCTCCTCCCTTCAATAATCCAAGTCATTTTGCCTCTCAATACTTTTAATAACATGAAATAAACATAAAACTTACCTTAATCACTTAGGAATAAGCCTTGAGTCAATTCTACTCCATTAGAATGAAATCCCCCCACTTGTATACCAAAGAAATTCTTACTCTTCACAAACCCTAATAGGCTTCTTAGTATATGAATCTCTTAATCTTGCTTTTGATTTTTGGTTTCTTGGTATAGATTTGTAGTAGAAATAGAGGGAGGGTTTAAGAGGGTTCTAGAGAGATATAGGATCTGTTTGTTTTTTTTGGGAAAATAATGAAATAAAAACGTGGGATCTTATATTTATAAGCAGGGCTGGAAAGTTCCAGATCCGCGGGTCGACGAGCTAGGACGATGGTCATCGATGTGTCGACAGTCCGTCGACATGCCCCGTAAAACTGCCGCCTGAAATATCTGATTGTAGATCCTCGTTGTCGGTGCTAGACGGCGGCTCGTCGACGTGTCGACGATCGTCCCTTGGGCCGTCGACGCTGACTGGTTTCAACAGTTTTTCTGAACTGCTCCGTTTTGCTCCGATCCGATTCGTTTCACTTCTAATTCCCTCGTAATGTCAAGAATGCATACTTATACTCCTGTACACATACAAAGTAAAATACCCCGTGTCCAAAGCTCTGGTGTGGATTACCGAACCGAAGGTACACACCACCAATAAGCCAAAAATCTCCTTGCAATAAAATGGGAGGTGTAACAAAAACCTTTCCATATCATCAAGAGAGAAGATCAACATCAAAACTCCAAAGATAATTCATGGAAAATGATGGTTCTTGCTTCTCTCCAAAGTTGTGATTAACTTGGTCTTGAAAGGAGTTGGGGAAGGTGAAGTTCTTCTATAATAAGGTATGATCTTCCTATTATTTACATGATTGAGTTGATATAAAGGTTTAAGTAACTCTTGGAAAGGAAAAGAATTAAAATTGAGAAGTCATAAATTTTGAAGTGAAGAAGATGATTATGAGATGAACTTAAAAAAGGGATTTTGGGAAAATTCGAGACTAAATTGAATATTACTTTTTGATTATGATATTGTGAACGTTATTGTTGTTGTTTGGGTGTTGATTTTTAATATGGTGGAAGTTGACAAAATAAGGGAAATGCTGCCCAAATTTCGTTTGCTCGTTAATTGCACTAGTTTGAACTTAAGAGTGTTTTTAAGACCTAACCTTGGTATGAATCCTCTTGAATGTAGATTTTTTGGACTTTGAAGGAGAATGTTATATAATTAAGAAGACGTAAAGGTATGTAAGGCTAACCCTTCTTTGTAAAGGCATGATTTCCTCGTCGTGAATCCATCTATGATGTTCATAATGCTCTACTTCTGAGAGAATGCTAGAAGCTCATGACTTCCAAGATTCTCAATATATTATTGATACAAGCTCTTCATAGTGATGATGATACTGATGATGATGATGATGATAGTGATTCCATAATAGAAATCGGGGGCTTACCGACTCTATGTCACCCCGATAGAGTTGTAATGTTCCCTTTGGATACTCATGTATATCATAAATGTATATAGCTATGTAGTGACACCGAGATTATATGCCCGGGTATGATATCTATTGCGCGCACACCACTGCAGTTGGGTATGGACAACACTGAGCCTTATTATGGCCGGGTATGGATGACACTGAACCTACATTGTTGGGTATGGTATCATTGTATGTATATGTATATGTATGGAATGTTATCTTTAGAGAAAGGTTAGGTAAGCATGATGAACGTCTCAAGAGGTATAAATGGTCCTTCTATCTTATGTTATTCTTCATGCTTTTATCATATTACTATTCATGCCTTACATGCTCAATACATTATTCGTACTGACGTCCTTTTGTTGGTAGGACGCTGTGTTCGTGGGCACAGGTAGACAGGGAGACAGATCAGACCTTTAGGCTACTTCGTCGGTGATTGCATAGCAGTGCTCCTTCTGATCCGGAGCTGCAATAGTTGGTATTATTCTTTTGTGTACATATATGAGTATGGCGGGGTCCTGTCCCGTCTTTATGATATTGCATACACTTCGTAGAGGATCGTAGACAGATGTGTATTGTCACGACCCGTCTAGGGGCCGTGACGAGTACCCGATACTTGTACCGAGCACCCCTTGTCTATCGTTTTACCTTTACCTCTTAGCAAGTCATGTAAACAGAGCTATTTTTTTTTTTGAACATTAACATTAGCGGAGTCATTTTGAACATAGACTAATAAACTTCGTTATCAATTATACATCAACATTAGCATGCCAAAACACCATATATCTAACTGTACTTAACTGACTGTACATAACTGTCTACGAGCCTCTAGACGTAGTATACTTATACATAGAAAGGGTCGGGTGCTGCCGTGCCCGAATATACATACACAAAATAGTACCGCAGAAGTGAGGCTCCGGAACAACTGGAGCGCTGTCAACACTGCTGGTAAGGCTCCTAAGGATCAAATCCGCCTATCTGCTGACCTGCGCGGCATGAAACGCAGCGTCCACAAGAAGGGACGTCAGTACGAATAGTGTACCGAGTATGTAAGGCATGAAAGATAACACTAGCAATAACATAATGTATAATTAATAATGTCATGGAGTCACAGAATATAGAAGATAGAACGTATCTCATGTCATATATTATCATCTCGTATCATATCGTATTATATCTTATCTTGTCTTGTCGTAGTATATCACGTCATAGTATATCGTGTCATAGAGTGTCAGGCTATAGTATATCATAACATAGTACCTCATATCGTAGCATGGCATGTTATAGCATGTCGTGTCATAGCATAGCGTGTCATAGCATGTCTTACCATAGCATAGCATATCATAGCGTATCATAGCATAGCATAGCTTGTCATATCATGTCCTGTCGTAGCAGATCATAGCATATCATGTCATAGTATAGCTTACCATAGCATATCTTATCATAGCATGTCTGGTCATGACATGGTAGGTCATATCATAGCGCCGATCAATGCCGGGTCACCCACATAGCGCCGATATACACCGGCTCACCCATATATCCCTCGTCCGGGCACCCCGCATCCGGGATGATAAGCCAGCTGATCAGGTAGCAATGAAACATGTTTCCCTTCCCATTCCCCCATGTATCCCTTTCCCCCAACCCAGGTTCATATACATAGCTTGCATACATATACATGTCTTATATACATTTACTTATCTTATATACATATATATCTTTTATATACTTATACATATCATATATATATACATGTTATATATTTATATATACATGTCTTATATACATAGACATGTTTTCTATATGTATATATCCTATAAGCACACAAGGAAGCCCAAGGAAAACTCATATAGCCATCGGAGCGGCGTAAGGCCGGTGACCTCCGATTACATTATGGAATACTCGTGATCGCTCTTGTCTCACCTCGAACGGACGAATATTTTGAGGTGAGATGGTCAATGGAGAATAGTATTAAAGTAAACGTAGAATGAAATTATGGGCATCACAGATGACAGTTCATAGACTTTGAAATCTTTAGAAAATAAAGTCATAGCTAGGAAATATAAATAAGATTAAAAAATTAATTTAGCATTTTCATATTTACATAAGATACTTAGCTTAGTTATCTTGGTCATAGAGTCGTTCCGGTAGCACGTATCATAGGCATATCCTCTTATCTAACGTCATTGTTATCATTACCGTCATGGAAGGGTCCTCGTTGGAGGAGTCATAGTACTTATCATTTGGTAACGGAATCGGGATCAAAAGTTCCCTTTGGATTCACTTCTAATAAGTCAAGCAACACTGTAAGGAAAAATCCGAGAGTAGCGGGCCCACCTCGGGCCGGATGGGGTGGCGTATGTTATTTACATATATTACGTGTCATGTCATTACTTGTGAGGGTTCTAGGGTAATCGGGTCCCACTCGTGCAAGTTCTAAGGGTTTAAGAGGTCTTTCCATCATTTGCACACTTTCTAGTTCAATTCTATTGAACAAAAAGTGGAAAACTTTAGGTGCGGATCCCGGGGACTAGGGTTGTCCCCGAGGCTCGTACCCGACTTATTACAGCTAAGACATGCCATAGAAGGGAGGGTGAAGCCTTACATACCTCTTTCCGCTCCTTTTGCTATTCCAAATTCACGTCGCAATCTCGTCAAAATCTGCAAATTGGTCATGTTTACCAAAACTCTTATTAGGGTACTTAGAGTTAGAATCTTAAGGAAACATTTGGCTACCGAAATTTCGGCAGCACTTCCCCTATAAATACTCCATCCCACCAAGTTCAACTTGGCTAATTTCAATCAACAACAATCCCGGGAATTCAAACCCGGCCAAAATATCAACCACAATTCCAACAACAACAATACTAACAACTTCCATATTCAATCAACTTACTACTTCTTCCAAAAACTTTCTAACTTTAATGAAAACAATAACAACCTCATAATCTATATTCCAACAACATCATACTAAATAAAATTGACTCATTCTCTTCCATTTTTTCACCATAGCCACACGGCCAACACCAACATACACACTACAACTTCTCAAAATTCATTCAACTTCCATTTTCCACATATCATTCACAACAATAACAACCAAACACTAATTAAAATAATTGAAGCATGACTCCTACACATATATACATACACACGGCCATGTACTATATTTCTCTCCTTCATGAATTTCATCCATTTTAGCATACTACAACACATATAAACCATATATAACACATAAAACAAGATCAAAACTCACCTTTCTTCTTCAACTTCTCACTTGACTACAACTTGACAACTTGTATGATTTTGAATCTTTCTTTCTCCAACAACAACTCCACCTTGTTAATCACCCTTTACTTGGTAGAAAATGATTTTTGAAGAATATTTATCAATTTTCTTGGTGGTTTTTGATCTTGGCCGAAATGGCCTTCAAGTTTTTCTCCTCCTTTTCTTGTTCTTACTTTCTTGAAAATTCTAGAGAGTTTGATGAAAAAGATGACTTGGTCATCTCTTTATTTACTCATTAACCTTGATGTGGGCTTAAGCCCACACCAAATGGACGGCCAAACAAGGCCCAAACCTTAGCCCACTTATTTTTTTGATTTTTTTGGGCCAACTCGGTTTGGTCCCGAGTTGGGCCTAGCCCACTGACCTTTCGACCTTAAAACGTCCATATCTCCTTGTACCGACGTCACCTGTGGACCCACGACCTATGTTTGGAAAGCTAATTCAATTATCTACAACTTCTATTTCTTGGTAATTTTCCAAATTCCAAACTTATAATACCGTTTTTGCCCCTTGAAGTCAGATCACCCGAAAACGTTTTCTTAAAAATATTCGTTTGGAGGACTTCCACTTTGATTTGGCCCGAGGGTCCTTCTTGAGTTGTGTTTAACTTCTCATATGTGATTCATATAAATTTTCAGATGTCCCAAAAAAATCTCGATGTGTGGGTCCCACCTCAGCAATTAATCTGACGTTCAAAAATACGGGATATAACATTCTCCCCCCCTTTAGAACATTCGTCCTCGAATGTTAAACTGGCCTCATAGTGTATCATGATACTTCGGGGGAGGTCTCCTTCGTAGACATCTCACATGTCGCTTAGGTCGCTTTTATGTCGTAAGTCCATTGAGTAAGCTCCGAACGTTGGCCCCACATTAATAAGTCCCCTTTCTGTCACGCTTTCTCCTCTTCCGTTAGTCTTGTCCGTCTCAGCCTACATGACTTTTATAGGGTTTGTAACCACTCCACACACTCTAATTTACATTGGACTACCTAGCTTCACATTCGTCTCTTGTTCCCACATTTGTGAAAATTTCAGCATATTTCCCAGGGGGTCACCCATCATGAAATTACTCCCACTTGAGCACGCTTAACCTTGAAACTTTAATGCATTTTAGTGTCTCGGTGTTAGTATTTTTACCTCCGTTTCCACGTACTACCTATATCACATAATATGGGCAAGTTGGGGTCTCGGCAATGTTCAAAACGCCCTCGTAACGCATCTTTCTCTTTTAATGACTATTTAGCCTTCGTGGTCACTAATATTCACTTCGTATTCGTGTGTATGGTTACTCTTGTCCTGAATTTTCCCGAATTCTTTATATGTTCCATAATACAAAGGACGGTGCAAGATAAGGTAAAATCCAATTCAATTTAACATCCATATATTATAGAAAAGATGCCGGAAGTGTACCTGCGGCCGCATCGGTGGAAGGTCCAGGATCCTGCCGTCTTGTCAATGCATATATACGGTGTGGAGGGCCGGATGAACTGGGTGTCCCTCCTCTGCCTCGGCCACGGCCTGCTGGAGCCTGGGAGGCCTATCCTGGAGGGCGCACGGACGGTAAGGAACTCACTGCTGACCCGGCGGGCTGAGCTCTGCTTCTCTCATTCCTTAGCGGACAATCTCGCATCAAATGGTCAGTCTATCCGCAAGCATAGCACGCACCTGTATCCCGGTAACATTGTCCCGAGTGTGGCCTTCCACACCGGGTACACCGTGGCGGGGGTGGCATCATCCTGCTGGATTCAGCTCTATACTGGGACCCCGAAGCTCTAGTGTCCTGACCTGCTCCCGAATAAGTAGAACGGTCAAATCCCCTATCCGTAAATCGAGGCGGTGCACTGGCCGCCGGTTGTTCTAAATGCCTGAATTGCTCTTGTGCCTGTCCCCCTCTGTACTCGCTTCTAGTCCTGGAAAACCTGCCCCTTTTTCTGGAACCCCTATCTGGGTAACGCTCCTCTGGCCGTGGCTGATATTGTTCCTCCAGATTTTGGGCGTGGGCCTGGATTCGAGTAATAGTCATCCCGTCCTGGAGTGAAGCTGTCAAACATTCCTTAACCAAATGTGGCCTTAGCCCACTCACAAATCGGTGTACATGATCTCCCCTATCCGCTATCATGGCTGGGGCATACCTGGCTAACGAATTAAAACGGAGGTTGTATTCTCGAACGCTCATATTTCCCTGTCTCAGGTTCAAGAACATATCGGCTCGAGCCCGTCGAACCTCTGGCGGTAGGAAATGTCGTAGGAAAGCCTCAGTGAATTCCTGCCAAACCGGAGGGGGTGCATTCGCTCCCCTCGATGATATCCAGCTGCCATACCATAGGACTGCCACATCCCGCAGTCTGTATGAAGCCAATTCTATGGACTCCGTATCTGAAGCATGTATAATTCTCAGAGTCCTCAACATCTCGTCTATGAAATTCTGCGGGTCCTCCTCTGGTTTTGATCCATAGAACTCTGGCGGCTTCAGGGTAATAAAGTCACGGGCTCTTGCACTTACCGCCCTATCTCCCGGGTCTACATCTCGCCGCTGAGCCTGTGTGGCGACTAACTGGGTCAGTAATTGGATGGCCTCTGCCATCTGCTGGCCCGGAGCCGCTGGCGGTGGAATTGGAGGTGCGGGGGCTGGAGCTGGAACTCTTCCCTGCTCTGCCGGTGCAGGGGGAGCAGGAACAGTCTGAGGGGGAGCAGGAACAGTCTGAGGGGGAGCCTCATTATGAGATTCTTCTTCTTCTAGCTCCTGTTCAACTCTGCTGGCCGCCACCCTCTTGACTTTCTCAGCCATCGTAGCCTTTCTCTTCGGCGGCATTACTGAAACCATAACATAGGTTTAGGAAAAGGAATATGGAAGCCTGGCAACTTAGCTCTATCGCACGATTTCAGAATGCAAAGAAGGTCACATTTCCTAAATGCCCTGTAGCCTCCTGTTTATAAGTGTGGTGCGCTACACACCCATAAACAAGACTCTACTGGACACGGCTCGTAGACAAACCCCTAGGACCGAACTGCTCTGATACCACATCTTTCACGACCCGTCTAGGGGCCGTGACGAGTACCCGATACTTGTACCGAGCACCCCTTGTCTATCGTTTTACCTTTACCTCTTAGCAAGTCATGTAAACAGAGCCTTTTTTTTTTTTTGAACATTAACATTAGCGGCGTCATTCTGAACATAGACTAATAAACTTCGTTATCAATTATACATCAACATTAGCATGCCAAAACACCATATATCTAACTGTACTTAACTGACTGTACATAACTGTCTACGAGCCTCTAGACGTAGTACACTTATACATAGAAAGGGCCGGGTGCTGCCGTGCCCGAATATACATACACAAAATAGTAGCGCAGAAGTGAGGCTCCGGAACAACTGGAGCGCTGTCAACACTGCTGGTAAGGCTCCTAAGGATCAAATCCGCCTATCTGCTGACCTGCGCGGCATGAAACGCAGCGTCCACAAGAAGGGACGTCAGTACGAATAGTGTACCAAGTATGTAAGGCATGAAAGATAACACTAGCAATAACATAATGTATAATTAATAATGTCATGGAGTCACAGAATATAGAAGATAGAACGTATCTCATGTCATATATTATCATCTCGTATCATATCGTATTATATCTTATCTTGTCTTGTCGTAGCATATCACGTCATAGTATATCGTGTCATAGAGTGTCAGGCTAAGTATATCATAACATAGTACCTCATATCGTAGCATGGCATGTTATAGCATGTCGTGTCATAGCATAGCGTGTCATAGCATGTCTTACCATAGCATAGCATATCATAGCGTATCATAGCATAGCATAGCATAGCTTGTCATATCATGTCCTGTCGTAGCAGATCATAGCATATCATGTCATAGTATAGCTTACCATAGCATATCTTATCATAGCATGTCTGGTCATGACATGGTAGGTCATATCATAGCGCCGATCAATGCCGGCTCACCCACATAGCGCCGATATACACCGGCTCACCCATATATCCCGCGTCCGGGCACCCCGCGTCCGGGATGATAAGCCAGCTGATCAGGTAGCAATGAAACATGTTTCCCTTCCCATTCCCCCATGTATCCCTTTCCCCCAACCTAGGTTCATATACATAGCTTGCATACATATACATGTCTTATATACATTTACTTATCTTATATACATATATATCTTTTATATACTTATACATATCTTATATACATATACATGTTATATATTTATATATACATGTCTTATATACATAGACATGTTTTCTATATGTATATATCCTATAAGCACACAAGGGAGCCCAAGGAAAAATCACATAGCCATCGGAGCGGCGTAAGGCCGGTGACCTCCGATTACATTATGGAATACTCGTGATCGCTCTTGTCTCACCTCGAAGGGACGAATATTTTGAGGTGAGATGGTCAATGGAGAATAGTATTAAAGTAAACGTAGAATGAAATTATGGGCATCACAGATGACAGTTCATAGACTTTGAAATCTTTAGAAAATAAAGTCATAGCTAGGAAATATAAATAAGATTAAAAAAATAATTTATCATTTTCATATTTACATAAGATACTTAGCTTAGTTATCTTGGTCATAGAGTCGTTCCGGTAGCACGTATCATAGGCATATCCTCTTATCTAACGTCATTGTTATCATTACCGTCATGGAAGGGTCCTCGTTGGAGGAGTCATAGTACTTATCATTTGGTAACGGAATCGGGATCAAAAGTTCCCTTTGGATTCACTTCTAATAAGTCAAGCAACACTGTAAGGAAAAATCCGAGAGTAGCGGGCCCACCTCGGGCCGGATGGGGTGGCGTATGTTATTTACATATATTACGTGTCATGTCATTACTTGTGAGGGTTCTAGGGTAATCGGGTCCCACTCGTGCAAGTTCTAAGGGTTTAAGAGGTCTTTCCATCATTTGCACACTTTCTAGTTCAATTCTATTGAACAAAAAGTGGAAAACTTTAGGTGCGGATCCCGGGGACTAGGGTTGTCCCCGAGGCTCGTACCCGACTTATTACAGCTAAGACATGCCATAGAAGGGAGGGTGAAGCCTTACATACCTCTTTCCGCTCCTTTTGCTATTCCAAATTCACGTCGCAATCTCGTCAAAATCTGCAAATTGGTCATGTTTACCAAAACTCTTATTAGGGTACTTAGAGTTAGAATCTTAAGGAAACATTTGGCTACCGAAATTTCGGCAACACTTCCCCTATAAATACTCCATCCCACCAAGTTCAACTTGGCTAATTTCAATCAACAACAATCCCGGGAATTCAAACCCGGCCAAAATATCAACCACAATTCCAACAACAACAATACTAACAACTTCCATATTCAATCAACTTACTACTTCTTCCAAAAACTTTCTAACTTTAATGAAAACAATAACAACCTCATAATCTATATTCCAACAACATCATACTAAATAAAATTGACTCATTCTCTTCCATTTTTTCACCATAACCACACGGCCAACACCAACATACACACTACAACTTCTCAAAATTCATTCAACTTCCATTTTCCACATATCATTCACAACAATAACAACCAAACACTAATTAAAATAATTGAAGCATGACTCCTACACATATATACATACACACGGCCATGTACTATATTTCTCTCCTTCATGAATTTCATCCATTTTAGCATACTACAACACATATAAACCATATATAACACATAAAACAAGATCAAAACTCACCTTTCTTCTTCAACTTCTCACTTGACTACAACTTGACAACTTGTATGATTTTGAATCTTTCTTTCTCCAACAACAACTCCACCTTGTTAATCACCCTTTACTTGGTAGAAAATGATTTTTGAAGAATATTTATCAATTTTCTTGGTGGTTTTTGATCTTGGCCGAAATGGCCTTCAAGTTTTTCTCCTCCTTTTCTTGTTCTTACTTTCTTGAAAATTCTAGAGAGTTTGATGAAAAAGATGACTTGGTCATCTCTTTATTTACTCATTAACCTTGATGTGGGCTTAAGCCCACACCAAATGGACGGCCAAACAAGGCCCAAACCTTAGCCCACTTATTTTTTTGATTTTTTTGGGCCAACTCGGTTTGGTCCCGAGTTGGGCCTAGCCCACTGACCTTTCGACCTTGTTCAAATGTTCAACAACTTTGTTCAAAACTCTAAAATGACCTATTTGAATAAACAACTCCTCTCACGAAAATTCAAGCAAATGAGGACGTGCCTTATGTGACGTCCCTAAATTAGTTGTTTAGCCTTCGACGCTCTCAATACTTCTTTTGGGGTTTATATTCCCGTCATCACCAGTCTACCATGACACTTTCAATAGGATCAACACGAGTCATTCACTATTCCATTAAGTGAAATTTTTTTCGAGCACAACGATAAGAAGTTACAAGGGAACGAGCCTCAAGTCAGCAACGAAAGCTACAGGGAAATGAGCCTCAAGTTAGCAAGGATTAAGAAAGCTACAGGCAAAGAGCCCCAAGTCAACATCAAGAGCTATGCTAAAAAGGGATGCGTAACTCTCCAACCAGCTGAAACCCGTGTCAACCCCATCCATGCCAAGATTCACAAGATGATCACCTTTCGAGGTCACCCTTTCACCAACTCACTCTTAAAAGAGCACAAGTGTCTAGTGCAAACGTAATTCAGAGCTACAATGATTTCAATCCCCTTTCTTTCAGAGATCAAGGTGATAACGTTCTCAAAGCAGTGTGGAAACTATGTCCATGTAAAGTCTTATTTATGGATGTGTCGCCGGCCACATTTATAACTAAGAGGTTGCAAGCCTCTTCTCCCTATGCTCGAGTGACAGACACCATTTGTCTCTAATATTTGGCTTAAGTTTTTGGGGTACATAAGGGCAACTCAAATCCGCCCGAACCCATCACAACTCATGGCTTTCCGAAATCATTCTGATTCGTAAATGCTATCCCAGTCTCACACATAACTCGACACTGGGGCAAAACAAATTCATTTTTTGACCTCGCTACTTGAACTACGTAGTGACCTGACTTCCCGAGGTGGGATAGATAGGCAGTCCTTATAGGACTCGGTCACATTTAGGGAAAAACACCATTTCTCCGTTTGAACTACGTTCGACCTGATTCCTGACACAGCAAGATATTTAGGCGCTTCTCGAGCTCGGTCGTACTAATCGAAACATTCAAGAAACCGCTAAGAAACCTCAGGGACGGAGAATTCCAGAGTACGAGTAGAGATCAGCCAATACCGATCCTAAACTGGGGCAAAAATTTTAAGGAGACCTGAAAAAACCCTTTCAAGACAATCAAGAGGAGAAGACGATCGACGCAAATCGCACACTGGGGCAGAATTTTTTAGGAGACCTCAAAAATTCCCTTCAAGACAATCAATAGGAGAAGACGATCAATGTAGATCGCACATTGGGGGCAGAATTTTTTAGGAGACCTCAAAAATTCCCTTCAAGACAATTGACAAAAGAAGATGATAGACGCAGATCGCACACCGGGGCAAAATGTTTTAGAGGACCTCAAAAATTCCTTCACAATAACTCGGCACAAGAGTCAGCCGACACGAACGCTTAATTGGGGCAGAATTTTTGAAAGGGTCCCAAAAATTCCAATTCAAGGTTCGACACAAAAGATCGTCGAAGCAACTTAGACCGGGGCAACTTGCTACCCAATCAAATCTCTCAAATGTCTAAAACACTTCTACAAACATCTCCCCTTTTTTCATGAAATCCAAACAAAGTAGGGACACACCTTATGTGACGTCCTGAAATCGGCTATTTTAGCTTTCAATATCAAAACCATTCCTCAACACGCAACGAACTATGAAATGACGACGCCAAATCAACATGACGTTGTAAAAGGCATCCATCAAAACGAGGATCACCGCATCGAATGGTTTCATACACAACTTTGTTCGTTGCACCTTACTGATTCCTGTATAAAGATTTCTGCCGGAAAGCCGTCAAGCATCAAGTCTCTCTATCAAAATGAAGAGATGCTCGACGAAATGAAAATCAATTCTTTGACAAATGACCAGAGATATCAAACAAAACCTATCTGACGGCACGAGTCACACTAAGTCATCGATGACTTTCCGTGACCACAAGCTGGGACAACTCGCTCCACATCAACAAGTATCAGAGGAATCATAAACCATGTCAAACACATGGTTCTCGGTATATCAATTTATTTTTACCCGCAAGTGGAATACTTGCTATTTGCTCGGAAGTGGGATATTTGCTATTTGCTATTTGCTCGGAAGTGGGATATCTATTATTTACTTGCTCAGAAGAGGGACATTTATTGTTTGCCCGGAAGTGGGAGATTTACTTTTAACATACGTGCTCATCCACCTTAGAAAGGGATGAACGTTTGTTTTTCCACCTTATAAAGGGACGAATGTGTGCTTGTCCACCTTAGAAAGGGACATATACTTGCTCGTCCACCTTAGAAAGGGACGAATATGTGCTTGTCCACCTCAGAAAGGATATATACTTGTTCGTCCACCATAGAAAGTGATGATTACGTGCTCATCCACCTTAGCAAGGGATGAATGTTTGCTTGTCCACCTTAGAAAGGGACGGATATGTGCTTGTCCACCTTAGAAAGGGACATATACTTTCTTGTCCACCTTAGAAAGGGACGAATACGTGCTCATCCACCTTAGAAAGGGATGAATATTTGTTTGTCCACGTTAGAAAGAGACATGCATGCTTGCCTACTTTTACAACAAACAAATTATGCTCAGTTGTTTTACAAAGCCTTTTAAGATTATTTTTTACTAAAGTCGCTAGCAAAAGCGACGACGTAGCTACTAACCATTTCCTTAAGTACAGGTTCGTACGAATACAACTCACAAAACTGGAGAGAGATATCAGGGTGATTGTCGTAAAACTTGAAGGCATCGAGGGGTTAATCCTTCTCAATAGCCAAAAAGGACTATATAAAGGACAAAACGCAATAAGGGAAGCACAGTCTAGCCAGAAGGGTCGTATCACCGCCGACCAAAGGGTAACAAGATGGATAAATGACAAAAGCGCAGTAGACTAAAAGGGTCACAAAGGATGAATAACAAAGATACATCCAACCATAAGAGTTAGGACAATGAGCATAAAAACACATTCGACCGAAAGGGTCACAAAACAAATGAATGGCAAAGAAGTATTCAACCAAAAGGGTCAACAAAATAAATGAACAAGACCTCAAGGGTAATACAACAAATGAACAAGAAAAGGCATATCTGCCCACAAGGGTCATACAAAAAATGAACGACAAAGACCTATCTGACCACGAGGGCCACACAAAGAGTGAATGACAAAGACATATCAGGCCAAAGGGGTGGCAATGAATGAGCATAAAGACATATTCAACCAAAAGGTTCATGACAAAAACAAAGGGGCATATCCGACCACGAGGGTCATAGCCCGCACTACGGACGAAAGAAAGATCATCCAGCCGCGAGGGCCATATCTATTGTCTTTTAATTCCTTTCAATTCTTCCATTCTTTAATTTTTTTTCAATTCGTTCATTTCATGCTGCTGGGAGGGCCATTGCACGTTTACTTTCTACTGCCGAGAGGGCCATTCATACATACTGTCGAGAGGGCCATTGCACGTTTACTTTCTGTTGTGAGAGGGCCATTCATACAAACTACCGAAAGGGCCATTGCACGTTTACTTTTCTACTGCCAAGAGGCTATTCATACAAATATCATGAAAATATCTGCAATACTGTCGCATTTCGGAAGCAGGTGCACAACCTCTAAAAGGGAGCTAGCTTGCTGAACCAGATTCAGACTCTGCGGAGCAAGGTGAAACTTTTTCTCAGCAGCAAACCAGGCCACATTACAGAAGAGAGGTGCAGACTCTTCGGGCGAGAGTTGAAGATCACCTTTCAACACCATCTAAACTACACCCTTGTAGAAGGCATATAGGTATTCTTTTCCGTGTAAAAAACCACCTTGTTAAGAAGAAAAGAGTCGTTATCTTTGAGTTTCGAACCTAGTATCTACACTGGGGCATCATCAGTCCTTCTTCAAAATCTAGGTGACGACATACTTAAAGTATACGAAATTATGTCCGTGCAAAGACCTAATTATGAGTGTGGAGCATGCCACATTCATGGCTTGGAAAGTACAAGCCTTTTTTCCGTACTCAAATGTTTGATGTCATCTATCCCAAACCAAAGGTTACTTCCGCATAAGGAATACCCTCTTCTACCGATCAAGTTGAACTACATACGGCCTGATTCCCGAGGATAGGGATATGTAGGCGACCTCAATATCAGATCTCGGCCGTGATCCAAACTCCCCCCAATTATGTCCCAAGCTCCCGATCTCATAAATTCGGCATTGGGGCAACCTTTTAAAAGGTTTTCAAAATAAGGTTGAATTACAAGTGGCCTGAGTTCTCGTATAGCCCGAGATATGTAGGAAACCCAAAGACCAGGGTCCGGCCATCATTTTGAAAAATTACACAAAAAAGAAAGGATTTTGAGTCGTTCAGTCAAAAATCAGGATTCGTCAAATTTCGTTGCCCACAGATGGATTTGCCATCCCCATACAATGAAGGGGCGGCTGTTAACACCTAATTTTTGACCTTCGATAGTTTTGCTCAATAAATTAGAGCCACTAGCTTACAAATGGAGTAGAATATGCATTTTTACAAGTCAAATCAATTTTACAAAAATTATCCCGATGTCATTTTGCTATTACATTTGGAAAAACACTGCCAAACGAACAACCGCATGTCATTTTACATTATTAGCATATTTTCAAGAAAATACAAGAGTATTTATAGTTAATTATGAGTTATTAGTTTTAAGCATTTACAATTAGTCATCACTTAGTGTTCCACTCCGTCAAAGTTTGAGGGATTTGAATTAACCAAGTAATAAGCAGTTTATTTTGGGTAAATTAAGTGTTAAAATAGAGTTTAATTAAAAATATTGAGACAAATGAAAATAATTTTATTTTTACATTTGTGGCGTTTAAAAGTTTCTTAAAATATCATATATATACCACACATATATATATGCATGTATACACTGATGATATTCATTACGTTTATATGGGTATATATGTAAAAAATTTGGTCCTATTCTTAAATTCGGCCTGGTCCAGCCCAAAAGGGACTGACTCGGCCCAAAATCCCTTCTTTTCCACATCAACAAAAATGACCCTTTTCACTTTCATTTTAAAAAAGGAGAGGGAGAACAACGGGAAAAACCTTAAAGGGTCTATGTACAAACGTACGCATGCAGCTTGTCTTCAACGAGAATGTGTCCTTTTTCTTTGATTTGTCAACAGATTTTGCTTATCTTCTGGTGCAAGTTTAGGGATTTGAATCTTTAATTTTTCATACGATCATACTTCATTTGGGTTCTATAAATAGAAGCCTTTCTCTTCATTCCAAATAACAAGTTTAGAGAGGAAAAATGGGTTTTCATACCCACAAAGGGGTTTTTGACAACCCCCAAGAGTGAGAACACTCAGAAACCCGGCTAAGCCGTTGAGTTTTGAGGAATTTCTCGCTTATGTTAATTTTTGGAAGTCGTTTCCGTTCATCGAAAATCAATTTGGGTGGAAATTTGTTCTACGACTCTCATCGTGCCCCGTCGCTGCTCAACGAAAAGGTAATCCTCGTCCTTGTCTAAATCTTTTTTTTTTGGTAAATAAAGACTTTATTCAAACCAAAGCGAATATTACATTGCCAAACAGGTCTGATGTCACACCCCTATCAGGAGTATGACGGGCTCCGCCCCGTAGGCCGGGAACCACCTGACTTATCCGTTACTTTGAACATTATAAACCATAACTCAAAGAACACCTACACGCAGAAAAGGTCCAACATAGAAATATTCGATCATTCAGCACATATATTCATATGTGGACCGACAAGGTCGCCACAACATAACGTATATTATAAAGCCGGCAAGGCTAAGAGTAAAGTATCAAGAGCTCAAAATAAAGCCGACAAGGCCACCAAAATATTATACAACAATATGTACCGGTGGGGCTATAAAACATCTAACTGTACACACACATCTACGAGCCTCTACATAGAATACGATGATCATAAGGAAAATACCAAATAGTCTACAGCTCCGAAGTAAGTGGAGTGCTCGTGAGAATCCACTGATAGAACACCTACGGGTCTGATCCATCTCCCTGCCTACCTGCGGGCATGAGCGCAGCATCAACAAGAAGGGACGTCAGTACGAAAAATGTACTGAGTATGTAAGGCATGAATAACAACATAATATAGATATGGAAGGTAACATGGAATAAGAGAGATAACCTGTACATCTGGATGCCTCATAAGGCGGATGTCATGCATACTCAGCTTTTAAAAAAAAACTTTTTCTTAAATACATATATATAATATCATTATCCTAACGTACCCGACCTTTTTCAGGACTCGGTGTGTAACGTACCCGACCCTTTCGGGACTCTGTGTGTAACGTACCCGGCCCTTTCGGGACTCAGTGTGTAACGTACCCGGCCCTTTCGGGACTCGGTGTGTAATACCAACTGATCAGTGGTTGCACAATAGGTGTCGTACCCGGTCGACTATAGCGCGGCTCGGTGTAGTAATATATATATATATATATATATATATATAGCATGCTTGAGAGCCAAATAAAAGCTATAACTACTTCGGAGTGACGTAAGGTCAGTAACCTCCGATTTTCATTATGGAATTATCATCATCGCTATATCTCACCTTAAAGGAACAATTATTATAAGGTGAGATCAACAACAATGAATAAAATCGAGAAAATCATGAAATAATCTCAATAATCTCATAATAGTATTAACATCATAAGCTTTGGAATTTCTAGAATTAAAATCATCACCATCATAATCATAGAAACATTCTCATCTTTAACATCGTCATTCATATTGTAAAAACATGTCCGTTGTTGTTGTCATAAAAGCTTATAGAATCATAAATCTTTGACTCAGAAAATAGGGACATTTTGGAAAATATTTATGGATTATCAAGAAAGAAGTCATGCCTTTGAATCATGAACTCTATGAATCATGAATTTCTAGCTTTTGAGAATAAGAATATTCTTGGAAAACATTTATGGATTCACATAAAGGGATCATGGCACATTTGGAAAACACCTATTGGATTCATAAGAAAGGAATCATGCCTTTAGAAGAAAGGGACTAGCCTTAACATACCTGGAAGATAACTTCTCGACTTCCAACTTACTTCCTGTCTTGCAATTCACTTAAAATCATTTGTATCCTCGTAATCTACATATAGAACCATTCATACTATTGTTAGGGTCATCATCATATGCTCGTCTTAAACCCTTAATTTAAATCCATTTAGAATCTGCCAAAATTTGGGCTGCATCTCCCCTGTTTATATGCCTAGCCCGAAATCACAATCCAATAAAAAACAACAACAACAACAATACCAACATCACAACAACATTATCAACACCAATAGGCTCCATAAAACATCTCACACGATGTTTTTCGAGTTTCTCAACATTCCAACTTATTATACGACTATGTAATAACTTTATCTCCGTAAATAAACTGAAAGTAATATTAATAAGGAAAGATTCATACCTTATTCTTTCTAGAGCAGCAATATGTTCAATATTTACTTTGAATCCAAGCCAATTCCGCTGCAACACAATATTATAATCACAACCGCACGTTACTTGGACCTCGATTAATACTCCGTCACTTGAAATTACTCAAAATCCTCACTTTTGTGATGTATATTTGCTCTCTTATGCTTGCTGGTTTTTCTGGAATATTTGAGAGATTTTTATGACCAAAAAGAGGGATTTTAACCCTTTTATAAGCGGGTAAAGTCGGTGGCACTGTAGCAGTACTGTAGCAGCGCTGTTTCTACTCTGTCAGCTGAATTTGTAACGTCCATAATTCTTTGCTCCGATATCGTATCGACAAGAGGTTTATTGCATTGGAAACTAGACTCGACGAACTTCATTTTAGGCTTTTGAAACACCTTAAAACTCCTCATATACCTGGAGATGTACCCCTCCAAAGTTGACCCAAAATTTTGTCCTTAATTCTACCAACTTGTTCCAAATTTTCGACAAACTTATTTTCGTTGATTTTCTTGGTCCTGGAATCTTCCACAACTGCCCCTGCATGATATTTATTATTTATTATACTTGATAATGGCCATGTTCTTGTGTTTCAAAATAGTTTTCCCGATTACGACTTACGAGATCATAATTTATCCTTTACTTCATTGTTACATACTTCCCATGGCTTGTACCTTCCAAAATATCATGGGACGTCTCTGATACTCCATTACTACGGTGATGTACGTGGCATGCTCATGCTCTTAAAGTACGGGGTGTAACATCTGACCTCCTGTTTCTCAAAGATAAACCTACCAAGACTCAACAATACTAGGAATCTACCCAATCACTACACCTAAGTCCCAATACCCCTGGTGATCCCTAGCCACCTAAGCAACCTGTGCTAGTGTGTCTGGATAGTAATGCACGTGAAAAATAGGTGCTGGAAGGTCTCATCTGCAGTACCACAAAACACACACGTAGGGGGAACATGAATGCCTAACTTCAGGAGTATCTCAACTGTGGCCAGCCTACCCCACATTGCTAACCATACAGTAAAACAGTGTCTAGGATGAATACTTGGGTACATAGTAATGCATTTCCAAGGCACCTTAGCATGCAATGGGAATAGTGCAGTATACATCCTTTTGATAGAATACTTTCCATTGTGCACAACCGACCCAAGTCTTTCAAAAAGAGTACCCTGCAGAGTTGGATTTTGCATAATAGTCTCTCTTGCTTCAATGATCTTCCTTACTACCCAAGTCGCATTACTAGGAATAGTGCAGTTTGCCACAGATTCACCTTTCATATAATAAATGTGTACCCATTTGATCCAGAGGCAATCTTTCTTTTCAGCAATAGCCCACAACTGTTTTAGTACTGCTACCTTGTTCCAGATGGCCAGATTCATGACATTTTGACCCCCTACAGCTTTTGGAAGGCAAGTCTTAGCCCAAGAGACTAAAGCCTTCTTTGATATAGATGCTTCTCCAGTCCACAAATAAGATCTACACACACTATCTATCATCTTCATAAAAAACATTTTTGGCAACAAGAAAATTTTGGCCCAATAAGTTTGCATCCCAAAGATCACAGATTTGATAAGCTGTAGTCTACCAGCATAAGATAGCAACTTAGCTGACCAACAAGTAATCCTGGCTGTGATTGTTTCTACTAGAGGCAGGCATTGAGCAATAGTTAACTTCTTGGATGCCAAAGGCACACCCAGTTATCTAAAGGGAAGGGACCCCTCAGTGAACCCCAGAGTACTAAGTATAACCTGCTTGAGATCATCCTTCACGCCAGTCATATAGATAAAACTTTTGTCAATATTGGCCTGTAATCTAGAGGCTGCTGAGAACTTGGAGAAGACATCTTGTAGTAGTTGAATAGATGGTATATCAGCCTTACATAACATCAAAAGGTCATCTGCGAAGCATATGTGCATCACTCCTAACTTTTTACACCTAGGATGATACTTAACAAAGGATTTGATGCAACAGTATTGAGCTCTCTTTGCAGGTACTCCATTGCTATGACAAACAGATAGGGTGATATAGGATCACCCTGTCTAATCCCTCTTTTTCCTTTGAAAGGTTCGGTTAAACCACCATTTAATACCAATGAATAAGACACACTTGAAATGCATTCCATAACCCATTCCACAAACTTGTAAGGAAAACCTAGGTCAGCAAGAAAACTCTCAAGGAAGCACCACTCAATGGAGTCATAGGCCTTCCTAAGATCAATTTTCATGACATATCCTGGAGATAATCCTTTCCTTGTATACCATTTGAGTAACTCATGGCTAAAAAAATTGTTGTCCACTATGCTTCTGCCTTCTATAAACGCTGATTGTGAAGGACTAACAATAGCACCAAATACACCCTTGATTCTGTTGGTTAAAACTTTAGCAATTATCTTGTACACAGTTGTACAACATGCTATAGGCCTATAGTCTTGTACCTCTGTAGGGGCAACAATCTTAGGTATGAGTGTAATAGCAGTGCAGCTGAAATTTTTAAGCATTTTCCCATTGCAGAAGAATTCCTTCACTACCCCAACCACATCCTTTCCCACAATATCCCAATGCTTGGTGAAAAATTCTATACGAAACCCATCCACCCCAGGTGCCTTATCATGAGGCATACCTTTAACAGCCTCCCATATTTCTTGATCAGTAACAGCTCGCACAAGAGATAATTTTTGTTCATAAGAGAGACAAGGCCCCTTCTGAATACAAACAACATCAGGACACGACATTTGTGAAGCAGCAGACCCCATAAGACTTGTGAAAAAGGAGAGAAATTCTTTTTCCACTAAAATAAGATCAGTAATCTTTATGCCATTTGCATCATAGATAGAAGAGATAACATTCTTACTGGCCCTAAGTTTGCATTGCGCATGGAAATATTTGGAGTTGGCATCTCCACACGAAATCTAAGTTGATCTAGACTTCTGTCTGAGAGCCAGTTCCTCTATAGCACTCCATTTTTGGATATCCTGAACAATCTGCTTCTCCTCCTCTATCAATACAGATGCTAGTGGATGAATAGCTAATTGGCTTTGTGTTATATCTAGCTTTTGTCTAGCTAGTATTAATCTCTGTCATATGATGCCAAGTACGCATTCAAGTCTTTAAGGTTGTGCTTCAATTGTTTCAGCTTCACATGCAGTTGATACATCTTGGTACCATAACAAGCTCTTGCCCAGGTCCTACCCAGTATCTCTCTAAAGTCACCATGTTGCATAACAATCATGAATAACTTGAAGGGTCTTGGGTGCAAGCATACCCGAGGCCTATATTTTAAAAGGATAGGGGTGTGGTCTGATACTCCTGGATTTAGGTACTCAGCTTCCACATGCCCATATAGTTGAATCCAAGCCAAATTTCCCAATGCCCAATCAATCTTGGAGTAGACTTTGGCATCCTGTTCTTATTTGTTACAAAAGGTGAAGTGCCACCCTTTTGCCTTGATTGGTTTAAGTTGGAGACTGTCTACACATTCTCTAAAGTCCCGAGTTTCCGCCAAAGTGACAGGAGATCCCATTCTATCTTCAGAGGACAAGATTGTGTTAAAGTCCCCAGCAAGGAGCCAAGTTCCTTGAACAATCAAATGCTTCAGATCAGCCCATAAACAAAGTCTATCCCGAGCATCATTCTTGGCATACACAATAGTGAGGGTAGTTGCAAATGAGGATGCCAAGTCAGCTACATGGCAATGTATAAATTGTTCTTTAACCTCAAGCATTTGTACGTTTATGTGAGTCTTCCAAAATAACCACACTCTACCATTTGGTGCCATGGGATAGTTACAACTAACATCCCACCCCTGAGCAATCTTCCTTATTATACCTTGAGCTTTATGCTCCTTTATTCTTGTCTCCAAACATCCAAATACATCCACTCTATACTTGTGCAAAAACAATCTCAGCTCTTTTTGCTTCAGGGCCTGGTTCAGGCCTCTAATATTCCATGTTGCAATGATCATGGGGGATGGTGCACAACCCCAGGGTCCTCTGGCTCACCAGCAGTACCAGCAATGGAGTCTTGCAACACAGCAAAACTATTAGCAATGGGAATAGCAGCAGTCTGAGTAGCTTGGCCAGCACCCTGAGAGTTTGATGCAGCATCATGTATTGTATTAACCACACTATCAGCACCTGCAGTTTGATTCTCTTCAGTAATCTCCTGTAGCATATCAGTTTGAACAGGAGGAATTTGTTTAGCCAACCATCCTTGCCTAATTGGCCTCCTTCTCCTTCTATTCCTCTTTTTCCTTCTAGGAGCCCCCGGATCTGCCGCATGTTGAATCTCCTCCTCTCCTCCAATTTGACACTCCTCTGTAGAATGCCCAAATCTCATACAGTGAGTACAATATCTAGGCCACCACTCATAGTCCACCTCTTGAGAAATGATACCAGAGGTGGTATTGATCTCAATGGAGTCAATTAAAGGTTGAGATACATCAGTACGAACCAATACCCTAGCATAAGAGATTTTTTTCCATTGCTTCAGTGACCTTATCAGTATACAATGGTTCCCCTACAATACTGGCTATCTTGCTCAGTGCTTCAGTCGACCAATATCCAACAGGCAAGTTAGGAAAGATTACCCACAGCGGTATTGTAGTCAATCGATCCGGGTCAAATTCAAAATCAATTACCCAGTTTTGAACTATGAAAGGTTTATTGTGGAAGTTGTAAGGCCCTCCATCAGAACCCTATCACAATCCTCAGGGTTAGCAAAATGAAAGATGAAGTATCCTGAATCATGAGCTAAGACTTGAGGTTTTTCAGAGAATTGCCAAGCATGACAAATGAAGCTCTCCATGGTTTTCATGAAAGGGGTATCCCCAACCACAAATCCAATCAATGCATTCTTCCAGTACTCTACTTGCGATTGTACATCATCCTCAATAATCGTTACACATTTCTTACCCTGACGAGTGTTCGGAGCAACATAAGTAAGTGTCTTACCTCTTTGAGCAACTCTATTTGCACGGTAATCCTTCTTTTCCACTGGCGTAGGTTGAGCGGAGGTCGCCGCTTCAGAAAATTGGAGTCGTCGAGTCGCCGGAGAGGCATCTGAGTTCCCAAAACCACGAAGATTTATCGACGTGTGCGAGTCCGAATCCGATTCAATAATTACTTCTTCCTCTGGTAAAGACTGAAAGTGGGGAGGGAGATAGCTTCCAAATGTTAATGAAGGTAGCCTATAGGTTAACCATCCTCCAGCATAACCAGCTTCGCCGGAGAAGTAGTGGATTGACGTCGGGTCATATTTTTTTGCAGTTAGTGCACGTTAGCACTCCTTTCCTATCGTACGTTGAGAGAAAACAACATGACCCCAATTACTTGGTACGCTAGTGGAATCCCTCGTCTAAATCTTATTTGCATTTATTGAGTTTTGTCTCTTTTCTCCCTCGAATTCGAGATAGCTTAGTGTTAGTCTTAAATTTGTTTTGAAAGTAGTTTTCTTCCCTATTAGGCTCTGTTCGAATAAATCTGTAGCTATGTCTCTAATTGAATCAGTAGGATTATGTGATTAATGTTAAGAATTTCTTGTTTCCTTTGAACACCAGTTAGTAGAAAACTTCTCTATATGTATTCAATATGGACTTTGGATAGTGATATGATATAACTGTTCAAATGATTAGCCTGTAGTTCAGTTAAAAGAATAAGAAATCTGGTTCCACTTCTTTTCAGGTGATCATGATTTATGTACCTTTGAACATGTTAGAATCTTTAGCTATTGACATGGTGTAGTTTGAAGAGTAGACAAGTCAGCCTAGTTTAATTGACAATTTTGTGAGTGTTTCAGCATTACTTGGTTCCTGGAATATGTTGGTTTGACTATGTTTTCCTTTCCTCAAGAATAGAGGGGTGGTAGAGTTAAAGTATGTTCATGTGTTCAACTAGCTCATCCTATACTAAAAGCTTAAAAGAGTTATGTTATAGGTACTGCTACCTGCTCACGTGTTAATATTTGGTTCTTAAGTTAATTTAAAAGTTCTGTGGTCTGGTAGCATTTGATCTATGTGTGAGTCTTCTGACCAAACTGATTGAAATTCCACAATCCTAGTTCTGCCATATTTTTGTTCAGACATGAAGTTCTAAAGCAAAATATGCTATGTGTTCAAAGATAGAGTACTACTAAATGAGTTTTAATAAATCTTAATACATGTTTCGTTGAGGTTCTAACTTGTTAAAGTTTGAAGAATTTTTTTGTTTCAAACTGAACATTTGTGTGATATGTTAAATGATTAGAAAGTTCATTTTACTAAATTTACAGCTTGTATCCTCCATCTCCACTTGTAATGTGTCCACAATATCGATTAATGTGCTATGTTCCAGTTAGTATGATAATTTGTATTCTGGTTGTCACTCCCATTTTTGGGGGGTTTTATAAAAAACAAATGTTGTTGGGAATTACTTTAGGTGTTTGGTCTTAAGTCTAATTCAAATACGTTTGGCTGTTGGTATGATTAACCTTTGCTTTTGTGCTCTTGGGAATAAAATTTGGTTCTTAAAGATGACTTAAGGATGCAGCAGATTAGTGTGTTTTTGTATTTGGTATATAAGCTCCTTAGTAGTTTCATCATAAGTCCCCTTTTCTTTGGTTTACTTTTCTCTGTTTGCCTAGAGAATGATCTTGTGTATGCTGAGATAATGTATCTTTCAAAGGCGTGTTTCCCTCTATCCGGACTAGTGCGTTCTGAAATAACTAAAATTGGTCTCTCTATGTTGTTTGTTAAGCATGATTGACCTTGATCACTTGCAGTTTCAATTTGATACATCTTCCTCTTGAATTCTAATTCAATAATACTCATTTTTCTTCAGTTCCTTCCTTCACCAGTAAACATGATGGAGATTAGCTCTTTAAAAGGTTGCAATGCCTATGTTTTAAAGTTCAGTTAAGCTATGAATATTTGCAATATGATAACCTTTTTAACCTCCCTCCTGTTAAATAAATGTACCTCCCATTTGTATTTTAACAAGACTACAACCATAAATCTTCTTCTTTCTTTAAATCTTTGTGACTAGTTAGATAAAGGTAGAAATTTGGGTTATCATGTTTACGTGCTCTAAATTAAATCTATTTGGATGAAATATATGATAGGGTCTTAAAAGCTGAATCTGATTCTATGTCCCAGCAGGCCAAAATAGTTAAACTGAAAATTTGTTTGTTTTGATTGTTTCAATAAGTGTTTGTTGCAATACTGAATGTGACACTTTCACTGTCACATTTGATAGCTAGTTCAGTCCTTTCCTTGTCTTTTATGTTTGCTGGTTTGTAGATTCTGATTTGGGCCTTTAATAAAATGGTTTTTATAATGCATTATCCTCATTTTGTTTCTTTCTCTGCTAGGAATTGATATGACATAGTGATAAAGCATTTGCCGGATGGGAATTGGCTAAAATAAACTTCAAGATTCCTTCACTTTGTTTTTAAAAAAAAAAAACTTGAATGAGTGTTACTCCTAACTCACACGATTCTCTCTAAGTCGGTTTATCTCTCTGATCTTAACTGATGTTTAAATATCATTTAATTCAAAGGCAGTTAAATGACAGAATCTATTAATTTGAAGTAATGTGTGTTCTAAGTTTGAGTTTTCTTTTGTTTAGTCTTAATAGTGTTTATCAAATATCTTGGAAAGTTATTTGCCCTATGTGTGGTTGATTTTTTCAGAATGTTAGTCCCTTATGAGATTTTATTTAGTGATGTTCATGACCCTAACTCTTTACTATGTTTCATCCACCATAAGTCTATGAATCTCCATGAATCTATGTCCTTAGAACAACAGGATTTTTTAAACCAGTCAAGTGTAGATCCCTGGTTCCTTTTCCCTACAAGTCTGAAATTTGTTTTACTCAGTGTCAGTTCAACTGCATAGCATGCTAAATAGTTAAAGGATGTGTGTTAAAATTCAATTTTCCTATCTAAACCTCTTAGTGACTGTTTAGTTTCAAATGAGTAAATTTCCTGTCAAAGGATAGAAAAGTTCATAGTATCATGTGTAGTCACTATTTTTGGTAATGAGAAACAATTTGAATAGGCTCTATTTTGGCATTCTTAAAATGAGGTAGAACAGTGGATTGATAAGGCTCTTCTCTTCCTTTAAGATTCAGTTCCAAATCTGAAATTCTATTTAAACTGATGCTTATTTATGTGCTTAAAGGAAAATATGTCTTCCTAAACAATTAGTAGTAATTTTTGTAGCAAACTTGTGTGTTCTGAGATAGTTAATTAGCTTCAGGATAATGCTAGCTCTAGAGTGATTTGTTACTCTGATTGAAGTTGTCTTAGTTTAAGCATTGTCCTGTTTGAAAGTCTTTTTTTCTGTCCATTGTCTACATTGGCATTCACTCACAAAATTTTCTAAGTTTAGAATAATTTTCAGCATCTTTAAAACTATCCCTTTGAGTGATTTCCTCACTGGCATTTTCACTGCCTCTGTTTCTTATCTTACTGTTTGAAAGCCAGGGTAGTTTTGGGTCTAGTTTGGCCTCCTCCGATAGCCTACCATGCCTAAGGTTCTAGAAACCTTCGGATCTTGTTGTGGCATTGGAAACATGGATGGTGGTAGCCCCCTTGCTGTCTTATCTTTCAAGTTTGCTGCTTAAGACTGATGCTTGATGGCCAGTCTCTAAATTCATTTTGGTGCACATTGTGTTTAGAGGAAATCCCTACTTTCTGGTAATCACATCATAAATTGACTATTCAGTTTCTTGTAACAATAAGCTCCCAGATTTCTAGCTTTAAAGAATTTATCCTTGCCCTCTCTTAGTTTACAACATCTGGAGACTTTTGGTCTATTTTATGAACTATTTTGATGGTTTTAAACTTGATTCTTTTGTCACATTAACTATTTCCTAAGTTTAAACCAGGTTGTGACAATTAGTGAAGTACCTCATTTGATAAAAAAAAAAATCCCTTTACCTCTTGATACTCATCTTTCTTGACCTTTCTCTTTCTTTGCATGAATTGGGGGGAGAGGGATATCCTAAGGTGTCCATCCCTTTCATTTCTCTTTAAACTCTAATCTATGATTCAATGCCTTTCCCCTTTCCCTTATGTGTTTGTGGCCTTGTTTAGCTATGAAGGTATCATATTTTGGTTTAGTTTGAGACAGAGAGAATGACCTGAATTCAGATGCTTTGTCCTCAGGGCTTTGTGGCATTAGAATATGACCAGTTTGCCTTCTTTAGCAGTATGTGTAATGCCTTGCACCCCCTGGACTTTAAATTTTGAGATATTCAAAAATGATAATGGTCCAAGTTTCTTTGTGATTGATATACTTAAGGATCCGGGAGGAGCTGTATGTATTGTAAAGATCCTCTGCATGTTAGCTGTTAACAAAATATTTTGTAGCTCCTACTTGTTCATATTTTCTCAAAAGTAAGTTGTCCATTCACTTGATTCAACCTTGTATGCTTAACAAACTGATTTTGCAAATCCGGGAGGAGCTGTATGTATTGTGAAGATCCTCTGCATGTTAGTTGTTAACAAAATATTTTGTAGCTCCTACTTGTTCATATTTGCTCAAAAGTAAGTTGTCCATTTACTTGATTCAACCTTGTATGCTTAACAAACTGATTTTGCAAAGCCATAAGCTTGAAAGATTTTTCTTTTGGACATAATTAGTATTGTAAAATCCCACTTGCTATCATCTTTCTGCCTTCTGAAAAGAAACTGATTGAGAACAAGTAAAGAGAATGAGTGTGAGTCCAGCACTGATGAAGGAAAAATGGACAAAATGGTCTTAGCTTGAACTTTGCATAATCATATCTGTTCAACTCTTTAAATTTAGATAAGCTATCTTTGCCTATCCTTCACTATTTTCTAAATTAAACCAAGTTAATGATAGAGCAAACAGAATTTGATACTAAATTCGAGCACCCCCATGTCTTTCCAGGTTCTGCTTTAGCTTCTTTGCTCAAATACTATAGTTGTGATATATTTGGGAGTTATTGGGGTTGCTGTTATTCTTGTTTTAAGTTCATGTGATTGGCTTCTGTGACTGGAAACATTATCTATAAAAGGTTGGAATCATCATGAGCTATCCAGTATTATATATGCCAAACTGGAACTGCTGGTTTAAACAATGTCTCCTAGCCCTCTTCTTCTACTTGATTGTCATGAACATATGAGAAAAGCAGTATAAGTCCACCTTAGTGAGAGTCTACAATAAAATAGCTTTTATTCTGATCTTTGTGAAGTATCTATTGCATTTTTTTTATTCTGATCTTTGTGAAGTATCTATTGCATTTTTTTTATCATATGAGGTTGTTAAAATGCCCATTTAGTTTTACATTCAAAGGTGTTAAATTTCAGACAGTGACAGTTGATTAAATACAATTCTTATCTGTTTCTTTCTTTCTAAATATGCCCAAGTACAGACCTGAACCAGTTTGTAGAACTTAAACCAAAGTATGTTATCTTAAGCACCAAAGCATCTTGTTAGAACTCGTGTTCCTGGATACTTATTCTCCATTCCTCTTTTTCTTTGCATGACTTGGGGGGAAACTGCCCAAATCCTAAATGTTCATGAGCTGCTGCTGAAGCTGAATTCCTGCTGCACTTTGAAATTTAACTATTGATTGCTGTTGTGTTGCTCTGAATTGCTGCAACTTGCCGGCTGCACTTTGAGAAAGATGTTGCCATGTTCTTTTGGATAAGTTGTTGCATTATAAGACAAACAGATACTACACTTGAGAGAGATGGTATTTCTAGAGGCAGTTGGCTGCTCAATTCGCCTCATTTAACTGTTGCTTTCACTTAAAAGGAACAGATCCTGCCTTTGACTAAGGAATGGTTGCGTGTTAACATATGCTACTACAAAAATTTGTTATCTTCAAGAGGAGTTGGTTGTTGACTTTTGAAAGGGCTGGTTGCTCTAGTTTGATAGCTCATAACTGGTTGTTGAACTGTTGCCTTGTTGCTGCATTTGTGGGGATGAATTGAGTGGTATCCTGGAAACATTTTGGAGCAAGAAGTACTGCAGTTTCCGCAGATATGTGGCTATAGTTTTGAGACAATTTGCTATGGTGTTTCGAGAAATAATCTGCCATATTTTAGGTAGATTTGATGCTAAAATAACTGCAGAATTTTGGGTCATTTGTTGTTATGTCTGGGACAAATCCTTCTTTTGTTTAAAGGCAAATATCTGCTATGTTTTGTTGAAGTTTAAGGTGTTAGTACTGCACGACTGAAGCATTTTTGCTGGTATACAGATGTTACATCTTGATGAGGAACACATTGCTACACTTGATGAAAATCTTACTAATTTGAACTTGATACTACCTACACCTAGGCCAATGAAAAAATGATTTTTCGAGGCCATGCCTAGTCCGCAAAGGTGATCCCTCAGTTTAGGATGATCTCGCATTCATATCACGAGGTAGGAACCAACATGCGCCTGACAAGGCAACTAGAATGGTAACTAGTTTGCAGCCGCGACATGGTTCAAGTCCCTTTTCCATATTCGGAACCTTGAGTTTGAGCCTCCGTAATCAAAGCTCCCAAAGTTTGATACGAGTCCGAGGGATATTATTATATTCATAAACGTCACCCTATGGTAGTGTATCATTTGACTAACTATTTTCATTTCATTCTTGCGAGGTACATCTAATCAATATGGGTCCGCAAGATGAGATTCTACCAAAGACGAAAGTGAAGTAAAGCTGAAGGCCCGACAACTTGGATGAAGGACTAGAAGATCACAAAAGAACGAGAGAAAGGTTGCTGAATGATTTGGGCCCAAGGCCATAAAAAGCTAAATTTTTCTTCCCCTTCTTGTAGTACAGTTTTACATTATTTTCTGTGTGAACATGCAAATACATTTGTATAGATATTGAAACCCCTACAGGTTAGAACCTAGGATTTGGATAGACGATGTTTCAAAACTATATCCAAATAATAAAAGAGTTGTATTCCACTTGATTAAAATAAATAAAAGTGAAAGTATTTTTTTTTCTTGTAAAAAGTTGAATATTTCTGGATACCTCTTTAAGTGCATTTTTTTTTTAATTTGAGAAATCTGAGAAAAGAAAGTAAAAGAAATATTTGGGCAAGACCCAACTTAATGAATTTAAATAAGTGGAATTTCCTTCAAAACCCAAGTTCGGGAAAACATTTCTGAGGATAGGGTTGACTGAAGAGATAAAGTGTGGATAATGTATGAATTAAATAAAGGTTGTACATATACATATACATATATATTTATTACATATAAATACATGGCATTGGTTTTAGATGGGATATACCCAACATACTATCCTTATAAGTAAAAGGACAAACTATTTTTATCCGGATATTTTAAATCCGAATTCAAACTATCCTTATTTAAAGGGAAATTCTTTATTTCTTTTAAAACCAAAATGATATGCCATGACAGTATTTTTATACGGGAAACTAAACAAAAACATAAGCAGTTCATACATAGTCAGACATTGAAGCTCGAAGGTCAACCGTATTCTACGGATCTTTAATACTGGGGTGCCTAACACCTTCCCTAGGGGATCACCAAAACCCTTACCTAGAACTCTGGATTACAAAGGATTTTTTACGATATTTGAATAAACTGGTTTTCCTAATTTCCTAAAAATTAGGTGGCGACTCTTTTCAAAACAAAGTTTGAAAGAGCACCAACGAGTTCGTAGTAGCCTTTTATGCCTTAACACCGCATAAAAGGAGAACTGTTACACCGGAGGGGTCTATTTCCTTCAATGATGAAGATACGGAGGGCATCATTCAACCCCACAATGATGCTTTGATAATTTATGTCCTCATTAATAAATCTCAGGTTAAGCGTATTTTGATGATCCAGGTAGTTCAGGCAATATTATTCGTTGGAAAGTGGTAGACCAGCTGGGGCTGTTGGACCAAATTGTGCCAGCTGCTCGGGTTCTCAACGGGTTCAACATGGCATGTGAAACTACGAAGGGGGAAATCACTCTGCCGGTGAGTACTGTCGGGATGGTTCGGCAAACAAAGTTCTACATCATTGAAGGACAGATGAGATACAATGCATTTCTTGGCAGAACATGGGTGCATGACATGAGGGTAGTACCCTCGACGTTGGACCAAATGTTAAAGTTTCTAATCCCAGAGGGGGTAAAAATAGTTCATAGGGAGTAGCTGGCGGCAATGGAGATGTTTGCAGTTGACGAAGCAGCTCCAAGATTGAAAGCACTGCCATTAAAGGCTGTAGAGGAATCAGTCGAAGGCAGAGATGCTAAATAGCAATCACACGAATCGGGCACAGCCAGCCCGAAGGAAGAGGAAGAAACGACAAACATTGAGGGAGATGACTTTGGTGTTCCCAGGTCATTACTACTGCCGATGATTCGGACGCAACCAAATTGACTGTGGAGGAATTAGAACAAATCATCTTGGTCGTACATCTGTCGGATAGAAAGGTATAACTGGGCACGGGGCTAACCCCAGAGCTCAGGCATAAATTAATTGTCACGACCTAACCAGAGGGCCATGACGGGCACCCAGAGCTAACCTATCGAGCACCACAACACGTACATGCTTCTCATATCCATACCTAAGTGGGCCATCATACTAACTCATAAATATCATAAACTGTATGGGACACATGCCCAAAAGATACATTTATAAATACATCACCAAACTATGCCCATATATACCAGCCGACATAGTAGTCAAATGATATAACAAAATATGGACCGAGAAGGTCACAGAACAACTAATTGTACAGATTTGTCTACGAGCCTCTACATGGAGTGCATAACATAATACGGATGGAACACGACCCCTCCGTGCCCATATACACACAAAAGAGTCATACCACGCTGAATTGCAACTCCGGAACAAGTGGAGTGCTCCCGTACTAATGCTGAGATGGCAGCCTAAGGATCTGTACCGTCTCTCTGTCTACCTGCGGACATGAACGCAGCGTCCACAACAAAAGGACATCAGTACAGATAAAGTACTGAGTATGTAAGACATGAGAGTAACATAAGAGAGACATAAAAAACCATAAGGTAAGTGAATGCAACCTGTATGTCTGAACTGTTCTTCTGGGTCAATCATGTATATAATTACTGTACAGCTGAACTGCCTCTGAGGGCTAATAATACGCGTAAATATTGTGCATGCATGCATGAGGTCATACATATATATATATGCGTATATAAAGCCTGTCAAGCCTCTGTGGGCATACCACCGTATCGTATCGTATCATATCGGCCGCTGTGGGCATCATCATCATCATCATTGTTACACCTCATAGTTTTGTACGTTAAGATTCGTTAGGTGTTAGCTGTGTAATTGTGGATACTGGAGTACCTTCTTGGATATATGATATTATGTGCGCCTACCTTATGATTATGAGGGTTTAAGTTCATATAATAAGCTAGGGAAAGATTGGAGGGCAAGTGGATTAAGGAAATTAAGTTTATTGGAACTTTGGAGAGAAATTGGGCAAGCTTTTGTACGATGATTTTGGTCTAACTTGGAGAAAGAAAATATTTTAGCATATGAAGAGTTTTGAGGTAAAGTAAAATCCTAAATTGAAGTTCAGGAAGTCTAGTTTTCAACGCAACAAACCGTGCGTCAATCCGACATTGGAATCAAACGTTATGAGCATTTTAAGACAGACTACTAGAGCAGATATTAACTCCGCACAAACGCGCCTAGAGGTGGTGCGAACGAGCAGAGGAGCCACGGGATAACTCAGCACGAACACGCCCGAAGCTGGCGCAAACGTGCTGAGCAAATTATAGGTCGGTGCAACCCGACTCTAGAACACTATAAAAGGGGACTTACCCCCTCATTTTTCATCCAAACACCCCTCTAAACTTCCAAAATATTCTGGAAATTTCCCCCAACTTCCAATCATCAAATTTTAATGTGAATTAAGTATAATCTCTGGATTCAGGTTCAGACAGTGTATAGTTGCGATTATAATATTGTATTGCGGTGAATCTTGGCTAGAATTCAAGGTGAATATTGAAGATATTTCGGTTCTAGTGGGAGTAATGTATGAATCCTCCCTTATTAATATTGATTTAGATTTATTTACGAAGGTAGAGCTATTTAATAACCATTTAACGAAATTGAGGTTGAGATATTGGATAAACATCATGTGGGATGTTTTTATGGAATATTTTGGCATGGATGATGATGTTGTTGGCGTTAGAGTTGTTGTTGTTGTGTTGGATGTTGGTATTGTGATTTCGGACTAGGGATATAAACAGGGGAGATGTTGCTCGAATTTCGGCAGATTCTAAAGAAGTCTAATTTAAAGACTTAAGATAGGCATAGGCATATGTCAATAAGCCTAACTATAGTATGAATGCTCTTGAATGTAGATTTACGAGCTTGGGAGGATAAGCGTTAAGTAGTAGGAGATCAAATAGGTATGCTAAGGTTGTTCCTTATTTTCTTGGCATGATTCCATATAAGGTAAGAGCGCAATAACCTTGTGACAAGAAATTGCCTAAGTAGAGCTTGTCATATTGTTACATGATTTCCGAGTGATTGTTATTCTTTCTGCGGGACTATATTCCCTTCCTATGTCCTAGAGTTCATAGAGAGACAAAAGAGATATGTTACAGTATCGGTATTGTTTTGCATATACATGATATGCATATATTTTATTTATCCTAGCTGCTTGGTCAGTGAGACTTTTATTTAGCCTGACCGCTTGGTCAGTGAGACTTTTATTTAGCCTGGCAACTTGGTCAGTGAGACAGAATTGCCTGGCCGACGGGTCAGTGAGACTTTTATTTATCTTGGCCACTTGGTCAGTGAGACATATGATAGCATGGTATTGCATTTCATTGAGACAGATCAGAGGGAAATTCTGAGAATTCTTTGGCCTCCAGATTATATTGTTTTTCGTTTAGTTTCAGTCATTCCATTGCCTTACATACTCGGTACATTGTTCATATTGACGTCCCTTTTGCGGGGGGCGCTGCATTCATGCCTGCAGGTACAGATCGTTAGGCTGATAGGCCTCCCCAGTAAGCAGTACCTGATATCCGCTGATTTGTGAGTTCCCCTTTTGTTCAGAGTTGCGAGGTCTTTGGAGTCTCTTCCTTTTGATTACAGATTGCATGGTATAGTCGCACATTCCTAGAGGCTTGTAGAGGAGTCCTGTATATAGTGTGTCTGTGTGATAGCCTCGTTGGCTTTCTCAGTTGTATGTATATTTTGGGTGTGTGTGCCCAGTTCAGACGAGATAGTCAGTATCTACATATCTATACCTAGATTGGGGTTTGTTGGTATTGTTTGTGTGTAGGTAGGCCTTATCGGTTTAAGTTAGAAATTAATCCCCCAGAGTTTCATATATAGAGTGGTTCGCTCGGGCCTGGTGTGGCTTCGGGTGCCGGTCACGCCGCTCCGGAATTTGGGCGTGACAAACCTTGTATCAGAGCAGGTCTGTTCTAGGGAGTCTAAAAGTCATGTCTAGTAGAGTCTTGTTTATAGATGTGTTGTGCACCACATCATATAAACAGGAAGCTACAAGGCATTTGGTTACCTTTCTTTCAGATCTAAATCGTGTTGTAGAGCCAAGTCATAGGAGATTTGAGTAAAACTTACCCTTCCATATTTGTACACAGCTATGCCGGTGACCAGGAAGGCTGTAGCTTGCCAGAGAGGCAATTTGGCAGCCGGCGAGGGGAATAGTAGGGCACACTCGGCGGCCGAGGCCCAGTCTGATGGCTAGGGTGAGACTCTACCCCAGCGATCATCGATGACTCCACCGCCCGAGAAGCCTCGAGGAAGGCAGCAACTCCAGTACCCCTTCCCGCACAGACAGACCAGGATCTCAGGAGAGCGGTGCACTTATTGACCCAGATTGTGACAACGCAGAGACAGCCGAGAGCACCTGCTGGAGCAGTGAGCACTGATGGGTCCCACAGTTTAAGGGTTCGTGAGTTTTTAGCACTTGACCATCCAGAGCACTCAGGGGTTAAGAAGGACGAGAATTCGAAGAACTTCGTTGATAAGCTTCAACATATTTTCTAGGTCATGTATGCTACCGAGACCGAGGCAGTAGAGTTAGCAGCTTTCAGGCTTCGTGATATAGCGATCTTATGGTATGAGAGGTAGGAGTATGGCAGAGGTCCTGAGGCACCTCCAGCATGTTGGTCTGAGTTTTTAGAGGCCTTTCTTGATCGTTATTTACCGTTGGAAATAAGAGAGGCGAGGTTAGATCAGTTGTTAACTGTCCAGCAAGGTAGTTCTGGCGTTTGAGATTATTGCCTCCGATTTGAATCCTTGGTATGCTCCATCCTTCTTTGATTCATCGAGGGCCAGGATTCACAGGTTCATAGCAGGTTCGCACCCCGATTATGTTGAGGCTTGTACCACTGTGGCAGTGAATGATAATATGGACCTTTCTCGTATCCTGGCATTCACACAGAACTGCGAGGATCTTAGACGTCAGCAGCAGGTGACTGAGAGGATAGAGAGAGAGCATCATAAGAGGGCTAGGACGGTTGGTCAGCAGGGTGATAACAGGGGGAGTTTCGGACCCCATTACCAGGGTAGGACATTTAGGCCACCATCAGCTCAGTCCCAGGGATACAGATCAGGGTATTATATTCTCTCTGGACTAGATAAGAGTTCCCGTACGCCCAGGTCACAACAGCAGAGGGGTCCGGGATAGGCTAGATCACTGCCATAGTAGTGTGGTAATTGTGGTAGAGCGCACCATGGGCGATGTCAGTATGGGTCAAGGGCTTGTTATACTTGTGGCAGCCCAGATCATTTCAAGAGGGACTTCCCATAAGGGAGACCTACTGATATGGCGTAGCCGACAGGTTCTATAGCGGGGTCATCAGCCTCTATGCGTCTTTCTGGGCACGGGCCTCAGTCTTCAGCGGGAAGAGGCAGAGGTAGGAGAGGAGCTTCTGGTGCAGGTGGGGCTCAGAACCGCATCTACGCTTTGGCAGGTCGTCAGGACTTGGAGTCCTCACAAGATGTTGTGACAGGTATATTGATAGTCTGTTCATATAACGTTTACGCGTTGATAGATCCGGGGTCCAATTTATCCTATGTCACTCCACTTATTGCAGAAATATGCAGTATAGCGCCAGAATTGTTAAATGAACCATTTTCTGTGTCTACACTTATTGGTGAACCTGTTACTGCTAGGAAGATTTATCGTGGTTGTTCTGTAGTTGTCTGTGATCGTCAGACCATAGCAGATCTTATAGAGTTGCAGATGGTCGACTTTGACATCATCATGGGGATGGATTGTTTAGCTTCTGTTTATGCTAATGTAGGGTGTTAGACAGAGACTGTCACGTTCCACTTCCCCGGGGAACCAGTTTTGGAATGGAAAGGCAATACGGCTTCACTGAGAGGTAGATTCATTTCCTATCTCAAGGTGAAGAAGATGATTTTGAAAGGCTGTATCTATCATATAGTTCGAGTTTAGAATACAGAAGCAGAACCACAAACTCTTCAGTCAATTCCTGTAGTTAATGAGTTCCCAGATTTGTTCTTAGACGAGCTTCCAGGCCTCCTACCATAGCGAGAAATTGACTTCGCTATAGATGTACTACCCGGTACTCAACCGATATCTATCCCTCCTTATAGGATGGCCCCTGCTGAGTTGAAGGAGTTGAAAGATCTATTAGAGAAGGGCTTTATCAGACCTAGTATGTCACTGTGGGGAGCCCCAATATTATTCGTAAGAAAGAAGGGTGGTTCACTATGGATGTGTATCGCCTACAGACAGTTGAACAAGGTGACGATTAAGAATAAGTATCCACTTCCGAGGATAGATGATTTATTTGATCAACTGCAGAGTGCTAGATATTTCTTGAAGATAGATTTGAGGTCGATTTATCACCAGGTCAGGATTAGAGGAAAAGACATTCCAAAGACAACATTTTGGACTAGATATGGTCATTTCGAGTTCTTTGTCATGTCTTTCGGGTTGCCTAATGCTCCAGTTGTATTTATGGATCTGATGAATCGTGTATTCAGACCCTTCCTAGACCTGTTCGTGATTGTGTTTATAGATGATATTCTGGTTTATTCTCGATCAGAGACTGAGCATATAGATCATTTGCGTATGGTACTCAGTTCTTCAGGACTAGAAGCTGTATGCGAAATTCCCAAAATGTGAATTTTGGCTAAACTCTGTGTCTTTCCTAGGGCATATTATTTCAGATGAGGGCATCAAATTGGATATTCAGAAGATATAGGTTGTGAAGACTTGGCCTCGACCTATGATGCCGACAGAGGTTCGTAATTTTCTAGGTTTAGCAGGATATTATAGAAGGTTTGTAGAGGGCTTTTCTTCTCTTTCTACCCCATTGATGAAGTTAACTCAAAAGACAGCTAAGTTCCAATGGAATGATGCTTGCAAGTGGATTTTTCAAGAATTGAAGGATAGATTGACTTCAGCACCAGTTCTGGCGCTTCCAGAGGGATCCGAAGGTTATGCCGTCTATTGTGATGCTTTAAGGGTCGGATTGGGTTATGTATTAATGCAGCACGACAAGATGATTGCTTACGCTTCTAGACAGCTTAGGAAGCACGAAAAGAACTACCCAACTCACGACTTAGAGTTAGCAGCCGTGATTCATGCACTTAAAATCTGGAGACATTACTTATATGGCATTCATGTTGACAATTATACAGATCATAAGAGTCTTCAATACATCTTCAAACAGAAGGAGCTAAACTTACGGCTGAGGCAGTGGTTAGAATTGCTGAAAGATTATGATGTTGATATTTTGTATTACCCGGGGAAAGCGAATGTGGTAGCAGATGCCCTCAGCTGCAAACCTCTGGGTAGTTTAGCATACCAGCAGGCTAGAAAGAGGGAGCTGGCTCATAAGATTCTTCAGTTAGCCAACTTGGGGGTCAGAGTAATAGATGCAGGAGCTACTTTTCATACAACAGCCACATCATCCTTAGTGGCCGAGGTGAAAAGGTGTCAATATGAAGACCCTTCATTGACCCATTACAAGGATACATCTCCACAAAAGAAGAAATCACCATTCGGGGTTACTCGAAATGGAGTCCTCCGATATCGAGATAGGTTGTGTGTTCCCGATGTAGCGGGATTATGTCAGAAGATTATGGCGGAAGCTCATTGCTCCCACTATTCTATCCACCCAGGGTCAACAAAGATGTACCGCGACATCAAAGAGGTTTATTGATGGGATAGAATGAAGAAAGATATAGCGGAGTTCGTAGCCTAGTGCCCTAATTGTCAACATGTGAAGATTGAACATCAGAAGCCTGGTGGCTTATTGCAGGCTATGGGGATCCCGACTTGAAGTGGGAAGTAGTTAATATAGATTTCATTTCAGGCTTACCCCGGTCTCAGCGTAGGTTTAATTCTATATGGGTAATTGTCGATAGACTGACAAAGTCAGCAAATTTTCTGCCTGTTAGGACTACTTACTCCACCGAGGATTATGCAAAGCTTTATATTAAGGAGATAGTCTGATTTCATTATGTACCTGTATCCATTATCTCCTACAGGGATGCGCAGTTTGAGGCTAACTTTTGAAGATCTTTTCAGGAGGGTTTGGGGACTCAGGTGAATCTTAGCATAGCATTTCACCCCTAGACAGATGGACAGGTTGAGCGTACTATTCAGACCCTTGAAGATATGTTAAGGGCATATGTACTAGACTTTGGAGGTAATTGGGATGATGACTTGCCACTTATTGAGTTTGCGTACAACAATAGTTACCATGCCAGCATTCAGATAGCCACGTATGAAGCTTTATATGGGCAGAAGTGCAGATCACCAATTGGATAGTTTGAAGTAGGAGAGACGAAATTAGTAGGGCCAGACTTAATTCAGCAAGTGGTGGATAAAGTTAAGCTTATTCGGGATTGATTATTAACAACCCAAAGTCGACAGAAGTCTTACGCGGATAATCGCCGATGAGACTTGGAGTTCCAAGTTAATGATTGGGTATTCATAAAGGTGTCGCCGATGAAAGACGTTATGAGATTTGGTAAAAAGGATAAGCTTAGCCCTCGATATATTGGGCCTTATAGGATTATTCGTAGAGTGTCCATATACACAGTCTTCCATGTATCCATGCTTCGTAAGTGTGTTGGAGATCCTTTGAGAGTTGTGCCCATCGATGATGTTTAGGTTACCGAGCAACTATTATATGAAGAAGTTCCCATTACAATCCTGGATAGACAAGTTCAGAGGCTAAGAACTAAAGATGTAACCTCAGTGAAAGTTCTTTGGAGAAACAATAATAGGGAGGAAATGACTTGGGAGGCTGAGGAAGATATGAAGTCCAGGTATCCACATTTGTTTCCATACCCAGAAGAAGTTCAGACAGAGACATTATTATCTTCAGGTGCGTAACACTTTCCTTCTTATAGTTCCTTGAGCATGTGAGGCCATTAATGTCGTTTATGTTATAGCCCTGTGAGGCACTGTATATTTTAGGATGTTGTGACAGGAAGGTAGTGGTATAGTTACAAGCAAAACTCTGGCGAAATTCTCGTAGAATTCTTAAAGAGTTTAACATTCGAGGACGAATGTTTCTAAGGAGGGAGGAATGTTACACCTCGTAGTTTTGTACGTTAAGTTTCGTTAGGTGTTAGCTGTGTAATTGTGGATACTGGAGTACCTTCTTAGATAAATGAGGTAATATGCGCCCACCTTATGATTATAAAGGTTTAAGTTCATATAATAAGCTAGGGAAGGATTGGAGGGCAAGTGGATTAAGGAAATTAAGTTTGTTGGAACTTTGGAAAGAAGTTGGGCAAGATTTTGTACGATGATTTTGGTCTAACTTGGGGAAAGAATATCTTTTAGCATATGAAGCGTTTTGAGGTAAAGTAAAAGCCTAAATTGAAGTTCAAGAAGTCTAGTTTCCAACGCAACAAACCGCACGTTAATCCGACATTGGAATCAAACGTTATGAGCATTTTAAGATAGACTGCCAGAGCTGAGATTAACTCTGTGCGAACGCCCCTGGAGGTGGCGCGAACGCGCAGAGGATCCAGGGGATAACTTAGCGCGAACACGCTGAGCAAATTCTAGGTCGGTGCAGCCCGACTCTAGAACATTATAAAAGGGGGCTTACTCCCTCATTTTTCATCCAAACACCCCTCCAAACTTCCCAAATATTCTGGAAATTTCCCCCAACTTCCAATCATCAAATTTTAACGCAAATTAAGTATAATCTCCGGAATCAGGTTCAGACAGTGTATAGTTTCGATTATAGTATCGTATTGCAGTGAATCTTGGCTGGAATTCAAGGTGAATATTGAAGATATTGCAGTTCTAGCAGGAGTAAGGTATGAATTCTCCCTTATTGATATTGATTTAGGTTTATTTACGAAGGTAGATCTATTAAATGATCGTATAACGAAATTGTTGGTTGAGAAATTGGATAAACATCGTATGGGATGGTTTATGGAATATTTTGGTATGGATGATGATGTTGTTAGCGTTAGAGTTATTGTTGTTGTGTTGGATGTTGGTATTATGATTTCAGGCTAGGGATATAAACAGGAGAGATGCTACCCGAATTTCGGCAGATTCTAAAGAAGTCTAATTTAAAGACTTAAGATAGGCATATATCAATAAGCCTAACTGTAGTATGAATGCTCTTGAATGTAGATTTACGAGCTTGGAAGGATAAGCGTTAAGTAGTAGGAGATCAAACAAGTATGTTAAGGTTGTTCCTTCTTTTCTTGGCATGATTCCGTATAAGGTAAGAGTGTAATAATCTTGTGACCAGAAATTGCCTAAGAGCTTGTCATATTGTTACATGATTTCTGAGTGATTGTTATTCTTTCTACGGGACTATATTCCCTTCCTATGTCCTTGAGTTCATAGAGAGAGAGAGAGAAGAGACATGTTACAATATCGGTATTGTTTTGCACATACATGATATGCATATATTTTATTTAGCCTAGCAACTTGGTCAGTGAGACTTTTATTTAGCCTGGTCGCTTGGTCAGTGAGACAAAATTGCCTGGCCGACGGGTCAGTGAGACTTTTGTTTAGCCTGGCCACTTGGTCAGTGAGACATATGATATCATGGTATTGCATTTCATTGAGACAGATCAGAGGGCCATTCTGAGAATTCTTTAGCCTCCAGATTATATAGTTTCCAGTTCAGTTTCAGTTATTCCATTGCCTTACATACTCGGTACATTGTTCTTACTAACGTCCCTTTCGCCAGGGGCACTGCATTCATGCCGAGCCAATTAAACCTTTTGAGGTATCTACTCCGGTTGGTGATCCCGTGATAGCTAGACAAGTCTACAAAAGTTGTGTGACTGTGATATGTGATCGCCAGACTAATGTTGATTTAGTTGAGCTGGAAATGTTAGACTTCGATGTGATTATGGGTATGGATTGGTTGGCCTCATGCTATGCTAATGTTGATTGTCGAATGAAAGTGGTTCGATTTCAATTTCCGGGAGAGCCCGTGCTTGAATGGAAGGGTAATACATCATCCGCAAGGGGTAGGTTTATTTCCTACCTTAAGGCAATAAAGATGATAGCTAAAGGCTATATTTATCATCTAGTACGAGTTCATGACACCGAAGCAAAGTCGCCAACTCTCCAATCCGTTCCGATGGTGAATGAGTTTCCGGATGTATTTCCAGATGAACTTCCAGGCCTTCCTCCGGAAAGAGAGATTGATTTCACTATTGATGTGTTGCCGGACACCAAGCCTATTTCTATTCCTCCTTACCGAATGGCTCCTGCAGAGTTGAAAGAGCTAAAGGCACAATTGAAGGATTTACTTGAAAAAAAATTCATTAGGCCTAGTTCATCACCGTGGGGAGCGCCAGCCCTATTTGTGCGAAAGAAAGATGGTTCCCCACAGATGTGCATCGATTACAGGCAGTTGAATAGGGTGATGATAAAGAATAGGTATCCTCTTCCAAGAATTGATGATTTGTTTGATCAATTACAGGGTGCCAAGTGGTTTTCTAAGATAGATCTAAGGTCAGGTTATCATCAAGTGAGAGTTAAAGAAGAAGACATCCCCAAAACAGCTTTCAGAACGAGATATGGCCATTATGAATTCTGGGTGATGTCATTTGGTTTAACTAATTCTCCGGCAGTGTTTATGAACTTAATGAATAATGTATTTAAGCCTCTCTTGGATCTATTCGTAATAGTGTTCATTGATAATATTCTAGTGTACTCTCGCACAGAGTCAGAGCATGCAGACCATTTACGTATTGTTCTTGGAATTCTTCGAACTCGAGAACTGTATGCAAAATTTTCAAAGTGCGAGTTTTGGCTGAATTCTGTGACATTTTTGGGTCATGTTATTTCAGATGATGGCATCCGAGTGGATACTCAGAAAATTGAGGCTGTGAAGACTTGGCCAAGGCCTACAACGCCTACAGAAGTCCGTAATTTTCTGGGATTGGCAGGCTACTACAGAAGGTTTGTGGAGGGGTTTTCCTTTATTCAACACCATTGACAAAGCTAACTCAGAAATCAGCAAAATTTCAGTGGAATGATGCTTGTGAACGCAGTTTTCAAGAACTGAAAGATAGGCTAATTTCAGCTCTAGTCTTGACACTCCCAGAAGGGCCAGATGGTTATGTTGTATATTGTGATGCTTCTGGGATTGGGCTAGGATGTGTATTAATGCAGCACGGTAAAGTCATTGCTTATGCTTCAAGACAGTTGCGGAAACATGAAAAGAACTACCCAACTCATGATCTCGAATTGGCTGCGGTTATTCATGCATTAAAAATGTGGAGGCATTACTTGTATGGTGTACATGTCGATATCTATACAGATCACAAGAGTCTCCAATATATTTTCAAGCAGAAGGAGTTAAATCTATGGCAGAGACGATGGTTAGAACTTCTAAAAGATTATGATGTAAGTATTTTATACCACCCCGGAAAGGCGAATGTAGTGGCCGATGCACTTAGCCGTAAATCAATGGGAAGTCTATGTGAGATTCCTCCGGAGAAGAAAGAATTAACCCGTGAGCTTCACCAACTAGCCAGCCTTGGATTTCGCCTAATTGATTCAGGCAATGCGAGAATTGGTAGTCACAACCCAACTGTTTCATCCTTAGACATGGAGGTGAGAGAACGTCAATACGAAGATCCTCAGTTGAACCATTATAGAGATACATTTCATGAGAAAGAGAAGTCCCCTTTGAAACTTCTATAGATGGAGTTCTTAGATACCGAGGCAGGCTATGTGTTCCGAATGTTGCAGAATTACGTCGCCAAATTCTAGAAGAAGCTCATTATTCTCGGTATTCTATCCACCCATGTGCAACAAAGATGTATCATGATCTCGAGTTAATGTATTGGTGGGATGGAATGAAAAAGACATAGCAGAATTTGTAGCATAATGTCCAAATTGCCAACAAGTGAAAATCGAACATCAAAAGCCAGGAGGATTATTGCAAGCAATGGAGATTTCAACCTGGAAATGGGAAATGATAAATATGGACTTTATTGTAGGGTTACCTCGCTCCCGAAGCAAGTATGACTCCATATGGGTGATCGTGGACAGACTCACAAAATCAGCCCATTTCCTTCCAGTCAGAACTACTTACTCAGCAGATGATTATGGAAGATTGTATCTTAAGGAAATAGTGCGACTCCATGGTATTCCGATGTCCATTATTACTGATAGGGGAGCGCAATTTACAGCTAAGTTTTGGAAGTCTTTCCAAGAAGGATTGGGTACTCGGGTGAAGCTTAGCACAACATTTCGCCCGCAAACTGATGGGCAAGCCGAACGCACTATTCAGACCTTGAAGGATATGCTACGAGCATGCATTCTAGATTTCGGTGGTAGTTGGGACGGCCACTTACCCCTTATTGAGTTTGCATACAACAACAGCTATCATTCTGGTATCCAAATGGCTCCGTGTGAAGCTCTATATGGAAAAAAGTGTAGATCCCCAATTGGGTGGTTTGAAGTCGGGGAGACACAACTAATAGGCCCTGAGTTGATCCAACAAGCAGTGGAAAAGGTCAAGGTCATCCGAGATCGATTGTTGACAGCCCAAAGTCGTCAGAAATCTTACGCGGACAACCGCCGGCAAGACTTAGAATTTCAAGTTGATGACTGGTATTCTTAAACGTGTCGCCAATGAAAGGAGTGATGAGATTTGGTAAGAAAGGAAAGCTGAGTCCTAGATACATTGGACCTTATAAGGTTGTCCGCAAGGTGGGTCAAGTAGCTTATAAATTGGACTTACCCTCAGAACTGGAATCAGTCCATCCGGTTTTCCATGTCTCAATGCTCCGTAAGTGTGTTGGAGATCCTACTAGGATCGTCCCAGTAGATGATGTTCAAGTGACAGAAAAGCTGTCTTATGAAGAAATACCCGTTGCCATACTAGATAGGCAAGTACAGAGACTTAGAAATAAAGAGGTAGCCTCAGTTAAGGTCTTATGGAGAAATAACAACCGAGAAGAGATGACTTGGGAGGCGGAAGAAAATATGAAGGCCAAGCAACCACATTTATTTCAGCCCCCGGAAGAAATCCAAAATGAAACGTCAAGATTATGAGGTATGCATGTTTTCTTTTTATGCTTTCGGGTCGTGTGTGGCCAAACTTTATTACTATGATGTTGTGGCCCTGTGAGGCATTATTATCATGGGTTGTTTTGACAGGTTGGTAATGCCATATTACAGGGGAAACTCTGGCGAAAATTTCGTAAAATTCCCAAGAACTTAACATTCGACGACGAATGTTTTTAAAGGGGGGAAGAATGTTACACCTCCCATTTTATTTCAAGGAGATTTCGGCTTATTGGTGGTGTATACCTTCGGCACAGTAGTCCGCACCAGATATTTGGTATGAGATATTTGCTTGGTATATGTATAGGTGTATAAGTATGTATTCTTGACATTTCGAGGGAATTGAAAGTGAAACGAATCGAATCGGAGCAAATGAAACAGTTTAGGAAACTGCTGACACCAGTTAGCGTCGACGGCCCAAGGGACAGATTGTCGACACGTCGACGAGCCGTCGACCCGCCGATGTGGAAGTTTCCAGCACTGGGTATAAATATAAGCTCCCACGTTTTAATTCATTATTTCTCCTCAATAGAGGTTCTATATCTTTCTAGAACCCTCTAAAACCCTCTCTCTATTTCTATAACAATCTATGCCAAGAAATTAAGATCAAAAGCCAGGATTTAAGAGATTCATGTACTAGGAAGCCTATTAGGGTTTGTGAAGGGTAAGAATTTCTCTGGCATGCAAGTGGAGGATTTCATTCTAATGGAGTAGAGTGCCTCAAGGATTATTCCCAAGTGATTAAGGTAAGTTTTATGATTCTCCCATGTTATTTAAACTATTGAGGGTTTGAAAGACTTGGATTGTGGAAAGAAGGGGGGCATGAGGTGCAAATATGGAAAATAAAGATTCTTTTTAAATCATGACTTGACTTGAATCATAGTTCTTGATATGTAATGAGTGTAATCTTGCTATGAATAGTAGTAAAGATGTGTAGAGGCATTGTATGAGGATGGACACGGGATAGTGCCATAGCTAGGGTTATAAAGGAATGATAGGGAATGTTTAGGATTGATAATGTCTATCTTGATGGAGTTGTTGATTAAGATATGGTGGGTGTTGCTGTGATATTGGGAGTTATTATGTGGAGGAAGTCATCGAAATAAAGGAAGATGTTACCCGATTTTCGTTAGCTTTAGTTAAGCATGAGTATGCCTTCGATTATCTAATTTTAGTACGAACTTCCTTGAAGGTAGAAACGTGAGCATTGGAGAGAAGCATTTAAGTGATAGAGTTAGCGAATCATAAAGGTATGTAAGGCTAGCCCCTTCATTTCTAAGGCATGAGTCCTCCAACCTTATTTTCCTTACTCTCTATGACTTTCTTGCATTCAGGAAAGAGTATGAGTCAATGTATATAGAGCCTCTTATGCGATAACAAGAGTGAGAGATATGTTACAAATATGATAATGGTAATGATGATGAAGAGTTTAAGTCTAAAGAGTTCTAAAGCAAGATATAATGTCCATGAAGTTAATGATCCTAAGTATGGTTCCATTGATGTTTTTCCTTGCGTACACTCACCTTAAAATGTTAATCCCTTCAAGGTGAGATATGATGAATATGATTACTCCATAACGTAATCGGGGGTTCACGACCTTATGTCACCCCGACATATCCATAGTTGCCTCTAAGTTCTAATGTATGTGTTATGATAAATGTAAGAGGATGCTAAGTTTATGATAAGTTTATGTTAAGGTCATGATATGCCTATGAGAGTTATGATAATGATAAGTCTATGTTGAGCACATGATGATGCGATTCCACCGTGCCCGAATGGCCGGACATGTCACCGCTAATGCGGGCTGCTAATGAGTACATCGTGTCTGAATAGCCGGACATGTCACCGCTAATGCGGGCTGCTTGTGATTCCACCACGCCTAGATGGACGGACATGACCACCACTAGTGGGCAGCGTATGATGGTGCCCGGACGCGGGTAAATGAGGATTATATATATGTGATAGGTCGATGTATGTGATATGTTTAAAATGCATTTACTCTTAAAGGCTAAGCAGGTTATGTTTTCACCTTATGTTTTATGATTCCTTTATTATGCTCATTTTATTTAAGCCTTACATACTCAGTACAATACTCGTACTGACGTCATTTTCGTTGGACGTTGTGTTCATGCCCACAGGTAGATAGGGAGGTGATCTAGACTCATAGGAGCTATCAGCAGATTTTAAGAGTACTCTATTATCCGGAGGTGCTACTGATTTACTATTTTGTGTGTATATATATATATATATATATATGTTTTGGGCACGACGGCGTAGGATGCCCGTCCATATGTCTAGTACTCTAGTAGAGGCTCGTAGATACGTATGTATGGGTAGTATGGTCTCACGATTTCCCATTTGTATATGTATATTCTTTTGATAGCCAAAGGGCTTATGTATATAAAGGTAATTGTGTTTCAAAATGAAAATGGTTTCCCGAAGCTTAGAAGCATGAGATTAATGAATGAGCGCAAGATGAGTATGATGAATAGTTGTGTTAGGCCCTATTTTGAATGGGTCCAAGATAGTTTGCAACTTTTCGGTTCTTCTAACTGGTATAAAAGGGTTAGAGTCGCCACCTTATTTTTAAGGAAAAACAGGAAACATATATGTATTTATGTGTCTACTCCATTTTTAGTCCACGAAACCTATGAGATTCTAGATAAGGGTTTTATTTTTCCTCGAAGGGAAGGTATTAAGCATCCCTTAGAGCCTGTTCGAAGACAGTCCTTAAACTTAGTTTAACTGAACACTAGAGGGGGGTTATCTATCCGTTTATCATTATTATTATATGTTTTCAAAATGGTATGACTTCATGAAAAGCTACACTAGGTGATAATATACTAAGTATATACAGTGTATAAAAATGTATTTATATCAAGTATCAATTGTTTATAAAGTATGAATATTAAAAAAGAATATATAAAAGATAATGTACCTCGTAAGTATAAAAGTGTATAAAGATTCGATGAAGTCTTCGGGTTCCTTCCGAGTGTCGTCTTCGGGATGTGTCTCCGGGTACCTTTATAAACACTTAGTAAAAGTGTTAGTAAGAGAATAAAGAACTATCGAATGAATTAAAGAAATAATGAATAAACTTAACATAAAAACCCGTCTTTTGTACAGGGGAGGCCTTGGAAATCGACGGAAATTTCTTCATCGGCCAAAAGTATAGTTTGTAATAAATTGCAAGATGAAAGAAAAAATGTGTTAGTTAAAATAATTTGAAAAAAATAAATAAAAGTATGATATGTGACATAAAGTCTTTAAAAAGTGATTTGACATAAAGTCATTGAAAAATGATTTGACAAAAGAGAGATGAAACTTGTTTTGACTTAGAATTGGCGTAGTATACACAGTATAAGAATGTATAAGTATATGATATGTGCAAAAAATATAAGAATGTAAAATATATATATATATATATATATATATGTAAATGTAAAAATAATGTATAGACAATGTAGAGAAAATATAAAGAACAAAATGTGTAAAAGAAATAAAAATAAAATGAGCATTTAGTGTTACATTATTGACAAAAGGTAAAGAAAATGCTTGCAAGTGTAAAGAAAATGTAGAGAGAAACAAAAACTAGATAGGATATGTAAAAAATATAAATAAAATGCATGAAAAATATGAGACAATGTATGGATAAATGTAAATAAAATGAATGAATAAATATAAAGACAATGCATGAATAAATGTAAAGATAAATGAATGAATCAATGTAAAGGAAAATACGTGAACAAATGTAAAGACAATGCATGAATAAATGTAAATATAAATGTATGAATAAATGTAATGTAAAGACATGAATAAATGTAAAGACAATGCATGAACAAAATGTAAAGATAAATGCATGAAAAAATGTAAAGGCAAATGCATGAATAAATAATATAAAGACAATGTATGAAAAATATAAAGACAAGAATGAATAACTATAGAGAGAGAAAGAAGAGGCTAGTCTTGCTAGTCTTCTTGTGAAAAGAAAGTGTAGAAAGTGTAGAGAGAAGAAAGAATATATGTGTGGGTAGTGTGAAGTGGTGGGTGGAGACCGGCGGTGGATCGTCGAGGGTAGTTGGCGGCTCTTTTGGTGAATAAGAAGAAGGAAGAAGATGTTTAGGGGGTTTTCTTGGGAGGAGAGGGCAAAAATCTAAAATTAGAGTGTGTTGTGTGTGTGTAGAAGATGATGAAAATAAAATTGAACCCTTCAACTTATTTTATAAAACAAAATGACCCATCTTATGGTCCAAAGAATAATGGTCTTCCCCCTCTTGTCCCCTTTACCCCTTTTAACTCATGTGTAAAAATTTATTAACCAATGGATGAAGAACCCAACTCATCACTTCAAATGTCATTTTTTAAAAAGTGACAAGACCTTGACTTGATCAAATTGTTGCTCTGCGTTGAAGAATTAATTGCTCCGATTTTCTCTACATCGACGGATTGTAATAAAATATAGTTAACTAATACATGTATAAATAATAATGTAAGTATAAAATATAAATATTAATGTATAAGATACAAAAATGTACTGCTATAAAATAAAGAAACAATTATTAACTGCACAAAATGATTGTATAACGCTATACATGTGCAAAAATAATGATTCTTGAAAAATGTCAATAAATTGATAAAATTCCTAAAATGAGAACAATTATCAATAAATCATCAAAAAATGTAAAAATGTGTAAAAAGCTATGTCGTGCTCTTTAACGAATCAGGACCACCCGAAACGTTAATTTCAAACATGGCGAGCCAAAATTAGGTGTCAACAAGTAGTATGAGCGGTGCTCGGTGGTTAGCCCCGGGTATCCGTCATGGCCCCTAGTCGGGTCGTGACAGGTGCGGAAACTCGATATCCTCATTTAGAAAAATTGGCTCTAGCTTTGTTAATACATCTAGAAAGCTGAGACCTTATTTTTAATGTCACCCTATATGCATAGTAACCACTTACCCGTTAAAAAATGTCATGCATAAACTGGAATTATCTGGTAGGTTAGCAAAATGGGCGGTAGAAATTAGTGGTTATGACATTGAGTATAAGCCCAAAACGGCTATAAAGTCTCAAATTTTAGCAGATTTCGTATCAGACTTTACACCCGCAATGGTTCCCGAGGTGGAAAAAGAACTTTTTTCAACTTCAGGAAAAACCTCGGGGGTCTGGACCTTACACACAGATGGCGCATTGAACGTGAAAAGGTTCGGACTGGAAATCGTACTTAAGTCTCCCGCAGGTGATATTATCCTGTAGTCAATAAAGACTTTAAAATTGACTAACAATGAAGCCGAGTATGAAGCTATGATTGCAGGTTTAGAGCTGGCCAAAAGCTTGGGAGCTGAAGTCATCGAAGAAAAATGTGACTCGCCTCTAATCGTGAACCAAGTTAACGGGATTTTCAAAGTAAAAGATGAAAGGATCCAGAGGTACTTGGAAAAAATCCAGGTGATTTTACATCGATTCAAGGAATGGACCATGCAGCATGTACTAAGAGAACAGAATAATGAGGCTGATGAGTTGGCCAATTTGGGTTCATCAGTAGGAGCGGAAGAATTTAACTCCGATACGGTCGTTCAGTTGATGAACTCTGCGGTAGAAAATGGCCATGCCGAGGTAAACACAACAAGTTTGACTTGGGACTGGCGCAATAGGTATATTGACTACCTTCAAAATGGGAAGCTGCCATTGGATCCTAAGGAGTCCAGAGCTCTTCAGACCAAAGTAGTGAGATTCTGCTTGATCGATGGACAATTATACCGTCGATCTTTCTACGGCCCTTTGGCTAGATTTTTGGGGCTTGGAGAAACAGATTATGTGATGTGCGAAGTCCACGAGGGGACTTATGGCAATCATTCAAGAGCAGATTCGTTGGTCCGGAAGTTGATCAGGGCCGGTTATTACTGGAACCAGATAGAAGGAGATATAAATAATTTCGTCCAGAAGTACGATGAGTGCTAGCGGCACGCACCGATGATACACCAACCGGAGGAGCTGATGCGTTCGGTCCTGTCTCCATGGCCATTCATGAAATGGGGAATAGATATTGTCGAACCTTTGCCTTGGGCTCCTAGTAAGGTACGGTTCATTTTATTTATGACTGACTATTTTTCTAATTGGGTTGAAGCGCAGGCCTTTGAGAAAGTCATAGAAAAAGAGGTCATTGGCTTCATTTGGGATCACATCATCTGTCAATTCGGTATGCCCATCAAGATAACGTGTGATAACGGCCTATAGTTAATTGGAAATAAGGTTAGTAATTTCCTCAAAGGTTTTACAATTAAGAAGATTTTATCAACTCCATATCACCCAACTGCGAACGAGCAAGCGGAGTCAATAAATAAAATCATCATTCAAAATCTAAGGAATCAGTTGAAGGAATCTAAGAGCAATCGGAAGGAAGTTTTTCCGGATTTACTTTGGGCTTATAGAGTGACCTCAAAATCGAACACTGGTGAAACGCCGTTTTCCCTAGTTTATGGTGCGGATGCCTTAGTTCCTATGGAAATCGAGGAACTGAGCTTAAGATTCCAGTACGCGACGGACGAGTTGAATGACGAGGTTATAGCTGTAAAGCTTGACTTAACGGATGAACTTCGCGAGACAACGTTGGTCCATTTAGCAGCACAAAAAGAACGAATGGGAAGATATTATAACCAAAGAATGAATCTTCAGCACTTTCAAGTTGGGGACTTAGTTCTACGAAAAGTTACCCTTCACACCAAAAATCCTTTCGATGGGAAGTTGGGTCTGAATTAGGAAGGACCGTACAGAGTAACCAGAATAACTGGTAAAGGCTCGTACCAACTAGAATCTGAAGAAGGCCAACAGTTGCAAACAAATTGGAATGTGGCACACTTGAAAAGATAAGGTATGGATCGCAAACCCTTTGTGAATTTCTTAAAAGTTGTTTGTCAATTGACCCTTGCAGGTACAGACTAGGACAAAGTTCAAGAGGTTAGAATTAGGTCTGAAAACACGTGTTGCACTCTTTTTCCCTTAGCTCGATTTTGTCCCGAAGTGGGTTTTCCAGCAAGGTTTTTAATGAGGCAACAATGTACAACATGTTACTTTCATATCGAAGGCCGGCTAAGTGTTGGGGACTAGGTATTGCCCAGTATTGACTTAGTGTTTGACTTCTCCTATGTCGAACACAAACACTGGGGGATTGCCATACCCTCGACAAGTTAGAGGTAGCTCGATGAAGCCTCGGCAAGTTAGAGGTAGCTCAATAAAGCTAGATATTTTTTGTACCTTCTGCACTAGGATCTGTTGTACGGGCCAAACGATCAAATGAGTCATGCCCGACTAGTTTATTTGTTACGGCAAAGGCAGAAAAGTTCATAGGAGTCTTGCATTAGTTATTTGTACGAGAAAATTTGAAATGAGAAAAATACTTCGGTTAAAATTCGTGTTAATTATACTCTTGCATGAATATTAACATTCTTGAGAAATTAATCTTTGAAGCCCACAGGATACCCTCAATGAGGCACTGTCGTCACAAAATAGACAGAACAAAACGAAGGCATTAAAGTCATAGTGAGTTGAGCCTAATTTGTACACATTAAACAATCTAAAAGGAGTTAGAAGTAACTAAAACTTTAACTCGTATGCCCGAAGTGATTTGGAGACGTCCGAATTCACAAGCATTAAAGTAAGGCCCTTACATGTCATCAAAAGACAATCACCGGCAGAAAAAGGCTCAGTATAAAACGAACCTAAAACTTTCAGATTCTTTAAGTTGGTTCAAAAATTCGTTAAGGCGAAAACTATTAAAGATTTACTCAAGGTCGCGCCTAGTTCGTATTCGAACAGAGTAACTTTAGTAATGTTATCCGATTCAAAGGTCATTCACCCAACTCAAATCTTAAAGTATTGAAAGCAGGAAAATGCTCGAAAAGCAAACACTGACGAAATAAAGTCAAATCGAAGCTTTCATATAAACAAAAAGATGGAGATTGACCTTGATAAACTTACAACAAAAAAAATAAAAGGGCTAAAACCCTATCTAATCCTCTGAAGAGAAATCAGAGCCAGAACCTTCGGGATCATCCTCCGAGCTATCTCCGAGGAGTGCTTTCAGCGCTTCATCTTCAACTACCTTCGACTGCTTGATCTTGGCGGCAATATTCTTGATGCCACCCGGAGCTTCTTCCAAAGTGAGCCTCTGAGAATTCCGTCTCATATGCTCAGCCTTTAGCACAGACCGAGCCATGGCCACATCAACATCAGCCTAAAGCTTGCTGCAGTTGGGCCATCCGGTCGGCATTTTGTTGACTCAGAGTGTCGAGGTCACGGGTAGAAGTTTCAAGCTCACCCATCAGCTCTTCGTTGGCTTTGGCCCGATTTTCTTCCTTTTCTTGGGCCACCCTTAAGATCTCTTTTTCGGAGGCCCTCTCAGCCTCAACCCGGGAAAACCTGTCCTCGATATTGACAGCCACGACCTTGAGGGTGTCTACTTCTTGCCTCAGTTAGGCGATGGTTGCCTCGCGCTCCTCGAACTGCTTGGCCGATGCGGAGGCGTCCTCAAAGAGCTTCTTGATATCTACCTCAAGGACCTCTTTTGTCTCGGTCATAAGCTTGATGTCATGCTCGATTCGGAGGGTTTCTTTTTTAGCCTCGTAAAGCTCAGCTCTGAGGACCGAATGATCTCCAATTTGCTGCAGCTGATCTTCTTTTTGTTGCAGGAGAAGTTTGAACTTCCCAGTTTCTCGGACTTGGGCGTCCAATTGGTTCTGCAGATCGTCCATCTCCCGCATAACACGAACCCTTTGTTCTTAAGGATGATAGACCGCAAAAGGAAAATGAAGCTAAAAATTAACAGACCATGAGAATTACTCGAAGCAAATAAAACTTTTCAAAGAATGGAGTGTTTACCCAATTGGTTACGTGCATGCTATCATTGAAGAGGCATTGCTAGGAGAGTTGTCCCATCTTCTCCCTATCGGATTCCGACACGAGGGGTCGAAGGTAGCTGGCTACCCCGACAGGCCGGGTTAAGAAACTAGTATCCTCGGGGATGGTGATAGTGGTCGACCTTGTCTTATTAGAATCGACGCTCGGAGCCGGGAAGGTCCCCATAAGCTTTGACCGCGAACCAAATTCCGATTCCTTGGGGGACCTCTTCGGCAGTTGTGGAATAGCAAGGTGGCTAAACCCGAAGGCACCCGCTATTACATCAGATGCGATAACAACCCCTTCATTGGCAAACATACTATCGAAATCTTCCTGCCTGAAACTACGGGAAGGAGAAGAAGTCGACTCGGTTTGCTTGGCCCTCTTGGCCGCAGACTCCTCTTCCGAAGACGTGCCATCCTTAACGATGATAGTATCCGCTTCAAGTACGATGACCTTTAACGGAGTAGGACTTTGGAAGGTTTCGGCCATAGGGACTGAAATATTTTCAGCTTGTCACCAGCAATGGGTTCGGTCGAACCAGCCACTACATTCCCCTCCAAAACATCGACTTGAGAGGGTTTCTCCTCGGCAGCAGTAGTAGTGGCTGCGTTGGTCCCGACTTTTGCAATTAGAATATCTTCATCCGGGAAGTCTTTCAGACCCTAAACTTATGAAGGACCGCCATTAGCTTTGGAACTTTTCTTCCTTTTGTGACCCACCGAAGGTGACTTGGGGGCCTGGAGGATTTAGCATCTTTTTTCTTCTTCTTCGCCTCAGCAATATGCAACGCTGAGTCCGATGGATCAAACACCAAACTTAGCACGGGAAGGGCATCTGTTGGTTCGGGCCTTGGGATTGATGAACCCTTCGGTAGACCTAAAAAAGATAATGTCGGAGTTAGAAAAAGGATGAGCGAAGGGAAAAACACGAAGCAAAACAGGAAAAACGATGCTTACCGTGATTTTTTGCTATCCACTTCTTGTCGGATAGATCTTTCCATGTGCGTAATTGGTGCGGGCTTTGGCATATGATGTTTTCTATCCAATCAAGGAAGTTCTTTATTTCGTCCGGGATCCAAGCAGCAGCAGAGGTGTAAGAAAGAGTTAAGAGGCAAATTGAAAGCATGAGGAGAATTTAAAGAGTTCTATGATGCTTACGTTTCATGTTCCACCACTCAGGGAATGGTAAAAATCCCGACGGGATTATCTCCGTGGTTTTAACAGCGACGAAACGTTACAACCAGCCTCGGTCTCTGTTCTCATCGACACTGGAAATGATGGGGTATTTCCCTCATTTATAGAGCTTTACGACCCCACCACAAAAGATCTGCGGACTGTATAGCCGGATCAAATGGTGTAAAGTGAATTCTGCATTTAACCAAAAAGCAGAGACAAGCTATCATCCGCTAGACGGATGGACTAATTTGTACAAGGCATAAGTTGTACGCTTTGCACATATCGAGGATGACTTGGTCGATCGGAGGGTCAAGGTTGACTGTGAAGGGATAGGTGTACACGTTTAAGTACCCATCCCTAAAGGTGGTAACGTCGTCATCCCCATCCGGAACAACAATCTTGGAAGGTCGGACTGTCCAACCACAATCAGTTCGGACCCGGGGGAGGTTCTTCTTCTTGATCTAGGAGGGGTAACGTCTGACATCTGGGGTGAAGATTTGAAGATTCGAGATGAGGATTTGAAGATTCAGGATGAAGATTTGAAGATTGGGATGAAGATTTGAAGAATGGTATGAAGTTTTGAAGGAAAACAAGAACAAAGTTTATGATTCGGAGAAAACTAGAGGAGTAATTGATCGAGTGGTAAATAGTGAAAAGTGGAAAATTGACCTTTTACAGAGGAAGAGAAATAATGGCGAGACGTTCCGAATTCGAGAACTGAAGGGACAGACCAATTAGGAAGATACACATGTCCGAAGTCAGAAAGATGTGATATGAAGGGACGTCTGGTTTCCCGCCTGTTTTTGAAAAGAAGCTTACAAGAGAAGATACCGAGGTTATCATTCTACTTCCCGTCACCCCGAAGAACATCGATCCGGGAAGTGTGGTGACTATCTGTGTACGGTAAAAATCAGGGTAATAAAGTTGCGATCATCCGACAAGAGGTCGAAGCAAAACAGAAACGTGGGAATCAAAACATGACGATTGGTTTGAGTTCGGTGATACGGATGAAACAAAGTCCGAGGAGTTGTTAGTCCGGTAAGCCGGAGTGACACTGGATGATATGAACGCGAGAAATCCGTGACGGGTCGAATTTCTCGCCGCCAATCCCGCAATCCGGTACGCTACAGCTGTTGTGGCGCCGCCAATAGTAGTAATTAGCATATTTTACCATATTTGAGTGAACATTAGGGTTTTAACCCTGGTACTATAAATAGGGGTAAACCCTCTATTTAGGATCATCTGATTTCTACTCTCACACTTTGTAAAATCTCATATTCAAGTCTTGTAAGATATTTAACAATTTGGCTCGTGCATAAAGCTAAAGCTCTGCACCTGATCAATTACAGGGGAAACGATAACAGATTCAGGCTATTTCAATCCTTGTCCTTTATATATAATTGAATGTCATTCCAAATTTCATTACGTATTCCATATTTTGTTACAATTAACAACATATTAAACCATGTATCATTTAAACCGCGTATAATTTAATTGTTACCTCACTACAAGAAAAAAGATATGTGGCAACAAAATCTTTTTTGTTGTCATGGATTGATTATTATTGCAAAAAAGTACTTTTGGCAACAATTTTTTTTTGTTGTAAAAAACTTTCCCAACGGCTGTTATTGCAACGACGTGCAACAATTTTTTTTTTGTTGCCAAAAATACTTTTTACAACAATAATCAATACTATGACAACAAAATTAAATTGTTTGGCAACAAAAAAGTTCATTTGCCAACAATAAAACTAAGTTGTTGCCACATATTAAATTTTTTGTTGTCATTTTTATACTTTCTTATAGTGTCTTTTTAGGGGTAAACAATATCCATAGACCTTCGGCTTACTCAATAGATCTTTCCCCGTTCCTTTCTAATCTATGTTATCTCAAGTTGTTTTGATAACCAATGCTATTTTAAGTTTTAAGATTATATTTCACAATTGATAATTGGTCGCATAATGACAAAACATATCATGAGGACACTTTTTTGGTTGAGAAAAAGCACCGGAAAATGTCACCCCACTTGGTATTATAATAATAGGGAAAGATCACGGATGCTCCTTCGAATAAAAAAAAATTACTCGTCCATACCTCATTTTTTTCTCTGTTCCCTGAAAAAATTAAAAATATTTACCTGAGATGACCACCACTTATGATACCAACATGGTATATAAATATACTGAGATGGCATCATGAAAGATACTTCAGTCCTTCTGTCCTTCTCTTAGTCCTCCATGATACCATGATGGTATATAAATATACTGAGATAGTATCATGGAAGATGCTTCAGTCCTTCTCTTAGTCCTCTATGATACCATCATGGTATATAAATATACCAAGATGGTATTATGAATGATCATATTCATTTAATAAAAATGACACACTTTTTTGAAAAAAAAAATTCTCTATGATACCATCGTCTTATATACATATACCGTGATGGTATCATGAAGGACTACTTCAGTCCTTCAACGAGACACTCCTCAGGACCATGGTACCATCATGATATATAAATATACTAAGATGGTATCATGGAGCATTGATTCAGTCCTTCTCTTAGACCTCTATGATACCATCGTGATATATAAATATACTGCAATGGTATCACAAAGAGAAAGGGGTTTGGCCGAGGGATATGCCGGATAAATATTTTCAGTCGATTGGGGTAGAAGCAAAAATAATTTGGGAAGGAACATAAACGGGTAAATATTTTATATTTTGGGGCCAACTAGTGATGTTTTCCCATTATAATATTCTGCAAACAAAGCTTACGGATGATAGAAAATTAAACACTTAAGATAAATGTTCTGAATCAACGAATGTGTTCATGTAAATCCAATTTCTCGGACCAATAAAACATCCAATTTACAATTGCCTAGGTAGAAAAGTTAGGCAAATAACCAGATAGTAAAAGACACATTCTTTTTAATTTTATAATATTATTATTAAAAATACTATATATAGTTATTCAATATGGGTTTTTATTATGAGTTAATTACATCCTATGTCAATTAGGGTGGCAATGCTACCAAAATTGACCCATTTTTTTAAATTTTTCAAAAAATGACGCACTCCCTCCTCCTCCCTCTCTCTCTCCACCCACTCGATCCTCCTCCCCCCCCCCCCCCTCTCTCTTCTTTGCTTCGCCGCCATCCCAACGACGGTGCCACCCGTTGGCACCATTGGAAAAGACAGACAGAGAGAGAGAGTTCACCGCCCTTCTCTCTCTACACCTACTCCCTCCTTCTCTTTCTCTCTCTCACTCTCTCTCTTGCCCCCCTCCTCCTCTTCTCTCTCTCTCTCTACCACGCCTCCTCTCTCTCTACCGCGCTTCCTCTCTCTTTCTCCGACGACGACAATTTTTCAGTGGCTTAGATTTGGCTGCCTCCTCCTTGCAGTGTCTCAGGTCTGACTAGATCTATCAAAAAACTCATCGAGGTAGTGGTGGAGCACAGGTGACGACGGTGGGGTTGGCCGGAGGTGGTTGAGGTTGGCGATGGAGAAATCTGGAGGGGTAGGGGTAGTGAAGGTATAATAGTGTATAATATTGTATATGAGTGTATATGGGTATATGGGTTATAATATTATATATGGGTTTATATGGGTGATTATGTATATAGGCGTATAAATATGTATACACCTTCAAACACCTATATACATAATGTACTTGTCTTTTGTATATAAGTGTATAGTATTGTATAAAAGTGTTTTTGGGTTAAAGCTTTGCAAAGTAAGTTTGAGCTATTTTTTTGCAATGTAAGTGAACAAATTGTAAATTTATGAAATTTTGGTGTCACTAATATATGAATTTGATTTATGAAGGAATATTTTATTCATTGTCTATCTATCTATATATAAAAGCAGAGACAGAAGCACCACATTACGCCAAGTGTCATAAGCAAATTTAGACATGTGTACAAATTTAGGACAAAGCTCCAAAAATTTTGCAGTTTGAAAATATTAAAAAAAATGTGAAACAATTTCTATCCCACTTCTACAGGTTGCTAGACATTAGGAAAAAACTCCCGTGAAGAACTTAAAGAGTCCTATATTTAAGAAAACAGTTCCAAGAGTCCTATATTAATGATCAGTTGCAACTTCCTTAAAAACAAGGAATCAGAGAGGTTAAGAGCCTGTTTGGCCTAGCCACTAAAAATTGTTTATTTTGAGAAATGCTTTTTTTAAAAAGTGCTTTTAAGAAAAATACTTTTGGTGAGAAGCAATTTGTGTTTGGCTAATTCATTTGAAAAGTGCTTTTGACTGCATTTAAATAGCAGATTGTGTTTGGTTACTTCTTAAAAAAGTGCTTTTGAGTGTGAAATTACGAAAAAGGACAAGTATCAATGAACATTTGCCATCAAGATGATTTTACAGAGAAAAATTATTTTAAATATCTATTATGAAAGACTTCAATTAAGTTTTTACTTTTATTTAATTAGAATTTAACGTACATATTAAAATTTTCAATTAATATAATACATAGATAAATAAGTAAAATATTAACTATTGATATAATATCAACATGATGATTTAAATATACCAAAAAACTACAACCAAAATAAAATTTAAAATCATTCCACAAATTAAAATTCAATACAAAGAAGTATTATTTAGAAATTAAAGGATTAATGAGGGATATACTTGGTAAATATGTATTTATGGTAGGAATATTTTTGTCTTGAAGAAAATAACTTTCTGCTTTTGCTTTTTTCAAAAAGCAGAAATGTTCTACTTCTTCCCAACCGCAGAAAAACTGCTTCTGCTTCTACTTAAAAGCAATTTTATTAATTTGTCAAACACCTCAAATATCCCAGAAAAGTGCTTTTCTCAAAAAAAAAAATAAAAAAAAATTAACGCTTTTGGCCTCAAAACCAAATTAAGATTAGAATTATTGCGCGTAAGAAAAAACTGTAAGTTCTTACAAATTTGTGCGTATATAGATACATATTTGTCGTTTTTCTCTTCTTTGTCCCTGTTTTCCTCCCTTTTCCTCTGTTTTACAAAATCTAGAAACTAACTACCAACAGAGGTCTGTCAAAAAATTAAACATTAGTATAATATTTTCGTTTATTTTTACACGCAAATGAAAAGAATTATTAGATGTATTCGGCTCCACGAAAGAATTCTTATTCTATTGATCTCATCTGTCACGCGGAAACTCTTTTCTTTATATGTTTTATAATTCAACAGAACATGGTTGCACCAACCGCGAGAACTACACCAAGGCACTATCAAAATTGATGATCCCGTGACTAAATTGAGGTTTAATTGTGAAGTTGGTAATTTTTTTTTTTAACTTTACTTTTGAACAAGAACTAAATAGTGTATTACATTTTTGAAATTTCTAATCCAAAATTTCTACTTGAGATGTGATATTCTCAGTTTGTGTTCTCTCTCTACTCACTTGGCATATAGTAGTAAGTTTGCATAGCAACAAAATCTTCTTATGCTATAAGCCTATAAATCTAAGGTCTCCTCAGTGATTTTTCTTAAAGACTGATACATAAACAAAATGGACATCTAAGTTGGATAAAGTCTGCAGAAATGAAATTAATCCCTGAAACTAACAATACTCTCTACAGGTATCAACTATTTTGTGGAAAACAATAAGAGAAGAGCTTACCAACAATATTATGACCTTATTATATTCTAAGCAATTCACATGATCTTTCTTATATATATATATATATAGATAAACATTCTATGCCTGCTTTGATGCTCCAGGTAGCTAAAATTGTTCTCATTGGCAGTTGTAACTACACTTTCTATACTGAATTTGGATACCACAATTTACGTTTTTTTTTTTTTTTTTTGTCTTTTTGGTTCCTTTTGCAGCCTGAGAAAATTTTATAATTTTAGAACACAACTAAGTTATCAATGTGCTTCAACTGTGAAAACTGTCTGGCTGCAAGAGTATTATTATTGTTTCAGCGTCATAATGGAGCGTAGTGCAAATATAACCTTGATACAGACATTTGGAGGTAAAATCAATTTTGTAACTTGCTTTTAAGTTGTTCTTTTTTCGCCTCTGATTATGGACTTCTTCCAAGTACCACATTCTCTTTTTGAGATAGAGCAGGTTTTAGTTTTCATCCAATATTACTTACAAAGGCTGATGCAGAACAAACTTGAAGTTTCGCCTTTATTGTGTGACCAAAAGGAATAACAAATTCTCAATCATAGGTAAAACACAATTTTTCCTCCTTTTTTGGAATAGTTTATTTATTATGTCATGAGTTTGTGGAATAGTTTATTTATTATGTCATGAGTTTGTGGAATAGTTTATTTATTATGTCATGAGTTTGTGGTCGGATCTGAATGTACTCGATAGTGTTCTCGAAACTATTTGTTCTTCAGCTAAGGTTTGGCAGTTATTTGATTTCCACACTGCAGTTTTAGTTTGGATTATGCTTTGTTAGTCAGTACGATACATTGTAATGCGATTTCTACATGGAATATGTGTAATGTGTTATTTGATTTTTATTAACCCTCTGAATTTACGTTAAAGAGGGCTAAACTATTGATGATTGAATTTTGTTTCTTCCTGTACTATATATTTGTGCAAGGTTTCATTTTCTTTCAGAAAGTGTATGACAGATTCATTTAGCCAATTCTATTGGGAGATTCAAAGATATGACACAACCTTTGCACAGTTTCTATTATTCATATATCTGAATGTAGTCAATGTCAACTTCTCCTGCTCATAAATTCTTGAGAATTCACTGCTCTTGGTATAGAATGAATAAGCAGGCCTTTTAGTTTGGTGTCTAAGGTGGGGTTCTATGCATCTGATTAAGGTGCTTTTCCAGATTCCAAACTATAATATATCAAATTACAAGAGCCTACTAGCTCAGCAGGTTTGGCTTTGAAACTAAAGTTCATGTAACTTCTCTCTTTATGCCTTTCGGTTTACATATCTAAAATAACTGAAACCATGAATTAGCATTCGTTGCAGATATATCTGAATGCAAAAAAGTTATTTTCTGATGACTCCAATGGTTAATCACACAAATTGTAAATTGTGTTGTACTATTCTTTATGCTCTCTCACTGCATAAGTGAATCTTGAACTCCCAAATTTGACACTATTTTGTCAATTTTACAATCTAGTATGCTCTGTTGTTTGCTCCCTGTAATAATGACTGCAAAGTAGTAATCTTTTCTGCATATATTTCTCTTATGAACTCTCCTAAGATTTTTTTTTCCAGTACACCATCTAAAGGGTCAACTAAGCCTCTAGAGTTACGGGCATTTGACCGAAAATAGGATCATCTTATTCTTTTTTTTATTAGAAACTAAGCCTCTAGAATTATGGGCATTTGACCGAAAACAGGATCATTTTTTTTTTATTTTTTTTAATAGAAAAAGGGCAGCATGTTGCACAAAGATCCCGTGTTAGCAGGGTCCGGAAAGGGCCGAGTATCAGTATTTTGGATGGAGCATATACAAATCTAATAAATTAAGCATTCCGTTAAATCTACAATTTTAATGATATTTCTTCTACTATTTTCTCAAGGAAGTTCTTATGCATCATGTACTCATATTTCCTCTATTATATTGTTTCAAAATGCTCTTTCTATCATCAAAATGATTGTCCATTGTGATGTTTATCTTAGTTCTTAGTGAAATAAAGATTGTCTCATGGATATCAGCTAGATGCAGTACTGGTGCGTAAGTAAATACTGAATGACTTGATTGGAGAAAAAGATCGTTCAGAATGGTAATGACAGTATTTCATGGCTGTTTTTCTCGGGATAGTATTACAAATGCAGAGCACTAGTATTACAAATGTAGAGCACAGCTTTCGGGATGAATATCATATTCTTGAGTATGCCGTTTGAATACTCAATAAATTAAAATGAGAACTTACTGGTCATTTGGAAGATAACCACTTACCAGAAGTTGATTTGTATTAACAAGCTAAATATTCCTTATATTGTTTTTTGTGTTTCAATTTGTTGTTGGTTTATAAAGAAAAAGAGTATTTATTTTCTGAATTATGCAGTCAAGATATCACGTACAGAAGGACAGTGGTGAAGAATTAGGTCAACTCATTGCTGGAATTGTTAGAAAACAAAGCAGTATTTCGTAATTGTCATAAGATCTAATCTCTGGATTAAATTGGTAGTCATCTGTTAATATTTATATTTCAGTGTGTTTGTTAATTGTACAATTCGATGTATAACCTTGACAATCAGTTAGTGTTGACGCTTCTTGGCTCTTTTTGGCAAAAACATTAGACAAAAAGGAATATCAATTTTTAGATATATATATATATATATTTACCAACTTCATGCCCCAATGTTATAGAATTGACGTGTTTTTCTCCTACTGTTATATGTAATTTGTTCATGAATACAACTTCAACCAACTTAAGTAAATACAAAAATTGATTCTTTCACAGCCAATATCTTCCTATTCTAGACAGTTATGCTTTGACCACAAAATGATTATTCTGTTAGATACTTCATTATGATAAACTAAATAAAATAATTAAGCTTAAAACCAATCAATGTTTTGACAAATGTAAAAAATAAAATCGATAAAGCATCAATAATACGGGTAAGTAATTTTATGGATTCATCGACAAATGATCTTACGGTAAATTTAAGATGTGAAGAAAATGATTTCCTTCTCTGTTGACCTTCTAATAAGCAATCATGGATGGTTGAAATTTCACAATTGATAAAATGATAGTAAATTTTTTAATATGGCCAAGTAAATAAGATAATAATTTTTAATCCTTTTTTTATTCTAACACTTTCCGCGTGAGTACTATACTAGTGAAATTTAAAATGCCTCATATTTTCATGTTGGATTACGTAGAATAAGTGGCTGACAAAATATGAACGAAATAATTTGATAAATAATGTAAATATGTAGTCATAGAATATTTTGTAAATCTTCTAATTTAGGTTAGTATATTTTGTATCCTCATAGGACATTGTAACTATGGTATATTTACCAATTCCATCAATGAGAATAATCACGGAATTAATCTCTTTCATGGTATCAGATACTAGGGTTTCCTTTCCTCCTCTTCCGCTACCCTAATTTTTCCGTCGTCCTCTTCCTTCTTTTTTTTCTTTTCCGTCCACCTTCTTGCTTTCCTTCAATGGCAGACACCAAGTTTCATCCTGCTATGGCTGTCTCCAAAATCAAGAATCACATTCCTATCGTTCTTGAGATGGAAACGGATCATTATTCGGCTTGGGCCGAATTATTCAAGCTTCATGCCCGGTCTCACCGTGTCCTTTCCCATATTCTCCCGACCGGAAAAGAGAAAGCTCCTTCCACCGACGAAGAAAAGGAGTTGTGGTCCACCTTGGATGCCATGGTACTTCAATGGGTGTATGCAACCATCTCCACTGACTTATTGCATACGATCATCGAAGAAGATCTATCGGCAAAGGAGGCCTGGGATCGGCTCCGTAATCTTTTTCAGGACAACAAAAACTCCCGTGCCGTTGCATTGGAACATGATTTCTCTCATGTCAAGTTGCGGGATTTTTCGAACGCTTCGGTGTATTGTCAACGACTCAAGACCTTGGCCGATCAACTCAAGAGCGTGGGGGCTCCGGTGACCGACAACCGCCTCGTTCTTCAAATGGTGGCTGGCCTCACCGAGGCGTACAAGAATGTGGGCACCTACATCCGGCAAAGTAAGCCTCTTCCATCATTCTCCGAAGCTCGGTCAAGTCTGTGCCTTGAGGAGAAGGCGTTGGCTGAAATGCATGATGACTAATTCCCAACGTGAGTTTGATGACTCCACTCCTATGGAAAATTCTGGTCGTGCTCACCATCATCGGGGCAAAAATAACCACAAAAATCGTGGCTCTAGCGGCGGGAAAAATAACGGCGGTGGCAGTGGTTCTGGCGGCGGCAGTACCAACCGTCGCCATGGTGGTCGTGACCGGCAGCAGGTCCCCATGCAGCAGCAGTGGCAGCAGTCCTCTTCACCGTGGCCATGGGGGTGGATGCCGCAATGGGCTCCCCCTTGCCCGTATCCCACCCAGCAGTGGGCTCGACAACAGCAGCAGTGGCAGCCGCAGCCACCGTCTTCTGGTGGCAGGTCAATGGCACAACCTGGAATATTGGGCTCGCGACCACAGCAGCAGGCGTATGCAGCAGCAGGCCCAACGACGCCGTGGACTCCGACTGATATTGAATGGGCCATGCACACGATGACGTTGAGCCAACCCGATCCAAATTGGTATATGGATACCGGCGCCACATCCCATATGACATCCACAAAAGGTACTCTCTCGTCTTATTTTAATTTGAGCGATCATAATACTGGCATTGTTGTTGGTGATGGTAAGTCAATTCCAATTCGAGGTTGTGGACGTGCTAAATTGCCTCCCCCGAACCTTCTATTATTATTAAATAATGTCCTTCTTGCTCCAAAACTCATAAAGAATTTAATATCGGTTCGTAAATTTACTACTGATAACTCTGTAAGCGTTGAATTTGATCCTTATGGGTTTTCTGTGAAGGATTTCCGGACGGGGATCGTTCTCATGAGATGTAATAGTAGGGGTGCTCTTTATCCATTGTCCACCTTCAAACACCACATCCATTCACCATCAACTTTTGCTGCCTTGTCTTATACACGTTGGCATGATCGTTTGGGCCACCCGGGAGCTTCTATTTTGGATTTTCTTAGGCACAATAAAAGCATTGAATGTAGTAGTTCTAGTTCATCTAGTATTTGTCATTCTTGCATTCTTGGTAAACATGTTAAGTTGCCTTTTGCTAGTTCTATTTCCGAGACTTTATTTTCGTTTGACATTATTCATAGTGATTTGTGGACTTCTCCCATTTTGAGCTCTATGGGGCATCGTTATTATGTTTTGTTCTTGGATGATTTTACTAATTTTTTGTGGACTTTCCCTATGGCTAGAAAATCTGATGTTTACTCAAAATTCATAGATTTTAAGTCCCATAACCTTACTCAATTTGAACGTCCTATCAAAAATGTCCAATGTGATAATGGGAAGGAATATGATAATGGTCAATTCGGAAAATTTTGTGCGTCCAATGGGATGTCTTTCCGTCTTTCCTGTCCTCATACATCCTCTCAAAATGGGAAAGCCGAAAGAAAAATTCGTTCAATAAATAATGTCATCCGCACTCTTCTTGCTCATGCCTCCATTCCTCCGTCTTTTTGGCATCATGCATTGCAAATGGCAACTTATCTCCTTAATATTCTACCAAGCAAGTTGTTGGGTCATAAATCCCCTTTAGAAGTTCTTTATCAACGGAAACCATCTTATTCTCATCTCCGGGTCTTTGGGTGTTTATGTTATCCCCTTTTTCCGTCTACTACTATTCACAAGTTGCAACCTCGGTCAACTCCATGTGTCTTTTTGGGATATCCACCAAGCCATCGTGGCTACAAATGTTTTGATTTATCCTCAAATAAAATCATTATTTGTCGTCACGTGTTGTTTGATGAGACTCAATTTCCGTTTTCTAAGATCCACACTTCCATTCCCACCTCGTATGACTTCCTTGATGATGATTTTTCCCCTTACTTGATCCGTCACCTCGCCACCAGCCCCTCTCCACCGCAGCCGTGTCCCCCTCCCCCGCTGCCCAGTGGTTTTCCGCCTGCTATGGGCCAGCTGCCCACGCCACCTTCGGCTGGGCAGCAGCGTATCCCTTCCTCTACGCTAGACCAGCCCGCACATATGCCCAGCCAGCTTGCCAACAGCCTACAAAACTCCACCAATACTCCTCCTATCCAGCAGCCACCTACCCAAACACGCATGGTCACTCGTAGTCAGCGCGGGATCTTTAAGCCCAAGCACCCATTTAATCTACATACGGCCGTTACCAGGTCCCCCATACCTTGTAATCCGTTGGATGCGCTACGTGACCCGAATTGGAAATTGGCCATGAATGATGAATATGATGCTCTTATTAAAAATAAGACGTGGGAGTTGGTACCCCGTCCACCTAATGTGAATGTTATTCGGTCTATGTGGATTTTTACTCATAAAGAAAAGTCTAATGGTGATTTTGAGAGGCATAAAGCCCGTCTTGTAGGTGATGGCAAAACACAGCAGGTTGGCATTGATTGTGGTGAGACTTTCAGTCCGGTCGTAAAGCCAGCTACAATTCGCACTGTCTTAAGTCTAGCTCTCTCTAAGCATTGGCCCAATCATCAGTTGGATGTCAAAAATGAATTTCTTCATGGCGAGCTCAAGGAGACAGTATATATGCATCAGCCAATGGGTTTTCGAGACCCATCTCATCCCGATTATGTGTGCTTGAGATGGATATCCATTTTGTTCGTGAGAAGGTTGCGCGTGGCCACGTACGTGTCTTTCATGTTCCGTCCCGATATCAGCTCGCCGATATTTTCACTAACGGACTGCCGCAGGTCTTATTTGAGGATTTTCGGGATAGTCTCAGCGTTCGTCAACCTCCCGTTTCGATTGCGGGCGTGTGATAAATAATGTAAATATGTAGTCATAGAATATTTTGTAAATCTTCTAATTTAGGTTAGTATATTTTGTATCCTAATAGGACATTGTAACTATGGTATATTTACCAATTCCATCAATGAGAATAATCACAGAATTAATCTCTTTCATAATTAATAAGGGAAAACTAATTTAGGTCATTTATGCCCTTGCCGTTACGAAAATTAACAAATATACCCTTTATTTGATGGAAATTCCCAAATTGATTTAAATAACCCGATTTCATAAAAAATAACACATTCTCCTATTTTACCCATCCCGACCCACCTCCTAAAATAACCCATTCTTCCTTCTCTCTCATATTAGTGTCATGTTTTAGGAGCTACAATTTTTATGTTTCAATTAAGTCATCTTAGGAGTCCTAATTACGGTGAAATTAGTTAGGTATTAATGGGGTCAGCTCTTTTAGCCATTACTTCAAGTCATAGGTTAGTGATAAGTTAGTGCTCTATTTATCTGCTTAGTTGATTGCTCTGCAGTACTAACTATTTAAAGGTATGTACTGGTTGTTTCCAAATGATTGTCAATTGTTTCCGTCTTTCTTTGCTTTCCTGTCTAAGGGAAGAGCTTGAACATAATTTCTATTCAAAGAATGAATAGCATGTTGATAAATTATAGATGTTTGACAAAGATGAAATTTAAAATGTTTTCTGATTTTAAAAAGCACTTCTTAATCTTCCTTCTGGTTATAATTGATGGAATCGACGGTTTGAGAGTTGTAGGAGAAAAATATGAGAGAGAAGGAATAATAGGTTATATTTAGGAGGTGGGTCGGGGCGAGTAAAATAGGAGAGTGGGTTATTTTTTATGAAATCGGGCTATTTGAATCATTTGGGGATTTCCGTCAAATGAAGGGTATATTTGTTAACTTTCATAACGGCAGGGGGATAAATGACCAAAAATTAGTTCGGAGGATATTTTTAGACATTAAAACAAAGTTCAGAGTGCTCAAATTGTAATAGACACATAGCTAAACCCCTGAAAATTATGTCTTTTGAAACAATAGTTTTTCAGATCTTTAGCTATTTAAAAAAAAAAAAAATATATCAAAAGATCTTTTAATATTCTTTATACTCTGCCTATCCAAGTACAAAAGTGAGAGGCATTTTACCCGCTGAAATAGGTTAGAGCGCAAGGCCAATACTAAATGATGTCGTCATTTCAGAACAAGAAATCATATAAAATACTGATGTGTATTTTATATTCATGTTATTATGATGTTCAAATATATGATTAGCTAGCTTTAGTTATGTATTATAAAACAACTGTTCTAGGATGATTTTTGAGTTAAAATATTATTACTAAATACTCCTTCCGTCTTAATTTAAGTGTCATAGTATGGCTAGACAAAGAGATTAAGAAAATAAGGGAGAGTTTTCAATGTTTTATTCTTAAATTGCAGACATACATAATGAACCAAAATAATTATTGAATCTTATAATCTTAAACATGTCACGTAAAATATCAAAACTAAGAAACTGCCAAAGCAAACAAAAATCACTCATAGTTTTTTTAAAGAGGGAAGCATGGTTAAGGGAGCAATTGCCATTATATTATAGTGATGAAATTATGATGTTGTAAATAAAATATTAAGAAAATTTCATTAAAAATTGACATATTCTATATACATGATAAAAAAAATGTTCATATAATTTTTTGATTTGGTTCATTTCAACTTTCTTTAGTAAAACCGAATAAATATTATATTATCGATGACTTGAAATTTAAAATCAAAACAAGTAATAAAATAGATAGTTTTCTTTTTCAATACATAGGTGTATTTAATTCGACCGACTTTGAACAGTCATATCAGCTATAAGAAAGTATATATTAGGTGAGACACACTTCATTATATGTCAGTGTCTTATAAAATTAAAATAAGTAAAATTCCACATATTTTCTATTAAAATTTAATTGTTCATCTTGATAGGTTTAAACGATATCCAATCATTTTAAACTCGACAAATAAACCACCATATGAAGATTGATATTGATCATTTACAGAAATTTCTATTTTATTTGTTTATATATTATTTACTCAATGTTTTGTTTTGATAATATCGATACTATTTTACAAATAGTGTACAACATGGCTTGACATACACGTGCAGTGCACGTGTAGAGAAACTAGTTCAATTAAAATGAGACAATTTTATCCTCCATTCCTAACAATTTAGTTAATATCATCTTCAAAAAATCAAAATCAATAAAATTGGGCCTGTAGTCATTTCTGACAAAATAGAAATCATCCTGTAGACATCGAAACTTTAATTTAATTAATCCATACAAAATTTGGATTAAATTCTAAGTTATTGACATGGTGACAAGTCAAATTTTGGTTAATAAAGTGGGATCAATTATTTAAGTCAAAATTACATGACTTCAATGAAATTTAAATTACATTTGGGTTAGTCCATTAAAATGAGTCTCTATAAGATGAGCCCAACTCACGTCTTTCTAGCCCAAGGTCCGCTAGAATTACTTGGAGACCAAAATACCCCCAAATTCTAGATCACACCTTTATAAAGGGGTCACATATCCCCTTTTGAAGACATCTTGAAATTGGCACAACATCTTGACTAGAGGCAAAGGAGAGCAACGACATCTACACTAGTCTTCTCCAAAGGTCTTCAACAAGAAAGAGGGTTCGAGAAACGTCTTCCCTCAAGAACAATCCAAAGTGCTGCTCAATGTTCTTCCAACATTCCACACATCAACAGAAGTTCATCATTCATTCGAGAAAGACATTACATTGGCCCTCGAATCAAGACGAACAACACCGAGATTAGAATCAAGGGATACATCCAGAGTTGTTCTCACAAAATAATCAATAGAATGATTTTTTCTCACATTTATTTTATGATTGCAGTTATTTATTTTCTACTAGCAAAATTTATCGCGAACAAATTTTTGGCACACCCAGTAGGACCAACTATGCCCTTCATCTATATATCTCTAAAATCAAATCTACATATTCTGAGATCTACTGCTGTGATGGCCTCACAGAAAAGCTTTGGTGTTCCATCCACAATTTTTATTGTTATTGCTTGTCCAATGACTCGTAGCATGTTCAAAGCTAGTGGTTTGGAGGGATCGATGTGTTTCATCTCCTTGGAGACGCTAGACAAGAACAAACCGACAATGACGACTGCAAGGTCTGGGGGCAACACCTCATTTTTGTCATTTGGAGAAGTTTCTCAAACATGATATAACTTTTACAAGTCTGAGGACTTGGCTGATTCTTCAACTTCCAATGTGGTGAGTGTCATGATGATCAGTGCAGCCAACGAAGAGGAATAACTCGCAGTGATGATGCAAACTATTGATACATTGAAGAAATCCATGGAGGACAAAGATCTTCAAATAGACCAACTGATGAACAATTTGAAACTCTGCAGGCCTATAGAGTCAAGTCACAACCCAACACCATGATAAAAAGATCTTGGAGATGCTAGACAAGAACAAACTGACAATGACTGCAAGATCTGGGGGCAACACCTCATTTTTGTCGTTTGGAGAAGTTTATGAAACATATGATATAACTTCTACAAGTCGAGGACTTGATTGATTCTTCAACTTCCAACGAGGTGAGTTTCATGCTGATCAGTGCAACCAACGAAGAGGAACAACTCGCAGCGATGATGCAAACTATTGATGCGTTGAAGAAATCCATGGAGGACAAAGATCTTCAAATAGCCCAATTGATGAACAAGTTGAAACTTTGCAGGCCTGGAGAGTCAAGTCACAACCCAACACCATGAGAAAAAGATGTTGAATCTGCCACCAAATTGCCCAACGCTCAAAATACAAATCAATATTCTTCAGTGGCCACGTTGTCATTCCAACAACTGCAAGACATGATAACAAACATCAGTAGAGCTCAATATGACAGACCATCACAAAGTTTATTATACTACTCCAAATCTTACACCAAGCGGATTGATTGTCTACCCATGCCATTTGGATATCAACCACCAAAGTTGCAACAGTTTGACACGAAAGGAAATCCGAGGCCACATATAGCTCATTTCGTGGAGACTTGTTGTAACGCTGGTACACATGATGACCTTCTAGTTAAGCAGTTTGTGCGCTCTTTGAAGGAAAATGCTTTCAATTGGTATAACAATCTGCAGCAAGAATCAATTGATAGTTGAGACCAACTTGAAAAGGAGTTCCTTAACCGCTTTTATAGCACACGTTAAAATATTTGCATGAAAGAGTTGACATCCACCAAGCAATGAAAGAATGAACCAGTGATTGATTACATCAACCGCTGACGAGTATTGAGTTTAGACTGCAAAGATCGTCTTTTAGAAATGCATTGGGTCCTTTCAGACATTCTCCAAGGACTTAAGCCATGAACATTTGAAGAATCAGGAACGCGAACACACAACATAGAATCGAGCATTGCGAACCATGGAAAAAATTCATATATTTTCGATCCTAAAAAGGAAGAGAAAGAATTCAAGTGACCATCAAAGCACCAAACTGAAGAAACCATGATGGTGGGAGAAACATCAGTTAAAGTCACTGCTAAACAAAAAGTGAAGGAAAAAGGTACATGTCACGACCCCGCTAGAGGCCATGACGGGTACCCGGTACTAGCTTATCGAGCACCTCTGGTCTAACATTCCATTTTCACTACTAAGTGGGTCATATGGACAATTTATGCCTATTTTACTCAATACCGTCATCATTGGCAACATTCGTTAGCATATGTCAACAATTCTTACCAAAATATTATACAACAAGAAGGACAGACCAAGTTACAAAACATCTATCCACCTACATTTGTCTACGAGACTCTAAATAAGATACATGAATCCACGAGGACGGGGCAGGATTTCACCACGCCCAAATATATACACAAGAGTAATACCAATAGGCTGTAGCTCCGGAACAACTGGAGCTATTCCAAGGTTTCGCTGATGGAGCTACTAAAGATCAGGGGCGTCTACCTATTTACCTGCGGGCATGAACGCAGCGTCCACAAGAAAGGACATTAGTACGAACAGAGGACTGGGTATGTAAGGCATATACGATAACATAACAAGGAAGTATATAAGACATAAGAAGAAAGTATAATTGTAACTGCTTGCCTCTTAAGGCGGAATCATGCATGTTCACCTTTACCTTTTAAACATATTACACATACATACATAAACTGTCTGAATCAAATAACGTCATTAGCCCGCGTCTGGGGTAATCATCTCACGCCGCCTATTAGTGGTGCTGCCCGTGCCATATAGACACGGTGTATAAGCCGCCCACCTTAGCGGTGCTGCCCGACCATATAGGCATAATGTATAAGCCGCCCGCCTTAGCGGTGCTGCCCGGCCGCCTAGGCATAATGTAATCATCATCATATACTTATCATGAAACATGCATAGGAGCTCAAATAAAAACTGTAACTCTATCGGAGTGATGTAAGGTCGGTAACCTCTGATTGTATTATGGAACATCATGATTGTCATGTCTCACATTGAAGGAACTAGCATTATCAGGTGAGACTATCAATGAAGAATAACATTAAGGGAAAACATAGAATAGGATCATAAATCTCATAAAGCATCAATTCATACACTTTGGAATCTTTAGAAATAGAGTCATCATCAATGAATAAAATTGAGAAAGTCAAGAAATAGCTCAACATTCTCATATTCACATTGAAATCATAAGTGTTACACCTCGGAAATTTCTCCGTACTTGTATGATGAGTGGAATGATGAAGAGTTTGAGTGAATGATGTTTTATTAAGTCGGGAATGGCTAATTAAGAATTTTTGGAAATAAGAAAGTCGCGGAAACATTTTCAGCCCAGTGGTCGTATATGGCACTATACGGCCCGCAAAGTGATTTACGGACCGTATAGTGCAATCGTCCTCCAGCTTGTCAAAAATCCTAACTTTCTGTAAATTGTGAAAATGGTTAAAAACGATTTGGAGGACGGCCCGTAAACTGGTTTACGGACCGTAAACCTCAGTCGTAAATTGCCATAATCCCCAGCCAAAATTTCTGTTTCTGGGATGATTAAAAACGACCATGGAGGACGGCCGTAAATCAAAATACGGTCCGTATATGGTGGTTTACAACCACTGTTCATCCCGACGAGAATTCATTAAAGATCAGATTTGTGATTTTTAAAGGGGACTTAAGCCTCATTTTAACTCATTATTCATTCAACCAACTCAAGAAAGTTCTAGACCTCTCCACATACTTCATCTATAGAAATCCCAAAGAATCAAAAGAACATCAAGACCAACAACACAAAATTCATGAAATCAAGTGTAAGAACACAACAAAGGATCATCTAAGTGAAGAAATTCCCAAGAAGGTGGAACTAGGGTTTTGGCTAATTGAAGTATTTCAACTTAAGGATTGTTCAACCATCATCCAAGGTAAGTTTCATGATTTTTCCATGTTGTTTGAAGTATTGGAAAGCTTAGACACTTGAAATGTAGAAGAACATAAAAATGGGTCATTATTGAATGAATAGTGACATAAATGAATGATAGTGGAATGGAACTATGAATATTGAAGTGTTGTAAGTACAAATACGTTATAAATGATGTTTATATCATGAAACAAGCATTAGATGCATGAAAACGCAAGGATGAGCTAGAAGTAGAAATAAGGGAAATTGGAGGAAAATGGTGGATTTTGCCAAATGTACGTAAGTGACGATTGTCGAATATGATATTGCGAGTAATATTATGAATGTCGGGAGTTAATATAAAACGTGAGAAAAGTAGTATGAGCGAAGGAAGCGTTGTCCGAATTTTCCTAGAATTAGCGATGCGTTCTTGTAGTTAGTTTACTAATGTTGATACGGATTCTCTTATGAAGGTAACGACGTGATATCGACGGAGAACAAGTGAGCGATATCTTAGCTAAACGACCAAGGTATGTGAGGCTAGTCCTTCTTTCTAATGGCATGAATCTTTTAGCTTGAATCCCTATTCCTTTCATGAGTTCTTGCATTCCAAGGAGTTAAAATCTTATACCTATGAGTGTCTATATGAGATAAGTTATACAATATGATGACACTAGAATGATGATGATGTTATTCCTTGCCTACACTCACCTTATGTACTAGTCCCTTCAAGGTGAGGCAGAATGTCCATAATGGTCCCATAATGTAATCGGGGGATCACGACCTTACGTCACCCCGATAGAGTAAAGTTGATCATGAGTATTATATACGCATTATGATAAGATAAGTATTTTATGATAAACATATTACTATGAGTATTTACATTAAGCATGTCATGATTGCATTCACACCGGGCCTAGTTGGCCAGGCAGACACCGCTTCGGCGGGCAGCGATACGGATACACCGCGACCTACGGGCGTGGGCAGACACCACTAGTGGGCGGCATGAGATGGTACCCCGGACGCGGGAGGACTGGACGCGGGCTAATATTATTGATTATCACACCGTTCCGACATGGACGGGTAGCTTGCATATGATGCATACATGTCATGATGATGAGTATGAGTAAGATAGCATGCATTACTTCATTTATGATTATCAGTCAGATCCAGATGTCTCATGTTGATGTTATCCCCATATTATTAATGTTTCCTTTCATTATGTATCCCTCTCATCCTCGGTACAATATTCGTACTGACGTCCTTTCTTCGGACGCTGTGTTCATGCCCACAGGTAGACAGGGATGAGAGCTTGGCCCAAGTCCTCAGTAGCTGTCAGCTGATAGATAGCACTCCATTGTTCGGAGGTGCTTATGGCTATTCTTTTGATGTACATTCATATATGCATATTTTGGGCATGACGGAGTCTTGTTCCGTCTATGTATTCATTAGGTTAGTAGAGGCTCGTAGATACGCAGTGTGGGTTAGATGGTCTCACAAGATGTTTTCATATGTATGTATATTATTTTGATGGCCAAGAGGAAAATGTATATAAAGTATTTATGTTTTGATTAAATATGATTTTCCTACAATTGGTATGTAAAATTTATAAAAGAGTATCAAATGAGCAAGACAAGCAGTAGAGTGAGCGGTGCTCGGTAATTGCTTCGGGTACCCGTCGCGGCCCCTAGCTGGGTCGTGACAGAAGTGGTATCAGAGCAGTTCGTCCTAGGAAGTGTCTACGAGCCGTATCTAGTAGAGTCTTATTTATGGTGTGTTGCGCGCCACACTAATAAACAAGAGGCTCCAGGGCATTTAGGAAAATGACCATTCTTCTTCTCATGAAATCGTACGATAGAGCCATGCCTAGGATTATATCATTCCTAAAAGTGCGTTATGGTTTCAGAAAAATGCCGCCCAAAGGAAAAGCTACAGCTGCCCAGAAAGGCAAAGCTACGACGAAGAAGCGGGCAGAAAGGAAGCCTCCGGCGGAGGTAGAGGAATGTGAATCGCAAAGTGAGGCCGCGCCCAATGTAGAAGAGCAGGGAGGAGCCTCAGCTCCGATTCCTCCACCGGGTGCTTCGGGTCAACAAGTGTCCGAGGCCATACATTTACTGACACTGTTGGTTGCCGCTCAGGCACAACGACAGAATGCGGGCCCAAGTGATCGTTCGGCTAGTACAAGAGCCCGTGATTCCCTTACTCTAAATCCACTAGAATTTTTCGGGTCGAAACCGGATGAGGACCCACAAGGTTTTATCGATGGGATGTTGCAGACACTGAAACTTATGCATGCTTCTGAGACCGAATCCGTGGAGTTGGCCTCATATAGACTTCGCGACGTGGCGGTACTGTGGTATAAGAATTGGGTGATAACAAGAGGAGAGAATGCACCACCTCCCGTGTGGCAAGAGTTTGCAGATGCCTTTATTCGTCATTACTTGCCACCTAAAGTCCGCCGAGCTAGAGCGGACAGGTTCTTGAATTTGAAGCAGGGAAGCATGAGTGCCCGAGAGTATAGTATGCAATTCAACTCATTGGCCCGGTATGCTCCGACTATGGTAGCTGACATGGGAGACCGAGTCTATAGATTTGTGAATGGTTTAGGACCACACTTGTTCAGAGATTGCCTGACAGCCTCTTTGCAAGACGGGATGGATATTTCCCGGATACAGGCCCATGCTCAGAACCTCGAGGAACGACAACGACAACAGAGAAGTGATTGTGAGGGTGACAGAAGACAAGGTAAGAGGGCTAGATCTATGGGGGAGAGCAGTGAGTACCGAGGGGGACCGAGACAGACGCATTCCAGGCACTCAGGTCAGTTAGCGACCAGTGCACCTCCCAGATTCTCGGATAGGAGATTTGACCGTTCTTTTCAGTCAGGCCAGGGGCAGAGTTCGAGGGCCTCAGATTCGCAGTCTAGGGGAGACTTTAGCCAGAGGATACCTTCAGTACCGCGGTGTAGCCAGTGTGGAAAATTACATTCCGGACAGTGTCGTTAGGGTTCGGATGCTTGTTATGCTTGCGGGCAGGCTGGTCATATGATGAGAGATTGCCCTTCAGCGAGAGATAGAGTGGGGACTCCGCCCACAGGTTCAGCAGCGGGGTCTTCTTCAGTGCGCCCGACAGCACAAACTCCTCAGACTACAGCAGGAAGAGGTAGAGGTAGAGGGGGAGCATCCACTTCAGGTGCCGTTCAGCCCCGTGTATATGCCTTAGCTGGGCGACAGGATCTTGAGTCTTCCCTAGACGTCGTCACAGGTACCCTGAGTATATTTTCCCGTGATGTATATGCTCTGATTGATCCGGGTTCTACCTTCTCATATATTACTCCGTATATTGCTGATTGTGTTGGGGTGAGACCCGAGCTGATTAAACCTTTCGAGGTATTCACTCCGGTTGGTGATCCTGTAATAGCGAGGAAAGTATATAAGAACTGTGTAGTCATTATATGTGATAGTCAGACAAGGGCTGATTTGATTGAACTTGAGATGCTAGATTTTGACGTAATTATGGGTATGGACTGGTTGGCATCATGCTATGCTAATGTTTGTTTCCAGACAAAGGTAGTTCGATTCCAATTTCCGGGAGAGCCCATACTTGAGTGGAAGGGTAATACAGCTTCCCTAAAGGGTAGGTTTATTTCCTACCTTAAGGCGAGAAAGATGATAGCCAAAGGTTATATTTGTCATCTAGTTCGGGTTCATGACACGGAAGCGGAAGTGCCAACTTTCCAGTGTGTCCCGGTAGTGAATGAATTCCCAGATGTGTTTCCCGACGAGTTACCAGGCCTTCCTCTAGAAAGGGAGATTGATTTCGCCATTGATGTATTACCAAACACCGAGCCTATCTCTATTCCTCCTTATCGAATGGCTCCAGCAGAACTGAAGGAGCTAAAATCACAGCTAAAAGATTTACTTGAGAAGGGTTTCATCAGGCCCAGTTCCTCGCCATGGGGAGCACCAGTCTTGTTCGTAAGGAAGAAAGACGGTTCGTTACGAATGTGTATTGATTACAGACAACTGAACAAAGTGACGGTGAAGAACAGATATCCCCTTCCTAGAATTGATGACTTGTTCGATCAATTGCAAGGTGCTAAATGGTTCTCCAAGATAGATCTAAGATCGGGTTATCATCAGGTGAGAATTAGGGAACGGATATTCCCAAGACTGCCTTCAGGACAAGATATGGTCACTATGAGTTTCGAGTAATGTCGTTCGGTTTGACGAATGCCCCGGTAGTGTTCATGAATTTAATGAATAATGTGTTCTGGCCGTTTTTGGACCTTTTTGTGATAGTGTTCATCGACGATATTTTGGTGTACTCTCGCACAGAGTTAGAACATGCAGATCATTTAAGAATTGTTCTTGGCGTTCTTCGAGATCGGGAATTGTATGCAAAGTTTTCAATGTGCGAGTTTTGGCTTAATTCTGTTGCATTCCTGGGTTATATTATTTCAGATGATGGTATCCGAGTCGACACTCAGAAAATAGAAGCTGTGAAGACTTGGCCAAGACCTACGACGCCTACGGAAGTTCGTAGTTTCCTTGGGTTAGCAGGATATTATAGAAGATTTGTAGAGGGTTTCTCATCTATTTCAGCCCCATTGACAAAGTTGACCCAGAAATCGGCTAAATTCCAGTGGAGTGATGCCTGTGAGCGTAGCTTCCAAGAGTTGAAAAACAGGTTGACCTCAGTGCCAGTGCTAACACTTCCAGAAGGATCAGATGGCTATGTAGTATATTGTGACGCCTCCGGTGTGGGATTAGGATGTGTAATGATGCAGAATGGGAAAGTTATTGCATATGCTTCGAGACAGTTGCGAAGACATGAACAGAATTATCCCACTCATGATCTTGAACTAGCTGCGGTCATTCATGCACTGAAAATGTGGAGACACTACTTATATGGTGTGCACGTGGACATCTATACGGATCACAAAAGCCTTCAATATATTCTCAAACAGAAGGAGTTGAACCTGCGGCAAAGGCGATGGTTATAATTACTGAAGGATTACGATGTGAACATTCTATATCATCCAGGGAAGGCGAATGTAGTAGCAGATGCACTTAGCCACCGATCGATGGGTAGTGTAGGTGGAGTTCCTTCGGAAAAGCGAGAAATGGTTCGTGAGGTCCATCGGTTAGCAAGTCTTGGCGTACGGCCAATTGATTCAGGAGATGCAGGTATTAGCGTCAATGACCCCACAGTTTCATCATTGAATATAGAAGTGAAGGAACGACAATATGAAGATCCTCAGTTAAGCCACTATCGAGATCTATCTCATGAAAGGGAAAAGTCTCCATTCGAAGTTTCCATAGAAGGGGTTCTTAGATATCGAGACAGGTTATGTGTACCGAATGTAGCAAACTTGCGCCAACGGATTTTAGAGGAAGCACATTATTCCCGGTATTCCGTTCATCCAGGTGCAACTAAGATGTACCATGATCTTAAATCGATATATTGGTGGGATGGCATGAAGCGAGACATAGCAGAATTTGTAGCACAGTGCCCAAATTGCCAGCAAGTGAAGGCCGAGCATCAAAAGCCAGGAGGCTTATTGCAAGCAATGGAAATTCCTACGTGGAAATGGGAAGAAATTAACATGGATTTTGTGGTAGGATTACCCCGTACGCGAGGGAAGTATGATTCTATATGGGTGATCGTGGATAGACTCACGAAAGCAGCTCATTTTCTCCCCGTTAGAACCACATATTCAGCGGAAGAGTATGCTAAGTTGTATCTCAAGGAGATTGCATGACTTCACGGTATTCCTTTGGCTATTATCACAGACAGAGGGGCACAGTTCACAACCAAGTTCTGGAAGTCCTTCCAAGAAGGTCTAGGTACCCAAGTTAAGCTCAGCACGGCGTTCCATCCGCAGACCGACGGACAAACCGAGTGTACTATTCAGAACTTGGAAGATATGCTACGAGCGTGTGTGCTGGACTTTGGTGGTAGTTGGGATGAGCATTTACCTCTTGTTAAATTTGCCTATAATAACAGCTATCATTTCAGTATTCAAATGGCTCCATACGAGGCCTTATATGGAAGAAAATGCAGATCTCCAATTGGATGGTTTGAAACCGGAGAAGTACAGTTGATAGGCCCCGACTTGATCCAACAAGCAGTTGAAAAGGTTAAAGTGATTCGAGACCGACTGTTAACAGCTCAAAGTCTCCAAAAGTCTTATGCAGATAATCGCTGACGAGACTTGGAATTTCAAGAGTGCGATTGGGTGTTCCTGAAGGTATCGCCGATGAGGGGAGTGATGAGATTTGGTAAAAAGGGGAACTTGAGTCCAAGATACGTCGAACCTTATAAAATTATCCGCAAGGTGGGTCGAGTAGCCTACGAATTGGACTTGCCTTCAGAGCTCGAATCCGTACATCCAGTATTCCATGTTTCGATGCTCCGCAAGTGTATTGGAGACCCAACGAGAATAGTTCCAGTTGATGATGTGCAAGTAACAGAGAAGCTAACCTACGAGGAAATGCCCATTGCCATTTTGGATAGACAAGTACGAAGGCTTCGGAATAAAGAGGTTGCTTCAGTCAAAGTTCTATGGTGGAACAATAATCGGGAAGAAATGACTTGGGAAGCGGAGGAGAAGATGAAATCTATGTACCCCCATTTGTTCCAATCCCCAGAAGAGATTCAAGATGAGACGTCGATGGTGTAAGGTATGTAAGTTTTAATTTTATGTTTTTGGTCGTGTGTGGCCATAAATGTGTGGATATTATGATATAGCCCTGTGAGGCGAAGATATTGTGGGTTGTTGTAATGGAAAGGTAGTGTCCAAATTACAAAGGAAACTCTGGCAAAATTTTTCTAGAATTCCCAAGTGTCGAACATTCGAGGACGAATGTTCCAAAAGGGGGGAAGAATGTTACACCTCAGAAATTTCTCCGTACTTGTATTATAAGTGGAATGATGAAGAGTTTGAGTGAATGATGTTTTATTAAGTCGGGAATGACTAATTAAGAATTTTTGGAATAAGAAAGTCGCGAAATTTTTTTCAGCCCAGTGGTCGTATATGGCACTATACGACCCGTAAAGTGATTTACGGACCGTATAGTGCAATCGTCCTCCAGCTTGTCAAAAATCCTAACTTTCTGTAAATTGTGAAAATGGTTAAAAACGACTTGGAGGACGGCCCGTAAACTTGTTTACGGACCGTAAACCTCAGTCGTAAATTGCCATAATCCCCAGCCAAAATTTCTGTTTCTGGGATGATTAAAAACGACCATGGAGGACGGACCGTAAATCAAAATACGGTCCGTATATGGTGGTTTACGACCACTGTTCATCCCGACGAGAATTCATTAAAGATCAGATTTGTGATTTTTAAAGGGGACTTGAGCCTCATTTTAACTCATTATTCATTCAACCAACTCAAGAAAGTTCTAGACCTCTCCACATACTTCATCTATAGAAATCACAAAGAATCAAAAGAACATCAAGACCAACAACACCAAATTCATGAAATCAAGTGTAAGGACACAACAAAGGATCATCTAAGTGAAGATATTCCCAAGAAGGTGGAACTAGGGTTTTGGCTAATTAAAGTATTTCAACTTAAGGATTGTTCAACCATCATCCAAGGTAAGTTTCATGATTTTTCCATGTTGTTTGAAGTATTGGAAAGCTTAGACACTGTTATGTCCCGCGTTTTCGCATAATTGGAAATCGAGAAATAATTACGACTTGGGTGTTAGAAGGACATAATTTAATTTTAGTGGATATGACCATGTTGGTTGTGGAATATTTAATGCTAAGACATCGGGGAAGGCCGAGGATAAATTTGGAATTTTGGAAATTACAAAACGAGGCGTTTCATGAATTGGGCCAAGAAAATGTAACATAAAAAAGGCCCAATAAATTGAAGGGTGGCCGGCCTTGGGTAGGCCCAAACCCATTATGTGGAGGTCATGTGAATAGCACATGACCCTTAAGAGGATATATATCACTTATACTTGGTAATTTTCAAGAAAAGAGAACAAAATCAAGAACACCAACAACAAGAGGGCTTCGGCCGAACCAAAAAGAAAAGAGAAAGAAAAATTTCCAAGCCTTGTTTGTGATCCAAAAATCCTAATCTCTTCATAGTTGTGAAGTACTCAAGGCCATCTTCAACGGGGTATAATTAGTTTGGCACAAGTACTACGTTTGCGACAAGTCGGAAAGTCAAGAAAAGGTAAGAATTTTGCCCCTCTAATGTTATAGAATTGATATGAATGTGTTAAGGATTGGAAATAGACGAGAATCCCGTAACGTGGATGTTAGTAAAAAAGTCGTGGGTGTGTATGTAGAGTGTGGGTTGGCCGTGAGCCATAGGGAGGAGGAAATGGTGTTAATTTACCTTGTTTGGTTGGTGTAATGTGTTGTTGTGATCCTTATGTTGTAATTGATCGATTGATGAATGAAATTGACGTTGAAAAGTGATTTTGGATATTATCGGAAAGCGTATACCTTCGGTATCACTATGTATATCATTGTATATTTTGGGTACTAGAGACTTTAGGTGTGAATTTATAATGATGTTAATGAATTCGGAATGAAACGACGTGAGTTAGAATGTTCGTCGTGGATTTTTGATGTTTTAAAGAATTCTGGAAAATAATGGATTTTGGTGTAATTTCGTGTATGGCTTGGATTGTAGTTAGGATGTGATTGTATAAGTTTGAATGTAGAAATGAATACAATTATGTAGATTTAGAAATTGAGTTTTGAAAGTTGGAATGAAAGTTGCCAACTTAGATAACAAAGTAGATCTTTGAAGCTAGAATGGTTTGATTGTTGTTTGTGTTGTTTGTTGACGTGTGGGCTGTTGTGGTGGATGTATTTTGAGCCGAGCTAAGCCTCGGGATGTTAGATTTATAGGGGAAATGCTGCCGAAATTTCGGTAGGCAAAAATTGAAGTTAAAGGCATTTTAAGCCTAAGAATCTCAATTGGTAACTTTGACCATTTGCAGATTTTTGACGAAACGGGACTGGACTTTCGGGAGAGCATACGACGTCTGTAAGGTATGTAAAGCTTCCCACTCCTTCATTTGGCATATCTTAGTGTGTTAGACGAATATGAGAACTTCCGGAGCATTTCTGCTCCTCGAAACCCGATCCACAGAAAAGTTACTATTCAATCAATTCGATTGAAGCCTAAGGGCTCTATTTTGGCTAGAATGCCACCACTCGTTCGAAACCTATCGAAATGTGGTCGGGTAACCTAGAAACGACCATGTATGACCTTTGGCATATAAATGTTCGTAAAAATAAGTTCGCCACCTCACTTTGACTCGAGGTGGGCCCGCTACCCTGAAACGCCCTATTTGTCTTATTGGGCTATCTTTGTGAATAAAGTTGGATACGATACTTTCGATTTTGAAACTCCCTCCTATGAGATATATTTTGAATATTATGATACGCTAAGTTACGTTTTGAGCTATACGTACTATTTGGAAATGTTTTGTGAAATGAAACCTTATATCGACTAAGTATTCGACTATTTTGTATTATGAAATGACTTATGGTATTACTCTGCTTTGAAAGACTATTTTGAAGTATGATTTGCATTTGTTTGCTCACGACTCCGCTCGTGCCTTATTATGACTTTGTTCACCGGTTCCCGGGCCGGTTTTGATTCGTGCGCCTTATGATAATTTGGCCGTATGCTGTGTTACGGTTCCCGAGGCTTCGCCATAGGGCCGGGTTCCGTTTGGAGTTATGCTGTGATATGGCTCGTGATGCGATACGCTCACCTATGATTATGCTTGTGTTCGGGGATGTACGGAGATTTGAAACCTTCTGGTGTTATGCTGTGTGTGGCGCCAGCGTCGGAGTGGCGACCACATTCCTAAGCGTTTGCATGATTTCATTGCATTATGTATACGTATATGATTTCGATATAGATTTTGACCTACCCATTTGTACTCCACTTTGACATTTGATTTGCTATCGGTTTTGATCCATATTTCTGTACTCCGTGCTTTACATACTCAGTACATATTTCGTACTGACCCCCTTTCTTCGGGGGCTGTGTTTTATGCCCGCAGGTGCAGATATCGGTGATCCTCCGCAGTAGGCTTCACTTCTTGCTATTCCGGAGTACTCCTATTTGATCCGGAGTCCACTTTTGGTACAAACTCTTTTTGCTTTGTATATATTCGGTATATTTGACTATTTGGGTATGGCGGGGCCCTGTCTCGCCATATGTCTTTGTTTTGAGTTCGTAGAGGCCTGTAGTCATATATGTGGGGCGAGGGTCCTATGTATGTTTGTCTGATTTCGTTTTCTGGTCTTAAGGCGGTCTGTTTGTTATGCTGGCCCCAAATGGCCCTTATGCTTATGTTTGCACTTTTGGCCGGCGATGTCTACTCCGCCGCTTCGTTTGTATTTGATATGATATTTTGATTTGGCACGACCGCTTAAGACATATTTGATATAAATTATGTTCGATATGATTTCGAAAAATTATGAAATAAGTTTGGATTTGAAAACGAATGTGTGATTCGGTCTGGGTACCCAGGTAGGGTGCCAGTCGCGGCCCACGGGGCTGGGTCGTGACAGACACTTGAAATGTAGAAGAACATAAAAATGGGTCATTATTGAATGAATAGTGACATAAATGAATGATAGTGGAATGGAACTATGAATATTGAAGTGTTGTGAGTACAAATACGTTATAAATGATGTTTATATCATGAAACAAGCATTAGATGCATGAAACGCAAGGATGAGCTAGAAGTAGAAATAAGGGAAATTGGAGGAAAATGGTGGATTTTGCCAAATGTACGTAAGTGACGATTGTCGATTATGATATTGCGAGTAATATTATGAATGTCGGGAGTTAATATAAAACGTGAGAAAAGTAGTATGAGCGAAGGAAGCGTTGTCCGACCTTTCCTAGAATTAGCGATGCGTTCTTGTAGTTAGTTTACTAATGTTGATACGGATTCTCTTATGAAGGTAACGACGTGATATTGACGGAGAAAAAGTGAGCGATATCTTAGCTAAACGACCAAGGTATGTGAGGCTAGTCCTTCTTTCTAATGGCATGAATCTTTTAGCTTGAATCCCTATTCCTTTCATGAGTTCTTGCATTCCAAGGAGTTAAAAGCTTATACCTATGAGTGTCTATATGAGATAAGTTATACAATATGATGACACTAGAATGATGATGATGTTATTCCTTGCCTACACTCACCTTATGTACTAGTCCCTTCAAGGTGAGGCAGAATGTCCATAATGGTCCCATAATGTAATCGGGGGATCACGACCTTACGTCACCCCGATAGAGTAAAGTTGATCATAAGTCTTATTTACGCATTATGATAAGATAAGTATTTTATGATAAACATATTACTATGATTATTTACATTAAGCATGTCATGATCGCATTCACACCGGGTCTAGTTGGCCGGGCAGACACCGCTTCGGCGGGCAGCGATACAGATACACCACGACCTACTGGCGTGGGCATACACCACTAGTGGGCGGCATGAGATGGTACCCCGGATGCGGGAGGCCTGGACGCGGGCTAATATTATTGATTATCACACCGTTCCGACATGGACGGGCAACTTGCATATGATGCATACATGTCATGATGATGAGTATGAGTAAGATAGCATGCATTACTTCATTTATGATTATCAGTCAGATCCAGATGTCTCATGTTGATGTTATCCCCATATTATTGATGTTTCCTTTCATTATGTATGCCTCTCATCCTCGGTACAATATTCGTACTGACGTCCTTTCTTCGGACGCTGTGTTCATGCCCACAGGTAGACAGGGAGGAGAGCTTGGCCCAGGTCCTCAGTAGCTTTCAGCTGATAGATAGCACTCCATTGTTCGGAGGTGCTTATGGCTATTCTTTTGATGTACATTCATATATGCATATTTTGGGCATGATGGAGTCTTGTTCCGTCTATGTATTCATTAGGTTAGTAGAGGCTCGTAGATACGCAGTGTGGGTTAGATGGTCTCACAAGATATTTTCATATGTATGTATATTATTTTGATGGCCAAGATGCAAATGTATATAAAGTATTTATGTTTTGATTAAATATGATTTTCCTACAATTGGTATGTAAAATTTATAAAAGAGTATCAAATGAGCAAGACAAGCAGTAGAGTGACCGGTGCTCGGTAATTGCTCTGGGTACCCGTCGCGGCCCCTAGCTGGGTCGTGACAATAAGCTTGGGACCTTTAAACATGAAATCGTCATCGTCTTCATAATCATCATAGAAAACATCTTGTCTTTGGTATCATAAGAAACTTCTTAGGAATCTTGAACATCTAAATTTCGGAGGTAAGAAGGGGATGGAAACATATGTGGAACCATAACATAGGAATCATGCCTTTGAAAGAAAGGGACGAGCCTTAACATACCTGTTCAGCCTCTAACTACCTACGCTTATTCGCCCGAGCTCGTATGCCTACATTTAAGAGCATTCAAACTGTCGTTAGACTCATTTTTGTATACTTGTGCTAAGTTTTCAAATCAAACTATTTTATATCCTAACGAAAATCGGGCAGCATCTCCCCTGTTTATATGCCTAGCCCGAAATCTCAATTCAGCAACCAACAACAACAACAACAACAATACCTACATCTACCATAATATTCTCAATACCAAAAGACTTCATAAACACCCCATATGGTGCTTATCTCATATTTCCACCAACAAAATTATTTTATAACTATTTAACAACTCTATTTCCGTAAAGAAACCTAGATTAATATCAATAGGGAGAGATGCATACCTTGTTCTTACTAAAACAACATTATCTTCAGTGTTCGCCTAGAATCCAAACCAAAATCCACCGCAAAATGATACTACAATCACCACTGCGCGCTATCCGAACCTAAACTAACACTCGGCCACTTGAAAATCACTCAATTTTGTGATATCCTCACCCCCTCATCTGTTTTCTGAGTTTTTTTTTTGGGAAATAACTGATGAAAAAAAGGGGTTTTACCCTTTATGTAGGGGGTTAAAGTCGGTGGAACTGACTTAATAATTGGCCTTCGCAAACGCGATGGTTTGGAATTTTCATGGCCATCGCGAATGCAAGGCTCTATCGTGAACGCGTAGGGCAATTTCTGCCAGTTCATCCAAATTTTCCTTTTTTGCCCGATCTACCTCCAATCCTTTTGATACCTCTCATACATGGTCTAAAACCCTCATAACCATAAGATAAGCATGTATAATCTTGTATATCCTCAATAATAACCCCATGTTCACAATTAGAGGACTAATGCCTAGCGACTTCTTAACGTACCAAACTGCGAGGTGTAACATTCCCCCCCCCTTAGGAACATTCGTCCTCGAATGTTAAGCTCTTAGGGATTTCTATGAAAATTGCGCCAGATTTCCCCCCATAATTGCACTACTACTGTCTTGTCACAACAACTCAAAATATACAGTGCCTCACCGGGCATCAACATCTATATTGAACTGGCCACACACAGCCAATAAATTATTTTAAAGAAACATTACGTACCTGAGAGTACTGATGGCTCTGTCTACACGTCTTCTAGGGGTGGGAATAAATGCGAGTATCTAGATTTCATGTCCTCCTCAGCTTCCCAAGTTATCTCTTCCCTGTTATTATTCCTTCACAGGACTTTGACTGAAGCCACGTCCTTGGTTCTAAGCCTTCAAACTTGCCTATCCAGAGTATCAATAGGTACTTCCTCATAGGACAGCTTCTCAGTGACTTGTACATCATCTACAGATACAATTTTGGAGGGATCTCCAACACACTTACGAAGCATGGATACGTGAAACACTGGGTGGACTGATTGTAATTTTGGGGGAAAATCCAACTCATACGCTACCTGTCATATCTTGCGCATAATCTTATAAGGTCCAATATACCGAGGACTAAGCTTCCCTTTCTTGCCAAATCTCATCACGCCTTTCATCGGTGATACTTTCAAGAATACTCAATCATTAACTTTGAAATCCAATTTTCGCCGATGATTGTCCGCATAGGATTTCTGACGACTTTGAGCTACAGTAGTCGATCTTGAATAAGCTTGACCTTCTCTACCGCTTACTGAATCAAATCTGGGCCCACTAACTTTTCTCTCCCACTTCGAACTATCCAATAGGCTATCTACACTTCCTTCCGTACAGAGCTTCATATGGGGCCATCTGAATACTAGATTGATAGCTATTGTTTTACGCAAATTCAATAAATGGCAAGTGATCATCCCAATTGCCTCCAAAATCTAGCACGCATGCTCTCAGCATATCTTTAAGGGTTTGGATAGTGCGCTCAGCTTGTCTGTCAGTCTATGGATGGAACGCTGTACTAAGTCTCACCTGCATTCCCAAACCTTCTTGGAAGGATCTCCAGAAATTAACTGTAAACTGTTCTCCTCTCTCCGTAATAATGGACACTGGAACACCGTGAAGGCGCACTATCTCTTTGATATATAACTTTGCATAATCTTCTGCTTAGTACGTCGTTCTGACTGGCAGAAAATGGGCTGACTTCGTGAGTCTATCCACTATCACCTATATAGAATCATACTTACGCTGAGAACGAGGTAATCCTGTAACGAAGTCCATATTAATCGCCTCTCATTTCCAAGTTGGAATCTCTATAGCTTGCAGCAATCCTCCAGGCTTCTGATGCTCCATCTTGACCTGTTGGCAATTAGGACATTGGGCCACGAACTCCGCCATATCCTTTTTCATGCCATCCCACCAATATATAGATTTAAGATCATGGTACATCTTTGTTGCTCCTGGATGGACGAAATAACGAGAATAATGGGCTTCCTCTAAGATTTGTCGATGTAGCCCTGCCACATTAGGAACACATAATCTTCCCCGATACTTGAGGGCGCCATCTGCAGGGACGTCAAAATGTGACTTCTCCTTCTGGGAAATCACATCTCTATAACGAACTAGCTTCGGGTCTTCGTATTGGCACTTCTTTACTTCTTCCATTTAGGATGAAACAGCTAATTCCTGAACAATGACTCCCGCACTGCCCGAGTCTGTCAAGCGAACTCCTAGGCTGGCTAGTTGTTGAAGTTCCCGAGCTAGCTCCTTCTTCTCTGATTGAACATTGCACAGACTACCCATGGATTTGCAGCTGAGAGCGTCAGCTACCACATTTACCTTTCCCGGATGGTATAAAATGCTCACATCATAATCCTTTAATAGCTCCAACCATCGCCGTTGTCGTAAGATCAATTCCTTCTGTTTGAAGATATATTGGACACTCTTATGGTCCGTCTAAATGTCCACATGAACACCATATAAATAGTGTCTCCACATCTTTAGTACATGAATGACTGCAACCAACTTTAGGTCATGAGTCGGGTAGTTTTTCTCGTGTTTCCGCAACTGCCTCGAAGCATAAGCTATTACTTTGCCATGCTGCATCAATACACAACCCAACCCAACACCTGAAGCATCACAGTAAATAACATAGCCCTCTGATCCTTTAGGGAGTGTTAGGACCGGGGCCGAAGTCAACCTATCCTTTAGCTCCTGAAAGTTGCGCTCACATGCATCTATCCACTGAAACTTAGCCAATTACTGAGTCAGCTCCGTCAGTGGTGTAGCGATGGAAGAAAATCCTTCTACAAATCTCCTATAGTAACTGGCCAACCCCAGGAAACTACGGACCTTTGTAGGCGTTGTAGGCCTTGACCAATCCTTCACAGCTTCAATCTTTTGAGTGTCTACTCGAATACCATCAGCCGAAATAATGTGCCCCAGAAAAGTAACAGAATTAAGCCAAAATTCACATTTTGAAAATTTGGCATACAACTCCCGAGCTCGAAGGATTCCAAGAAAAGTACGCAAATGGTCTGTATGCTCTACCTCCGATTGAGAGTACACCAGAATATCATCGATGAACAGAATTACAAATAGATCCAAGAAAGGCCTAAACATATTATTCATCAAATTCATGAATACCGCTGGAGCATTAGTCAACCCAAATGACATCACTCGAAACTCATAATGGCCATATTTGGTTCGGAAGGCTGTTTTTGGGATGTCCCATTCCTTAACCCTCACTTGGTGGTATCCTGATCTCAGATCTATTTTTGAGAACCACTTGGCACCCTGCAACTGATCGAATAAATCATCAATCCTTGGAAGTGGGTATTTGTTATTTATCGTTACCTTGTTCAGTGTCTATAGTCAATACACATACTAAAGAACCATCCTTCTTCCTTACGAACAACACAGGCGCTCTTTATGGCGATGAACTTGGGCTAATGAAGCCTTTTTCAAGCAAATCCTTCAGTTACGCCTTTAACTCTTTTATTTCTGCAGGGGCCATTTGATAAGGAGGAATAGATATAGGCTTAATATCCGGCAACACATCGATAGTAAACTCAATCTCCCGTTCTGGTGGAAGACCTGGAAGCTCGTCTGGGAACACATTCGGGAACTCATTTACCACTGGGACGGATTGAAGAGTCGGCAGTTTTGCTTCTGTGTCTTAGACTCGCACCAAATGATAAATATAGCCTTTGGAAATCATCTTTCTCGCTTTGAGGTAGGAAATAAATCGACCCCACGGAGACGTCGCATTGCCTTTCCATTCCAAAACTATTTCTCCTGGGAACTGGAATCGAACCACCTTCGTTCTACAATCAACGTTAGTGTAACAGGAGGCTAGCTAATCCATACCCATAATAATGTCAAAATCTAACATCTCCAACTCATGTAGGTCAGCAGTTGTATGACGATCGCAAACTATAATCGCACAATCCCTATATACCTGCCTGGCTACTACTGGATCTCCTACAGGTGTAGCTACCTCATAAGGTTTGATTGGCTCCAGTTTCATCCCAATACGATTTGCGACATAAGGAGTAATATATGACAGAGTAGAACCTGGATCAATCAATGCATATATATGTCATAGGAGAATATCGATAATATACCTATAACAACATCTAGGGAAGATTCAAGATCCTGTCGTCCTGCTAGTGTATATATACGGTTCTGAGGGCAGCTTGAACTGGATGCTCCTCCCCTGCCTCTGCCACAGCCTGCTAGAGTCTGGGAAGTTTGTCCAGGAGGGCGCACAGACGATGAAGAACCGGTTACTGATCCTGTGGGCTGGACCCCACCTCGACCGCACATTGAGGGGCAATCACGCATCATATGCCAAATCTGTCCGCAAGCATAACAAGCATCCGAGCCTTGACAATACGAACCCGAATGTAATCTTCAGCATTGGCTGCATCACAGAATTAGTGGTCTCCTCTGACTAGGAGCTCCTCTAAACTGAGAACCTGAAACTCTCGAGCTCTGGCCCTGTTCTGAATAAATGGGGCGGTCAAATTTTTTGCCCGCAAATCGAAGAGGCGTACTAGTCGCAGACTGGCCTAAATATTTGGGATATGTCTGTCTCTAACTCCCTCTATACTCACTACTAGCACCAACAGATCTAGCTCTCTCACTCTAACTCCCTCCAAATCACGTTCACCTCTCTGCGGCTGCTGCTGCTCTTTCAGGTTCTGGGCATGGGCCTAAATGTGAGCAATATCCATTCCGTCTTGAAGTGGGGTCGTCAAGCATTCCTTAATCAAATGTGGCCCCAACCCACTCACGAATCGATGCACACGGTCTTCCATGTCGGCTACCATGACTGGGGCGGAGACTGTATTCCCGAGCGCTCATATTCCCTTACTTAAGATTCAGAAACTTATCGGCTCAGGCCCATCGAACCCCCGGTGGTAAATAATGTCGCAGAAAAGCATCTGTGATATTCTTGCCAAACTGGGGGAGGTGCATTTTCTCCTTGCGAAGATATCCAAGCATTATACCACTGGACGGCCACATCCCACAATCTATACGAAGCCAACTCTACTTACTCAATATCCGAAGCATGTATTCTCCGCAGCATCCTCAGTATCTCGTCTATAAAGCCTTGCGGGTCTTCATCTGGTTTCGACCCATAGAATTCTGGAGGATTTCGACTGATAAAATCACAGGCTCTTGCACTCACCGCCCTATCACCTTGGCCCACACCTTTCCACTGAGCCTGTGCGGAAACCAACTGGGTCAGCAACTGAATAACTTATGTCATCTGCTGGCCCGGAGCTTCTGGCAGTGGAACTAGAAGTACTGGGGCTGGAGCGGAAGCTCTTTCCTGCTCTGCTAACAAGGGTGGAGCATGAGAGGTCCAGGAGGGAACATCATTATGAGACTCACCCTCTTCTACCTCCGCCGGTGGCTCACGTTCAACTCTTCTTTCGGCCACCGTCTTGCCCTTATAGGCCGCTGTAGCTTTCTTCTTCACAGGCAAAGTTGAAATCATAACACACGATTAGGAAAGGTAGAGAACCTGATAACATAGTTGTATCGCACGATCTAAGATGAGAAAGAAGGTCAATTATTCCTATATGCCCCGCAGCCTCCAGTTTATAAGTGTGGCGCGTTTCACACCTATAAATAGGACTCTACTGGACACGGCTGGTAGACATATCCTAGGACTAATTACTCTGATACCACTTTTGTCATGACCCCACTAGAGGCCATGCCGGTACCCGGTACTAGCTTACCGAGCACCTCTGGTCTAACATTCCATTTTCATTACTAAGTGGGCCATATGGACAATTTATGCCTATTTTACTCGATACCGTCATCAATGGCAACATTCATAAGCTTATGTCAACAAGTCTTACCAAAATATTATACAACAAGGACGGACCAAGTTACGAAATATCTATCCACCTACATCTATCTACGAGCCTCTAAATAAGATACATGAATCCACGAGGACGGGGCAGGATTTAACCACGCCCAAATATATACACAAGAGTAATACCAATAGGCTGTAGCTTCGGAACAACTGGAGCTATTCCAAGGTGTCGCTGATGGAGCTCCTAGAGATCAGGCATGTCTACCCGTTTACCTACGGGCACGAACACAACATCCACAAGAAAAACGTCAGTACGAACAGAGTATGTAAGGCATATACAATAACATAACAAGGAAGTATAGAAGACATAAGAAGAAAGTATAACTGTAACTGCTTTCCTCTTAAGGCGGAATCATGCATGCTCACCTTTACCTTTTAAACATATTACACATACATACATAAACTGTCTGAATCAAATAATATCATTAGCCCGCGTTCGGGGTAATCATCTTACGCCGTCCACTAGTGGTGCTGCCCGTGCCATATAGACCCGGTGTACAAGCCGCCCGCCTTAGCTGTGCTGCCCGGCCATCTAGGCACGATATATAAGCCGCCCGCCTTAGCGGTGCTGCCCGGCCATCTAGGCACGGTGTAATCATCATCATATACTTACCATCAAAAATTCATAGTAGCTCAAATAAAAACTGTAACTCTATCGGAGTGACGTAAGGACGGTAACCTCCGATTGTATTATGGAACATCATGATCGTCATGTCTCACCTTGAAGGAACTAGCATTATAAGGTGAGACTATCAATGAATAATAACATCAAGGGAAAACATAGAATAAGATCATAAATCTCATTAAGCGTCAATTCATACACTTTGGAATCTTTAGAAATAGAGTCATCATCAATGAATAAAATTGAGAAAATCAAGAAATAGCTCAACATTCTCATATTCACATTGAAATCATAAGCTTGGGAACTTTAAACATGAAATCGTCATCATCATCATAACCATCATAGAAAACATCTCGTCTTTGGTATCATAAGAAACTTCTTAGGAATCATGAACGTCTAACTTTCGGAGGTAAGAAGGGGATGGAAACATATGTGGAACCATAACATAGGAGTCATGCCTTTGAAAGAAAGGGATGAGCCTTAACATACCTTTTCAGCCTCCAACTACCTACGCTTATCCGTCCGAGCTCGTAAGTCTACATTTAAGAGGATGCAAACTGTCGTTAGACCCATTGTTGTATACTTGTGCTAAGTTTTCAAATCAAACTATTTTATATCCTGCCGAAAATCGGACAACATCTCCCCTGTTTATATGCCTAGCCCAAAATCTCAATTCAGCAACCAACAACAACGACAGCAATACCAATATCAATCATAATATTCTCAATACCGAAAGACTTCATAAACACCCCATATGGTGCTTATCTCATATTTCCACCAATAAAATTATTTTATAACTATTTAATAGCTCTATCTTCATAAAGAAACCAAGATTAATATCAATAGGGAGAGATTCATACCTTGTTCTTACTAAAACAACAATATCTTCAGTGTTCATCTAGAATCCAAACCAAAATCCACCGCAAAAGGATACTACAATCACAACTGCGCGCTATCCGAACCTAAACTAACACTACGCCACTTGAAAATAACTCAATTTTGTGATATCCTGACCCCCTCATCTGTTTTCTGAGTTTTTTTTTTTTTTTGGGTAATAACTGATGAAAAAAGGGGTTTTACCCTTTATATAGGGGGTCGATAATTGACCTTCGCGAATGCGAGGGCCTCTCGCGAACGCGACGGTCTGGAATTTTCATGGCCATCGGGAAGGCGAGGCTCTATCGCTAACGCGTAGGGCAATTTCTGCCAGTTCGTCCAAATTTTCCTTTTTCGCCCGATCCACCTCCAATCCTTTTGATACCTCTCATACATGGTCTTTAACCCTCATAACCATAAGATAAGCATATATAATCTCGTATATCCTCAAAAGTGACCCCATGTTCACAATTGGACGACTAACGCCTAGTGACTTCTTAACGTACCAAACTGCGAGGTGTAACAATACAAGTCAGCATCCTCCAGAAGAAAAACGACATCCAACCTTGAAGGAGTTAGAAGGAAAGTTTACCCTTTTCTTGACTCTGATGTCCTTTCAATTCTTGGCGAGTTGCTGACCATGAAGGTCATTGAACTTCCTGCATCAAAGAGACCTCATGAAGTGAATAAAGTCAATGATCCCAGGTACTGCAAATTCTATCGCATTGTGAAGCATCCAACAGAAAAATGTTTCATGCTGAAAGAGAAAATCATGACATTGGTTAGGGATGGAAAAATAATCATTGATGATGAAGACATTTCCGAGGCAAATCATGTCAGTGCTCATCTTCACAACAAGAAGAGCTCGGTGCTAGAAACTCGAAGATATAGGCATTTTGAATGCGTCTATGAAGATTGGACAAGGAAAAGTCGTGCTACAATTTGGGAGCTCTAAACCAGTTGAGTTCCAGCTTTGAAGAAATCATTAAACATGTCCAAGGTGGATGACGACTCCCATAAAATGGATGGTGAAACTTGGACATTAGTTGCTTACTAAAAACATAAGCATCAAAGAGCTTTGAAGCGTCAAATTCCAAAGGTAAAAGCAAGCATAAATCATCTGCAAACATGGAGAAGCACAAAGTCCAGCGATAAGAGTAGGTACAAGAATTCTTCATCACAAAGGGTTCGAATTTCAGTTACATTATTAGAGTTCTTTCCCAAGCTGCTGCTTGATGCCCGAGCTTAAACTGCACATCACAATGCTCCTCGACGCACGAGCTTAAACTGCACATCATAATGCTTCTCGACGCATGAGTCTAAACTGCGCTATGCACCTCGACGCATGAGCCTAAACTGCAAGTCGCTACACTCCTTTTCGCAGGAACTAAAACTGCACGTTTCAACACTCCATGATGCACGAGTATAAACTGCATTAAAAAAACTCAAAAAAAATAATAATCTTGCTGAAATATGTAATGACTTGATCCTCTTCACCGAGGTATGTAGGAAATTTAGAATTCCCTTCTAAGTGCAGTCACATGAGTAAAAAAACTCATCCTTTAATGCGAAGCCAAAGAAAAGTTGCTTGCACGAAATTTCCTTTGTTGCTTTTCACACGCTTTGAGAATCTACAGACAAGCTTCTACAACTTTGGAGGATTGAGCAATTTTCCATGATGATATTTTTCACGGCCCGACTAGGGGCCATGACGGGTACTTGGGGCTAACCACCGAGCACCGCTCATTCTATTACTCATCATATACTTTAAGCGTACATTCATTAATCTCACACTTCTATTCATAAGAAAAATCATTTTTCATTTGAAACATAATTACCTTTATACACATAAGCCCTTCGGCTATCAAAATAATATATATACAATAAGGACATCGTGAGACCATGCTACACAGCCTCTACTAGAGTACTATACATATGGACGGGCAGGATCCCGTCGTGCCCAAAACATATATGTACATAAAATAGTAAATCAATGGCACCTTCGGAATAATGGAGTGCTCTCAAAAAGTCTGCTTATCGGCTTCTATAAATCTGGGTCGTCTCCCTGTCTACCTGTGGGCATGAACACAACGTCCAAAGAAAACGGACGTCAGTACGAATATTGTACTGAGTATGTAAGGCATGAATGAAATGAATATCACAGAGGAATCATAATACATAAGATGAAGATATAACCTGCTTGACCTTTAAGAGAGGGTACCTTTCATGCCTATATCATATATAATCACAGTACATGTATCATAATAGCGCATACATCGTCATATCATACATATATCATAATACCGTATCCGCTCATACACATTAAACGTTATCCGTATTCGGCTACGTAGTGGCTCGACAATATCACATACATATCTTCCGGGATTTTCATACATGTATCATATATATAATCATAGTAGTATCGTACCCGATCATATAGGTTCGCTGTATTACGTACCCAGCTATAATAATGCTTGGTGTTATACGTGCCTAGCCCTACCCAAGGCTCAGTGCTGTCTGTGCCTGGCCCTACCAAGGCTCAGTGATATCCGTACCCGGCCCTACCAATTGTATCCGTACCCAACTGCAGTGGTGCGCGCGCATCATCATATATACATACATACATACATACATATATATAAATATATATAATATAGATATTCTACCCGGCCATATAAGCTCGAGGTTTCATAATAGCCATACATAGGCACATATACATAAAAGCCCATAAATATCTTTAGCATCATCACTATTATTATCCTCATAATTATTATCATCACCCTCAACATCTTCATCGTTATCGTCACGTATATCTCATAAGCTTATCATAACTTTTCATAGAGCACGCATTTGAATTTAAAGACAATCTATGAAAATCATGTCATATTCGTAGCATGAACTCCGTAAAAATATCGCATGATAGATTTTATAATCTCTAAGCTTAGACTCATCATTACCATTGTCGTATCTATGGGATATCTCTTACCTTTATCTCATATGGAACCCCCTATGAACATAGACTCGTAACTTTTCGGAACATTGGTCATAAAACATGCATTAGATCTTATAGACAATCTATAACAATGTCGGGGTGACATAAGGTCGAGAACCCCCGATTACATTATGGAGTAATCATTTTCATTGTATCTCACCTTGAAGGAACTAACATTTTAAGGTGAGTGTACACCATGAAAAATATCAAGGGATCGTAAGTAAGATCATTAACTTCATGAACATCATATCTTGCTTTAGAATCTCTAGGATTAAACTTACCATCATCATTTTCGTATTCATGACATATTTCTCATCTTTATCTCATAAGAAGCTCTTTATCAATATTGCCTCATAGTTCCCGGAATGTAAGAAAGTCATGGAGAGGTAGGGAAATAATATCATAGGAATCATATAAGGGTCATTAGCTTCATAGGAATATCATATCATGAACTTTAGGACTTCTAGACTTAGATTCATCATCGGCATTTTCATGCTCGTAACGTATCTCTTTTCTTTATCTCGTATGAAGCTCTTTATACTCGTTGATTCATAATTCCCGATATGTAGGAAGATCATGGAAAGATGGGAGGATTCATGCCTTAGAAAGAAAGGAATATCCTTACATACCTCTTTCGTTTAACAATTTCCATCGCTTGATTGTTCTCTTTCAATGCTCACGCCTCTACCTTCAAGAGAATTCGCGTTCACATTAGCTAATCGATTATATGAACGTGCTTACTAAAGCTAGGAAAAATTGGGCAGAATTTCCTTTGTTTATACAACCTTCCCCATATTTTATATCAACTCCCAAACATTTATAATAACGTTCACAATTCACAATTCCACTTCAATTCATCCATAATCATGGTCATAGTATACTAGTACGTTTTCTCACATATAATTCTTCTCCCATTCCCTTAATATCATTTATAACATAACCATATCAAAACACATCAAGAATCATGACTCAATTCAAGCTATTACTCACAATGATACTATTCCCATATTCATGACCCATTTTTCTATATCCTTCTACAATCCAAGTGTTTCAACTTTCAAATACCTTAAATAACATGGAAATACCATAAATCTTACCTTAGATGATGTAGGAATGAACCTTGGGTGGAAACTCCTCACTTGAGCAAAACCCTAGTTTCACCTTTGCTTGGATTCCTTGCCTTGGATGAACTTTAATGGGTTTCTTACACTTGATTTCCTTGGTTTGATGTAGTTGATCACTAATATTTTTTGAATTCTTGTGGGAGAAGTGTTCTAGAGAGTTCTAGAGAGAAGGGGGGGTGGGGTCAAAAGGGAAAATGAAATTGAATGAACTTGGTCCCTTATTAAATACACAAAATCTGTCCCGACACGAACATACGGACTAACATATGTTGTGTATCTTTTATACGGGCCATATGTCTGGCCGTATGTTTGGTCCAGTGAAGGTTGTCCATCTGGTAAAAATATACGGCCTAACATACGGCCAGTATAATTTATACGGCCAGTATGTTGGGCCGTATAATGCCCAGCTATTCCGATTTCGTTCTCGTCGACTCGTTTGATCTCCAATCCTTATGGAACCTTCTTGACACTTGTTTATCACCTCATTAACATTCTAAGGGACGTTATAACTATTCTCCAAAGCATCATTAAATCATCATTAACTCGTTACTCGTAAATCCTTTCCGATACATAACATATGCCTTGCCTTCCTTAACAACTTCCGTCTCCTGCTTCACATATCTTTGAAATCTCATTTAAAATCATCAAATGTTATTTCTTACTTATCAAAACGTCGTATATGTCGCGCCCTTCGTCAGTCTATTCACTGTGCATGAACGGAAAGTTTTTCGAGGTGTAACATTCTTTCCCCCTTGGGAACATTCGTCCTCGAATGTTGAATCGACCCTGTACAAGTATACTGGTTATGATGATCTTATAACGAATCAATTCCAACTAGGACTCGTCGATCGTGTCATGCCCCTTATCATTCAATGATCTTATTGCATTCGTAAGTTGTCGCACCCCCGGGGCTACCATAGGAAGCATGTAACATGTACTTTTATCATAGTCCAAGTAATTATCCTATTTATCCTTAACGATAATCCCAACTCAACATTTCAACTCAATTCACCACATATTTTCCTTTAACTGACCCGAAGTATCATGACCACACTATTCTTGCTTACCTCTTACTCCTCCTTTTGAGTACCCACTTGGTTTCATTGGCGACGCATAAATACCTGCAAGTTACATAATCGTTCTTGCATGATTCGTGTACATACATATCTATACATATACAAGTATCCACAGCCGTATCCGTATTCATAATCGTACTCATTTACATATCGTATCCATAGTCATATTCATATACATATCATTTACATAGCATACCCGACCACGAAGGTTTGGTGTTTCGCGTACCCGACCATGGCTAGGGTCGGTGATTATATATACCTAAACTCTTTTGTCTATCTGTAGTAACTTATCTTGTCATGCTCTCTTCCTTCCTTTATTTTTCCCTTGATTATCATATCTTATGTTCTATTATAGAAAGCCTTAGGTCCCTTTCTTAATTGTCGCTTATAAATCGCCATATCATTAACGACGACTTTACCGTTAGTGTGTTTGCCTCAATTCTAGTATAACATCGCCATCCTTTACAATACCCCTTGATTTATTTTCTCTCAATGTCATGCGGTTCAAGGTCTTCACGAATGATTTCCAGTACAGTCTCAGATGCCTGCTCAATTCGTGTTCGTTTATTTACTAGTTATTAAACTCATTTCTGCATAACTCTCACTCTTTGTTTTAGAGTCTATATCTGTCACATCTTCGGGTCCATCGTTTAAATCTCTACACTTTTATTCTCTTTACTCGCTTCCTCCCCTTTAAGGGTTTTACTTGTACCATTCTCAAATCTGTTGCCCCACCTTCCAATCTTGAATTCATATATCCCTTACTATACTACATCTTATTCATGTCGTTTCCCATAATTTATAGCTACGATAATTCATGTGTGAAGTCTTAACATACTCATCTTGCAGTTTTGTAATCAAGTAATACAACTGACATAGCAATCCGAACAAGGATGTATTTTACTTAGCTCACCTGGTAATTATGAGTCAATGTCTGAATTCGCTTCAATCAACAACTTTTGTCCCATTGGGATGCTCACCATAGTGGTATGCCTAGTTATCCATACCATCCATGCAATGCCACTTGCTCTCTTCTTTGGTGCTCAAAGTTCACTTGCAACGTCATCTTTATTTCTCAGGGCCTAAGTCTCATGCGCAACTAATACCCCTTATGCCTCATACTCTTTTTACTCTTGTGTTGCATTCAACATTGATTTCAAAACCAACATAATCATATTGTATTTGTCGTTGATGATAGCTTTACTCTCTCGCTTTATCGTTGCACGGTAAACTCATAACTCATGGCCACCTTTTTCCTTTCAACTCATTACTTCATATACTTTACTCGTTCTAACTTGGTATAGAATATTCGTAGGAGATGCATCTTCCTTTAATCATAACACGACTACTTCTTAAGTGCGTGTACTTTGCAGCGCATTTCCTTCTCTTTCTATTCCCATTCTTATTCCTTTACATTCCTTCCTCCTCAATTTATCTTATTTTCTCCCGTTTTATAAACAATCCTTTACTCCTCGCACAAGGAATCCTATTCCTAACTTAGTACCGCTTTGTCCTTTAGAATATACTACCTTTTACAATCCATTCTTCGCATCAAAACTTATTCTGTCCATTTTGACCATCCCCTCTCATCCTTATTGTGTTAATCCTTTTTCTAATAATCGTCCTATTTCGTTATTCATCTTTCCGTAGTCTTGGTCTTTTACATCCAACTAAAGATATCACTCATGCTCTCAATTGTACAAATCACAAACTACTACTACTTTTCCATATCACATTTCTCTGATTCCTTTTTCAAGCTTACTTGCTATCATTTTTGTCATTGCGAAACCTCTATGCTGGATTTTTCTAACAAGGTCTTACAAGCTTTCTCATCTACTGCCCCATGGCTCGCTTGCTGGTTTCACACCCGTACTCACTCTTTACTCATATAGAACATGTCACATCTTTAGTCGTTTTCTCGCTATACTTTGTATTACAATTCTTGTTACGTTCTTATTATACCTTGATCATAATCAACTCTATAGAGTGACACTTCTTGATCTCATTCGCAATCCCGCTTATGCAATAGAATAAACTTCATGAAGTAAGCATACTTAACCTGTTACTCTTTCTGATCAGCCCTATTACACTTACCACATAAGTTATCTTATCAAGGTATCTTCATTAGTTATACCCCTTTGTACTTCACACCCCTGTCTTAATCATGTTGTTACTTTATTTTGCCAATAAACTTGTCGTATTTTACTTGTACTTATCCATCCAATCAATACTTTAGTATCACACTCTATTGGAGTTACCCTTTCTCTTCTATGTCATATTTTAGTACTACCAAGCATTTCTCTTTACCGTATCAATGTCAATCTTATAACTACTGTTACTACCAATTCAATAGTATTTAACTTATCTCTTGTAGTTGTTAACGATACTCCTAACTTAATCTCGTCCTGCCATTACCTTTTTGCACAACATCTTTTCTTGTTAGGACATATTACAAGCTTATATCTTATCTCCTTTAGATTCTAGGAAAATTTCGGCAGAGTTTCCTCTATATTTCTTACTATCCCAAAACCTGCACGCAATAAATACCAGCAATGCCTCACAGGGCCAATATATATATATATATATATATATATATATATATATATATATATATATATATATATATATATATATATATGACATATCTCAGCCACATAGGGCTCCCACTTTCAAGTAAAAGCACAAAGATATCGAAATTTACCTCATATATCACGCTTCGAGATGTACCTGATCCTTTAGCGATCCGCCCTGTTATCCCTTCTTATTTACTTTCTCTTTCATCCTTCAGCTTTACATTTCAATTATATCTCAATATTCTTACTTTATTCGACACACATCTTTCGTACCGTCGCTTACCTTTGTTCTGATTCATTCAATTTGCTTAGTTCACAACTTATAACTGAACTCATCATCAAGAGACACATTTAATCAATTTCTCTTTCATATGAACACTGACTAACCTTTATGGCAACCAATCCATTAACATCTGAATACGTACCCTGATAACGTAGTCTCAGTGAAGTGACTTACCTCTGTAACTTCAACATCATCAATCATTTTCTTCGGTCAATACCGTTCTTCTGCTGCAATCAGGGGTTAGTATAAGGAATCTCATTCCCTATGGCTTAGCTCTATCGCACGATCTTAGAGATGAAAGAAGAGTAACCATCCTAAATGCCCTGTAGCCTTAAGTTTATAGATGTGGCGCGCAACACACCATAAACAAGACTCTACTAGACATGGCTCGTAGACACTTCCTAGGACTGAACTGCTCTGGTACCACTTTTGTCACGACCCAACTCGGGGCCATGACGGGTACCCGGGGCTAACCACAGAGCACTGCTCATTCTATTACTCATCATACTCGTTAAGCGTACGTTCATTAATCTCACATTTCGATTCATAAGAAAAATCATTTTTCATTTTAAGCATAATTACCTTTATACACATAAGCCCTTCGGCTATCAAAATAATATATATACAATAAGGACATCGTGAGACCATGCTACCCACACATACGTATCTACGAGCCTCTACTAGAGTACTAGACATATGGACGGTCAGGACCCCGTCGTGCCCAAAATATATATGTACATAAAATAGTAAATCAATGGCACCTCCGGAATAATGGAGTGCTCTCAAAAAGTCTGCTTACCGGCTTCTATAAATCTGGGTCGTCTCCCGGTCTACCTATGGGCATGAACACAACATCCAAAGAAAACGGACGTCAGTATGAATATTGTACTGAGTATGTAAGGCATGAATGAAATGAATATCACAGAGAAATCATAATACATAAGATGAAGATATAACCTGCTTGACCTTTAAGAGAGGATACCTTTCATGCCTATATCATATATAATCACAGTACATGTATCATCATAGCGCATACATCGTCATATCATACATATATCATAATACCGTATCCGCTCATACACATTAAACGTTATCCGTATTCGGCCACGTAGTGGCTCGACAATATGACATACATATCTTCCGGGCTTTTCATACATGTATCATATATATAATCATAGTAGTATCGTACCCGATCATATAGGTTTGGTGTCTTACGTACCCAACTATAATAATGCTTGGTGTTATACGTGCCTGGCCCTACCAAGGCTCAGTGTTGTCCGTGCCTAGCCCTACCAAGGCTCAGTGATATCCGTACCCGACCCTACCCAGGCTCAGTGGTATCCGTACCCAACTGCAGTGGTGCGCGCGCATCATCATATATACATACATATATATATATATATATATATATATTCTACCCGGCCATATAAGCTCGAGGTTTCATAATAGCCATACATAGGCACATATACATAAAAGCCCATAAATATATTTAGCGTCATCACTATTATCATCGTCACTATCAACATCGTCATCGTTATCGTCACGTATATCTCATAAGCTTATCATAACTTTTCATAGAGCATGCATTTGAATTTAAAGACAATCTATGAAAATCGTGTCATATTCGTAGCATGAACTCCGTAAAAATATCGCGTGATAGATTTTATAATCTCTAAGCTTAGACTCATCATTACCATCGTCGTATCTATGGGACATCTCTTACCTTTATCTCATATGGAACCCTCTATGAACATAGACTCGTAACTTTTTAGAACATTGGTCATAGAACATGCATTAGAGCTTATAGACAATCTATAACAATGTCAGGGTAACATAAGGTCGAGAACCCCCGATTACATTATGGAGTAATAATTTTCATCGTATCTCACCTTGAAGGAACTAACATTTTAAGGTGAGTGTTCACCATGAACAACATCAAGGGATCGTAAGTAAGATCATTAACTTCATGAAAATCATATCTTACTTTAGAATCTCTAGGCTTAAACTTACCATCATCATTTTCGTATTCATGACATATTTCTCATCTTTATCTCATAAGAAGCTCTTTATCAATATTGCCTCATAGTTCCCGGAATGTAAGAAAGTCATGGAGAGGTAGGGAAATAATATCATAGGAATCATATAAGGGTCATTAGCTTCATAGGAATATCGTATCATGAACTTTAGGACTTCTAGACTTGTCATGCTCGTAACGTATCTCTTTTCTTTATCTCGTATGAAGCTCTTTATACTCATAGATTCATAATTCCCAATATGTAGGAAGATCTTGGAAAGATGGGAGGATTCATACCATAAGAGTCATGCCTTAGAAAGAAAAGAATAGTGTCACGATCCAACCTCGTGGGCCATGACTAGTGCCCGAGCTGGACACTGGTATACATACCTATTAGATATAGTCAAACTGAACCTGAGAACAATATGGAAACTTGCAAAAGAATTCGAAAGTTTTATAACGTCGTCATATATATATATATATATATATATATATCCAGATAACCTGTCTCCTGAGGAGTCACAACTAATCAAAACATAATATGGTACGCAAGCCGACAAGGCTGCCATTGCATGTCAATATGATACGCAAGCCGACAAGGCTGCCACTACATGTCAATATGATACGCAAGCCGACAAGGCTACCATTACATATCAACACCATACGCAAGCCGACAAGGCTGCCACAACAGACGAACATATCCATAGTACATCGTATAAACACAGCTGAACAAAACTTATATACAACCCACACGTATGTCTACAGACCTCTAAGAGTATCGATAGTGAAATATGACGGGACAGGGCCCCGCCGTACCCCTGGATAAACCTATATATACATCATAAGATCTGTACCAAAAGTCGAGGCTCCGGAACAGTGGAGCTCTCCAAGACAGCTGAGTAGAAGTCCTAAGCTGGAGGATCACCAAACCGACTATCTGTACCTGCGGGCATGAAACGCAGCCCCCCAAAGAAAGGGGGTCAGTACGAGATATGTACTGAGTATATAAAGTATGAAATACAATAAAGAGGGTCATCACTGAAATAAAGATTACAGGAGACAAGTATGTCAATCAAAGATACCATTACACTTGCCTTATGAAATGTAAATCATGCATGTCACTATCATATATCATACCCGGCCCATTATGGGACTCAGTGAATAAAGTCATCATATGCCATCCTTGGCACCATAATCATATCATCATATATATATATATATATATATATATATATATATATATATACCGTACCCGGCCCTGTAGTGAGGGACTCGGTGAACAATGCAGTGAAACTGTGTACGAAAACATACCCGACCCGGGACTCGGTGAAAGATATAATGACAGTATGCACGAGCAGAGTAATGAGTAACCATATGCAAATCAAATCATCATCTGAGACTCGATAGGGTAGACAGAATGAACTAACACTTGAATATCAACGAAGGCAGTTATGTCAAGTATCCCTCGAACGTCATTATGAATTATGTCAAATGGGACTTCAAGAATCATAAACGTGTACCGAGACAATATGAAATAACTTATGGAAATCAAGGACATTAACCACCCTAGTGTCTCTAAGAATAGGAGCTTATACATTCGTCGTTTGTTCATTTCATGTAAATCATGCCAAAAAGAAAGAAGGGTTAGCTTTACATACCTGTCGTAGATCAACCGTAACCAACCTTACTTCGTCGCTCCTTTAGCCTATTTAATATGAAAGTAATACTATTGTTAATAAACTGCGACTTTCCAGCTTATAAATCTACAACCAATCATTTATAGGAATCATTTCTTAGTTCACACTTCTCGATTAGTATTTTTGATTAGTTAAGAACCTAACGGAAATCGGGCAGCATTTCCTCTACATAACTCGCCTAACCCGAACTTCCAATTAATCTCCTGTTATCACAGCAATACCAACAACAACAATAATAGAAATATTCATATCAAATCCTTAAAATCCAGCCCATAAACAACTCAAACAATCCAATAACCTTTCTTAATCCTTTTCCAATCCAAATCATTAACATCTAAGATTATACACCAAACAGACCAACATACGCTTTGTATACGATACGTTATACACTTGTTTCCTCCAAATTTAGGAGCCACATCACCAACAACACGACAACAGCAAGAACAACAACACATGAACATAAAACCACACTTTTAATCTTCGACTCAACAAGAACAGCCCACAACTTTATGAACATTTAATCCAATTCATATTTCAACGATTCCATATAACTACTACAACCTTAATTATCATAATTCCTTGACTTTCATCACACAATAAACAACACCAACAACAATTAAAATCGATTAAATCGAAACAACTCCAATTCAACTCAACTCCTAATACCAACAAATTCATGCAATTTCTTACTTCCAATTTCGTCTAATACAATTTTAATCTTTCCATTACAAAATATTTAACTCCAATTACATTTCAAGATGAAGAAATCTTACCATGAATTGATTAGGGCAGATCCTACAATAACTTGCTCAATTCGCACCACTTCTTCTTCCTCACTTCAACACCCCTAGGTTGCCGCCTTCTTGACGTTAGGAGATTATATATATATATATATATATATATATATATATATATATATATATATATATATATATATATATATATTTTGTTTTACCATGGAAGCTGGCCATGAGCTGCTCCAAATCTGCCATGGCCGTGAGTTTCCATGGCATGGAAGCTCTCTTTCTCTCAATTAGAATGGCAATTGCAAATGAATTATATGACTAACATTAGTCATCAACATAGGTATTTATATGTTTTCTATCTATAGGAAACGTGTCCCACTATAATGAGTCATCACTTTTTTTTTTATTTTAATTCGGTGGGGCCCACTTAATTACCTAATTAGCTAACTTAATTAATCTTAATTAATCACTAATCTCCACTTAATAATGTAATCATAGTAAATTAATCCCTAATCTCCATTAATATTTCTATACTAATTGAAATTTATAACAAATCGTGCACTTATTAAAAATCGGGGATTAAAAGCCCTTGTCTCATATCACAAAATAATCTTGTCCTTGAACTCACGTCGATTAGTTTACGAATAATTCAACGTACAAAAATACGGGGTATAACAAATAGCCTTACATACCTCTTTCGTTTAACAATTTCCATCGCTTGATTGTTCTCCTTCAATGCTCACGCCTCTACCTTCAAGAGAATTCACATTCACATTAGCTAATTGATTATATGAACGTGCTTACTAAAGCTAGGGAAAATTGGGCAGCATTTCCTTTGTTTATAAAACCTTCCCCATATTGTATATCAACTCCCAAACATTTATAATAACGTTCACAATATCATAACCAACAATCTTCATTCATCTACATTATCCTCATTTCACAATTCCACTTCAATTCATCCATAATCATGGTCATAGTATACTAGTAAGTTTTATCACATATAATGCCTATCCCATGCCCTTAATATCATTTATAACATAACCATATCACAACACATCAAGAATCATGACTCAATTCAAGCTATTACTCACAATGATACTATTCCCACATTCATGACCCATTTTTCTATATCCTTCTACAATCCAAGTGTTTCAACTTTCAAATACCGTAAATAAAATGGAAATACCATAAATATTACCTTAGATGATGTAGGAATGAACCTTGGGTTGAAACTCCTCACTTGAGCAAAACCCTAGTTTCACCTTTGCTTGGATTCCTTGCCTTGGATGAACTTTAATGGGTTTCTTACACTTGATTTCCTTGGTTTGATGTAGTTGATCACTAACATTTCTTGAATTCTTGTGAGAGAAGTGTTCTAGAGAGTTCTAGAGAGAAGGGGGGGGGGGGGGTGAAAAGGGAAAATGAAATGGAATGAACTTGGTCCCTTATTAAATACACAAAATCTGTCCCGACACGAACATACGGACCAACATATGGTGTGTATCGTTTATATGGGCCGTATGTTTGGTCCAGTGAAGGTTGTCCATCTGGGATAAATATACGGCCTAACATACGGCCAGTATAATTTATACGGCCAGTATGTTGGGCCGTATAATGCCCAGCTATTTCGATTTCGTTCTCGTCGACTCGTTTTATCTCCAATCCTTATGGAACCTTCTTAACACTTGTTTATCACCTCATTAACAATCTAAGGGATGTTATAGCTATTCTCCAAAGCATTATTAACTCGTTACTTATAAATCCTTTCCGATACATAACGTATGCCTTGCCTTCCTTAACAACTTCCGTCTCCTACTTCACATGTCTTTGAAATCTCATTTAAAATCATCAAATGTTATTTCTTACTTATCAAAACGTCGTATACGTCGCGCCCTTCGTCAGTCTATTCACTGTGCATGAACAAAAAATTTTCCGAGGTGTAACAATATTCGTACATCAACTTCTTCATAGTAGATGGATTTTGGTGCATCAATGGGTCTACTCATTCTGTCTAGGGGGCATATCTACTTAGTTCATGTACTTGCTCGTCATAGCTAAAGAAAAAAAAATGCGGTACTTCAAGTGTCTCTCTCGCCAAGCTAAAGAGGGAGATGCCCCGTCAACTTTCTCGCTAAGGTTGGAACGGACTACTCCATGTATAAATCTCACTAAGCCGTAGGGATGAGATCCACCACGTAATTGTTCTACGACCTCCACAAGAAAAGTGGAGGCTCCAAGTTGTGTCCGCAAATAACTACTACAAGTGTGGACACACCAAGTGATTCCTCATAGATTGTGTGGACATCTTCTTGGTCTAATATTGAGACCATTGTAGCGGGCGTTGGGAATTCTAAGTTTAACCAGCTCGCACATACCTCATAAAAGGAGGGAGGTGTTCCGGGAAAGTACGATTGTGAATCGTACCGGGAAAGTCAGAAAAACTCGCCAACCACTTAATGGTGCTCTAAAGGATACATTTTAGAGTCGCTACCTAATTTTTAGGAAATTAGGAAAACCAGTTCAAAAAGGGTTCATTTAAAATAGTTATTTTGCGACTATCCTAAAAGAAACCTAATCTACCAAAGTCTGGGTAAGAGCGTCATTTATGCAAAATAGTACATTTTGAGTGTCGGGTTTCGGACTAGAACACCTAGGTTAATGCCTGAAGGCCTTTAACCTAAGTAGGACACCATGTAAACCCACCCGTCTTAAAAAGGTCTTTACATATCTCTTATTATTTTTTAAGTAAAGTCTCTTTTATTAAGGCATATTGCTATAAATCCTGTAGACTTACCTTATTCCATTTAAGTCCCTTATTCTTTATTTAAGTTGGTTTATAAATCCTAAGTCGTTTTTATCCAAACTCCTAATGCTAATATATCTAGCCTATTTCAGAGTCAAATTATGAACAAGGCAAACTTTAATTAAGAGTAATTTATATTTCACATCTGTTTTATACAAGGCTTTAAAAAAATCTATTTTGGCAACTCTAAACTTAGAATTAAGTTTAAGTTCTAATCTATAAGGGTTCCAAATAAAACAAGTAAACAGAATATTTTCAAAATAATTAAAGGGAGGGAGAGAATGAAGGTGGAGAAAGGTTAATCGGATAAGCCTGTCTCCTCGCCTTTTTTGACCTTTAGTTGTAATCCCATACTTCCTTTATTTTACGCTTGAAAGCTCCAAATGCCCAAGTCTTTGCCTCGTCTTTTGATACTTCTCCTTTTGTCCTTCCGTTTGTTTAGATTCCACGTGTATGCTCCAATTGTGCAATATTCGTCCTTGTAGTACTTCCCGAACTTTTTTATTTGTACCTCGCAAAATTAGAAATGAGAATAATTAGTAAAATGATACGCCACCCTCATAGGGTGACGTTTATAAGCAAATATATATATATATATATATATATATATATTTATATTATCCTTCGACTTCGAATCAAACTGTGGAAGCTTTGATTACTACGGGCTCAGGGCTCACAACTCTTTCCTCACGTCACTAATAAGCCATCATCATAGCGCCCAAAGGATAATTACCTTTCCCGACTAAATATTGTCAAGTTAAGTATCTATTCAAATCAGTAGAATATCTAATAGTAGTATCTATTATTTTCAATGAAATACCCGAAGTGTAGTATTTGTTCTTTTCAGTAAAATATTTGTTCCTTTCGATAAAATCAACTATAGGAATCTGTTCTTTTTAAAAGCGAGGCCTCAAGTTAAACAACTCTTCATCGGCCCAAAGTGTGATATCATATTCAAACCAGTGAAATCGATCGACTGTAATCTGTTCTTTTCATCAGACAAAACAGCAGCCCATAAAACAAAATAGTAGCAACTGCTTTCACAAGAGATGCTGAATTAGAACACAACAATAAATATGCTCAAGAGTAGCAGTAGTTTGCCTTTAATTTAGCACCTCAAATCAGCAGTGAAATGTGGCAAAAACTCAGCCAAATATGCAACAGTAATGAATATCAAGTCTGCTCAAAAGTGCGGCAATAATTTGGCCAAAATGCAACAAAGATCTCAGCCAAGAACTAGGCATCCAGTGGAGCAGTCAAACCACAACTATCTTACTTCCCTTATGTCTCAAAATGTGTCATTTTTATGTCCCCAAAATGCAGCAATCATTCGACCAAAATACCGGCACTAAATCAGTCCCAAAACGAGGTGTAATTGGACAAAAAATGCAGCGGCAAATGCAGCAACTATTTGGCCTAAATCAGTCCCAAAATGTAGTAACAGCAGATTTTCAATACAACCAAATGTAGCAGCAAGTTGTCCTATGAAAATGGCAACTCAAGTACAGTAACCGTTCTCATTAAATACAATATTTTGGAGCAGTAGTTGCTCATCAGAAACAGCAGCAAATTGGTCCAAAATGCAGTCACAAATTTGCCCAAAATGTACCAGAGATGGGCTCAAAAGTGTGGCTTCTTTCGATCTCAAAAATTACAACTACGATTCAGTCAAATGCAGCAGTTGTTTGCAACAAACAGGACCACCAATTCACTCCAAAAATGCATCAATTTAGAGTGCATCAACAACTCAGCCCAATAGCACATCCACTCACACATACAGCAGCACAGATAGCAGTGAAGGGCATCAGTTAATATAGCATCAGTGCAGCATCAATTTTTTAAAATCAAAACAGATAATTGCATATGGGTAAAACCGAGGATATGGACATATTCGGTTTCCCGATGTCAAGGTGAGGCTCGGCCAGGATACGACCGGCTTATCGGGGATAAGGCTTCAAGCTCGATCTGTAACGAGACGTTAAAGCAGGTAGAAGAGGCGGCTACCACCATGAGGAGAAGATTGGAATATCCGCCCTCAGCCGAATATTTCGGCACCAATCTCGGCAACAGCTGTCAACAGATTTCTTTTCCTTACATAGAATTGTACTAGGGTTAGGAATCCTCTATTATATAAAGAAGAGGCCCTCATTCATTGAAGGGGTTCTGCAATAGAGAAAAGAGAGCATTCATATACTAAGAAAGCAATAGTATCATTTGAGTTCATTTATCTTTTCTAAGGTTTCCTTTTGTTATTCATTGTGTAAACACCCGGTCAAAAGGGTTCGACCTCGGTTCCCAATACCCGAGGCCAGTCATCATTTCCCATTTGGTCAGATATGCATATTTCATTTATTTATTCATTTATCGTGTAATCTAATCTCGATGTGAATTGAGCCACATATCTTTGGCACCACATATAAATTTAATTATTCTTCATTTTAACCTTATACAGTTTGGCGCCCACCGTGGGGCCAGAGATAGTAGTGGCAGTTCAATACAAAATTCTGGTTACACTCGATATTTTACATTTGTTCTTTAAGGTTTGATTTCAGGTCTACCAGACATGTCGGACTCCCATTCCGTAACCTTTCAAGTTGAGTCAAGCCATCACAAGCATAAAGACGAGGGCGTACCTAATAACAACGTACCCCCTGTTAATCCTGTTCAAGCGGGATCATCGGTGGGCAACGTACTGGCCGGCGGGGATAACAGAGCCAGGCTACAATAGCTCCAAAACCATTTAGGCATGGCTATGGCCTAATTGCAGGCTCAACAAGAGATCATAGTGCAATTGCAGAACCAAAATCAAGCACCCGATATGGCTTCATCGGAACAGATCGAGGATACGAAAGAAAGGCACGTTACTCAGAATAACAAGAACCATCTTGGGCTGAGTGGCGAGCTGATAAGAATGCTCGAAGAATTGACGAAACGAGTCGAGTCCGGGGAAAAGAAGATAAAGGTGAACGATAAGAAGGTGGAGAACTACAACTCAAGGGTCGATCAGATTTCGGGGGCCCCACCGGTGTTGAAGGGACCGGATTCGAAGAAATTCGTTCAAATGCCATTTTCGCCTAGTGCGACACTGATGAAAATCCCAAAGAGATTTCACATGCCCGATATCCCGAAGTATAACGGGACAACAAACCCAAACGAACATGTGACTGCATATACGTGTGCTATTAAGGGCAATCATCTCGCCGATGATGAAAGGGAATCAGTGCTGCTTAAGAAATTCAGGGAAACCCTGTCAAATGGGGCAATGATTTGGTATCACAACTTTCCCGAACATTCGATTGATTCGTTTGCCATACTCGCAGATGCTTTTGTCAAAGCCCATGCTGGGGCCATCATGGTCGAAACTCGAAAATCGGACTTGTTCAACGTCAAGCAGCGAGATGATGAGACCCTCCGCGAGTTTGTGGTCCAATTTCAAATGGAACACATGGACTTACCTCCGGTCACTGACGATAGGGCCGTTTAGGCTTTCACTCAAGGGCTCAATTAAAGCAGCTCAATCACATCTATGGAGCTAAAGCAAAACCTGATAGAATACCCAGTAATCGCCTGGGTTGATGCACACAATAGGTATCAATCAAAGATTAGTGTCAAAGATGATAAGATTCTGAGGACCGCTTCAGTGTCATGGCTTTCTGGTAAAGGGAATGATCGATTGAAGAGAACGACAGATCGGGATTCCAGATCATCATATGACAGGTATCAGCCTTACCTGCCCGATCGAAGAAGGAATGGGCGTAACAACGAATCGGGAAAGAATGATAGGAGGAAAGATCGAGGCGTAAGTAGTCGTGGACTGATGAACAGAAATGTTGTCGATAGGGCCTTGGGAAATAGAGAAATTCCAAGGTTATCCGATTACAATTTCTGCGACGATGTAGCGACCATAGCAGCGGCTGTTATCCGTAACAGAGAAACGAGATATCCAAGGCCAATCCTATCTGATCTAGAGAAGCGGGATAAAAGCCTTATTTGCAAATACCATCACACTCACAACCATCGAACCGAAGATTGTCGACAGTTGAGAGAGGATGTTGCCCGTCTGTGTAATTTGGGACACCTTCGAGAGTTTCTAAGTGAACTAGCAAAAACTCACTTCAAGAACGTGGATTTCAACAAGCAAGATAGGCCGGAAGAGCCTCAGCAAGTGATACACATGATCATGGGAGGAACGGACGTTCCCATTGGGCCGGTTGTAAAACGCACCAAAATTTCCATAACAAGAGAAAAGCGTATTCAGAATGACGACCCCGACGGTCCTATCTCGTTCAGTGACGAGGACATGGAAGGCATCGCTCAGCCTCATAATGACGGGCTGGTAATATCTGTCCTTGTCAATAATTTTAGAATTAGGTGTGTGCTAATTGATCCAGGTAGCTCTGCTAATATCATCCGATGGAGAGTCATCGAGCAGCTGGGACTACTAGATCAGATCGTGCCAGCAATACGAGTCCTCAACGGATTCAACATGGCCTGCGAAACGACGAAGGGTGAGATCACCTTACTGATCAACACGGCAGGAACTACGCAGCAGAAATTTTTTTATGTGATAGAGGGAGACATGGGATACAATGCATTACATTACCGGGAAGACCGTGGATTCACCTCATCAAAGCGGTCCCCTCAACTATGCATCAGGCATTGAAATTCCCGACCCCAGAGGGGATCAAAACCATTTATGGTGAACAACAGGCCGCAAAGAAAATGTTCACGGTTGAAGAATCTGTTAAGACTACAAAGATACCAGATCGGAATGAAGGGGAAAGTGCCAAATAGCAATCACAGATTCCGATCTCGGAGTCATCGGAAGATCGGAACAGGGACACACCAGACGAAGAGTTAGAGTTCGGAGTGCCGAGGACCTTTGTGGTGCCCGATGATTTAGATGCCACTAAATTCACAATCGAAGAACTCGAGCAAATCATACTGTTCGCTCATCCACCAGATAAGAAGGTATACCTGGGCACGGGGTTAATACCCGTTCTCAGGAATTTTTTTATTGAATTTCTTAAAAATAACTCAGATTGCTTTGCCTGGCCTCATTTAGACATGACAAGTATCCCACCGGATGTGACAACACACAAGTTAAGTCTGGATCTAAGTTTTCCTCCCATCAAACAAAAGCGGAGGCCGCAGTTCGAGGTAAAACATGCATTCGTCAAAGACGAGGTAACCAAGCTCCTTAACATAGGGTCCATTCGAGAGGTTAAATACTCAGATTGGTTAGCTAACGTTGTAGTAGTGCCTAAAAAGGGAAATAAATTTAGAATATGCGTAGAGTATAAAGATTTAAACAATGCTTGCCCGAAGGATTCATCTCCTTTACCCAGCATCGATCGCATGATCGACGCTACCGCGAGCTACGCTACGCTGAGTTTCATTGATGCCTACTCTGGGTACAACCAAATACAGATGGACCAGAGGGATGACAAAAAACCTCTTTCATAACTAGGTCTGGCACATATTGCTATAATGTAATGCCCTTCGGCTTAAAAAATGCTGGTGCCACCTATTAGCGGCTAGTCAACCGCATGTTTGAGCACCAAATAGGGTAATCAATGGAAGTTTATATAGATGACATGGTCGTTAAGTCCCTGTGAATAGAGGACCATTTGAAATATTTGCAGAAAACTTTCAGCATATTAAGGAAGTACAACATGAAGCTGAACCCGGAAAAATGTGCCTTCGGTGTTGGTTCGGGTAAGTTTCTCGGATTCATGGTATCGAATCGAGGCATCGAAAGCAACCCAGATAAGAATAAGGAAATTGAATATATCACCGTGATAAACGACATCAAAGGGGTACAAAGATTGACAGGACGGATAGCTGCCCTAAGCCGATTCAGCTCCAGATCCTCGGACAAAGTTCATCGGTTTTTCTCGTTGCTCAAGAAAAAGACTGACTTTGCATGGAACCTCGAATGTCAGATGGCCTTAGTAGAACTCAAGAAGTACTTATCAAGTCTGCCTCTACTCCACATGCCAAAAGCGAACAGGCAGTTGTATCTATACTTGACGGTGTCTGAGATAGCGGTAAGCGGTGTCCTGGTTCGATAGGAGAAAGGTACGCAATACCCGGTTTACTATATAAGTAGAACCCTCGGTGACTCTGAAACCAGGTATCCACATTTGGAAAAACTTGAATTGGCATTATTAAGCGCATCTAGAAAATTAAAACCTTACTTTCAGTGTCATCTCATATGCGTCGTAACGTCGTACCCCTTAAGGAATGTCATGCATAAACCCAAACTTTCAGGCCGATTAGCAAAGTGGTTTGTAGAGATTAGCGGATATGATATTGAATATAAACCCCGAATTGCTATCAAATCCCAAATACTGGCGGACTTCGTGGCCGATTTTGCACCGGCCATGATCCCCGAGGTTGATAAAGAAATGCTTCTTGCCTCGGGGACTAGTATGGGAGTCTGGACTCTTTACACAGACGATGCGTCTAATGTAAAAGGATCCAGGTTAGGGATCATTCTCAAACCTACCTCGGGTGATGTAATAAGACAATTTATTAGATCTGTTTATTTAACTAACAACGAAGCCAAGTATGAGGCTATGATTGTAGGTTTAGAACTAGCTAAAGGCTTGGGAGCCGAGATCATAGAGGCCAAATGTGATTCTCTCCTGGTGGACAACCAATTGAACGGAACCTTCGAAGTCAAGGATGATCGAATGTGGAGATACCAAGAAAAACTGCAGGTTGTGCTTCACAGGTTCAAGTAGTGGTCGTTGGAACACATGCCTCGGGATAAAAATAATAAGGCGGATGCCCTGGCAAATCTGGGATCCTTGGTAGAATCGGATGGGTTCAATTCCGGAACTGTGGTGCAGTTGACAAAATCGGTCATTGAGACCGACCACACCGAGATAAACTCGACCAGCCTTACTTGGGATTGGAGGAACAAATACATAGACTATCTTCAAACAGGAAAGCTACCATCCGATGCCAAGGAATCAAGGGCCCTCCGAGCCAAAGCAGCTAGATTTTGTTTGGTCGATGGCCAGTTATACTGAAGGTCGTTCCACAGCCCTTGGCGAGATGCCTAAGACCAGGAGAAACTGACTACGTTCTGAGGGAAGTTTATAAGAGGACTTACGGAAACCATTCGGGAGCCGACTCATTGGTCCGCAAGCTGATCAGAGCGGGATACTACTGGAACGAGATGGAGGAAGACGTTAAAACCTTCGTTCGAAAGTGCAACGAGTGTTAAAGGCACGCCCCGTCAATACACCAACCCGAGGAAGAACTCCATCCGGTCCTTTCCCCATGGCCATTCATGAAATGGGGTATGGACATAGTAGGGCCTTTGCCATGGGCCCCAGGTAAGACACAATTTATTTTGCCTATGACTGATTATTTCTCTAAATGGGTTGAAGCATAGGCACTCGAGAAAGTCACGGAAAAAGAAGTTATTGATTTAATTTATGACCATATAATCTGTCGATTCGGCGTACCAGCAGAGATCACGTGTGATAATAGGAAGCAATTCATAGGCAGCAAGGTCAGCAGGTTTTTCAAAGAATACAAGATCAAGAAGATCTTGTCCACCCCATATCACCCGAGCGCGAACGGCCAGGCTGAATCTACCAATAAAACTATACTGCAGAATCTAAAGAAGAGATTGGCTGGCTTTAAGCACCAATGGAAGGAGGTTTTGCCCGAGGTTTTACTGGCCCACCGCACAACGGTGAGATCAAGCACCGGGGAAACTCCGTTCTCCCTGGTATATGGAGCCGAGACCCTAATACCCGTCAAACTTAGTGAACCAAGCTTAAGATTCTGATATGCCACTGAGGACTCGAACCGTGAAGCAATGTCCGCTAGCCTAAATCTCGTGGATGAAAAGAGGGAAGCTGATCATATCTGGATAGCCGCACAAAAACAAAGGATGTAAAGATATTATAATCGAAGTGCCAACTTCAGACACTTTCAGATTGGGGACTTGGTACTGAGGAAAGTCACACTTCATACCAAGAACCCTCACGAAGGGAAACTAGCCCCGAATTGGGAAGGACCGTATCGAGTAACCAGAATAACCAGGAAAGGTTCCTATCAGCTCGAGAACGAAGACGGACAACAGTTGAAAAACAACTGGAAAGTGGCACGCCTAAAGAGGTATTATTGTTAAAGGTACACATAACTTTTCCTTTTTGTTTTTCTTCCCTCTCGATCTAATCACGCAGGGATACAACCCAAGAAATATCGAGAGCAGCACAGTGGAAACTGGAAAGTCATAGACTTAGGACTGAAAGCACGTGCTGCACTCTTTTTCCCTTCGACCGTTTTGTCCCGAAGTGGGTTTTAAGCAAGGTTCTTAACGAGGCAGCGCCGAACAGCGTGCTACGCAAATAGAGTAGACTGATCAAAGACCTAGGACTGTAGACTGTACATATCGGGCTAATAGTACACGAGCCTTTATATCTCGGACACGAGTACTAGGGGACTACTATACCATGGGCTAAATGATAACTATGTAAAGCCATGGCTTGAACGATAGGACCAGATGTAAGGACCAAATGATCGATTGAATCATGTCCAATTAGTTTGTTCTTGCCACGACAATGATAGCAGTTACATCCCCGGTCGATTTATCAATAAAAATCTTGCTTCAATCAAAATGATCCAGTATTGCTGAATACTAAAAGACTATGGTCTAAATGGTTTAAGACTACGGTCTAGAAAACATACGCAAACCTAAAAGACTATGCTCTAAACGGTTAAAGACTATGGTCTAGAAAATATACGCAAACTTAAAAGACTATGGTCTAAGCAGTTAAAGATTACGGTCAAAAAACACAAAAAATATAGTGATCCGGTTTGTCTTGCAATTTATAAATAAAGAAACGACTAAAGTCAACACGAACAGAAACCCGATCATGAGCCATTACCACTTGAATTTTATTCTGGCCGAAACAATAAGGCAAGCCAAAAACAATGGCATAAATCGGACAAACAACAAACCGAGGAATACTTTATAAAGGGAAACAGAAGGCGATGCATAGGACGAATGAAGATCTTTTCTTTTCATTTATACATACACATAGATGATTTACAAAGGCTCAAACAAATGTCCTTAAAACAAAAAGAAAAAAAAAAACATAAGGCCCCTGAGCCTAATCTTCACCCGAACCCTTGGTTTCTTCCCTGGCTGACTCAAGGTCAATATCTGAATCATCAGGGTCGAATACAGCCTTCGCTTCTGCCTCGAGCCTCTTGGCCTCCTCGATAAGATCCGATAAATCCACTCTAGTGGATTGAACTTCCTCGAGGGTTTCTCTTTGGGATAAACACCGCACGTACTCGACTCGAATAGCACTAGCCTTCTCGGCAGCAGTCACGTCGGCTTTATACTGGTCTAACATATCATCATAGCTCAAGATTTGGTTAAGAGCTTTTTCATGCTGAGCCCGTAGATCGGTGATATCCCGGCCCAGTCTATCACGTTCAGCCTCGGCCACAGCAAGTGACGACTCGAGTCCATTTACTTGCTCTGCCATCACACGAAGCTGCTCCTTAAGAGCATCCAGCTCGGCAAAGGCACCAGTTGTCGTTTCTTGAAGCATATTGAGCTCGGGTTTGATCCCGTCAAGCTCCGTCCGAAGTTGATCAATCTGAGAAGAAGGGGAATTAGCATCGGCTATTAAAGGTTTATTATAAGCTTCGAAAGCCCTTACCTTCTCTGCCAGCCGGTCATGTTCCTGCTTGTCCTCGGCAGCATCGTTTCGAGCCGCTGCCAAATCTGATTTAAGGGTAGAAAGGTCAGGAAGAGGCGAGATATATTCCAATTTCTGCCCATACAGATCCATGAGCTTGTCCACCTCCTTAGTTTTCCTTTTGAGCTCCTCCTTGAGCCGATCCACTTCATTTTTAAACTGGTCGAAGCTTGCATGTAAAGCACGGAGGCCTATAAGGGAAAGAAGAGCAGTTATTAAGATGGGACAAGAAAATAAATCTAAGTGAAAAAACAAAGGAACGGGACATACTCGGTTCAAAGCCTGCTGAGCCTCGTTAAAAAGGCAGGATTCACTGATTTTGGCCATCTTCTTTCGGTCTTCTTGGGACACTAGAGGGTACAGATAGCTGGCCACCCCGACCGGCCCCGATAACATGTTCATATCGACTGGTACCTTAAAAGAGATCAACCTCTTCCGATTCGGATCAGCGCTGGGGGCAGGAAAGACTTTGTCTAATCTGGGATCGGAATTAACCCCGAAACGGTCGGCCACAGGGATGGATAGATGTTCGAAGCCCGACATGCCAGGTGCGGATATCTCATAACTCCTATAACTGGTTGTCTCTTCTGGCTCTGTTGACCCCTCGGTCATTTTACTTTTGGCTTTAGCATCATCGGGGGAAATATCCACCAATCGAGGTGGCGAGTCCTGTATGCAAATAATTGCATCAGCCGAAGCCACAAATTGTATCGGAAGGACAAAACCAATACTATACAATGTCGGAATGTTAAGTACCTTTGAACCCAGAACAGAGGGCGCTGTCTTCGATTCAGAGGCTGTGGTTGGGAGTCGACTCGAGCCTCGAATGGGAGTAGGCTCGGTAGTAGCGTATTTAGACCTCCCGATCTTCAACCTGACGCGCCCTACGTCCGTCAGTCTTGGGATATCCCTCGAACCCGCTGACATCGAACTTGAGTTTTCCATCAAAGGTTGAGTAATCTCCGCAGAACCGGTTAGCTCTTGATCGAGGCCCTCATCGGTAAGTCGGTGCTCGCCCAACTCTAGGTCTTCATCATCAGAATGATCCGATAACTGACCAATGACATTGACATCCAGGGCCCAGGCCGAGACATCTTCCGAAGAGGTCTCTCTGATTGTGAGCCTCGATCTTTTTCTGGCCTCGGAAGGAGATCGAGAAGACTCGGAGGACCGTATTTTCCTCTTCTCTGCCTTGTCTCCCTGGTCGAGCTTCGATATTTTGTTCATCGGCCAATGCCTCAGCAACTTCTTGGCCCCAAATTTTGGTGGCCTTTGATAGACCTATAAAGGAAAGAAGAACAATTCAAACTTATCCAACATAGCATAGCACGTAGGGAAGACGGAGCAGCGCTCTAAGGGAAGGAATTTACCGTGATTTCCAGCCTCCCACCGAGACCAAGACAATTGTTTCCAGTTGTGGTCGGCATAAGTAAGTTGGGGACAGATCTTTCTGATCCATTAATCAATGTTCAGAACCGCACCGAGGGTTCGAATGAGTGCTATGTACATACGAGCAAATCAAAGGGTCAGTATAGGTTCAGACATATGATTATACCATACCAAAGTAAAGTTACTTACGGGTTGGGTTCCATTTCTCAGGAAATGACAACTTTTCAACAGGAATCAGATCCTTTGTTCTGATTTAGACAAATTTGCCCTGCCAGCCTCGCTCTCTATCTTCATCAAGACCGGAGAAGGGTGCCTTTTTGGCTCATGAAGAGTTTAATCATAACCCCTCAGAAAACACGGGGATTGTACAACCAGAGTAGATGGTGCACCATGAAGGAAATATTCATGTTTGTAGTGAAGTAACGGAGAAACACAACGATCCTCCAAAATGACGGATGAATTTGGCCAAGGCAAATATTATACAGTTCGCAAAAATCCACTACCACGGGATCGAGTGTGCTAAATGTGAAAGAGTAGGTATAAACACTTAAATACCCTTCCATGTAGGTCGTTACAGCTTCATTCTGATTAGGAATAACGACCTCCATGCCCTTCCACCCACAGTCTTCCTTGACCTGTTCGAGTTTACTCAGGGGTATCGTGCACAAATAGTCCGATATATTGACACCTCGATCCCATTGTTGAGAAGGTTTCTAGACCTTGAAGTCCCGGATGGTCGTATAGTCTTGTGGAATGAAATTCGTCAGTACAGGCTCCGGTTTTAGAACCGAGAAGGTCTCGCCGATTTTAGCTTTGGAAGATTTGCTCGTCATTACAGAAATATGAAGGTATAAAGGCTTGTCTGATGGTTTAAACATTGGGTAAAGAACTGATAAGGATATATGAAGATATGAAGATTTGAAGATATGAAGGTTAGCGTATTCAAAGCACACGAACGTAAAAAGTCCTTTGGTAAAAATCAGAAAAGTGAAAAGTGAAAGGAGAAGCTTGTTTTTATAGTGTGGGGCCGAGACTGTTCGCATTCCATAATCATCTTCCGAACCAGCCGGGTCTCGACACGTGCCAATGTCAGAATAATGTGACGGATGTGACCTTGATCTTATATATCCATGGGAAGCATACACGAGAAGGAATCGGATCGCCCCTCTTGATCATCGGGGCATACATGAGCAAACCGGCCTCCCGATAAGACCTAAGTCGGGCTTTCACACCGATACTACTATGATCAAGTAAAGCTGCCATATCGATCACAAAGGATACGGTCCTGAACCAGTTACGGTCGAGTACAAAAAATAAAATGTTCAAACATGGCGGCCGGTAGCGAAGCATTTTGAATTTTGGTGAGCTATAAAATAAATGATAATTGATCAACTATTGCAAAGACATATACAAGCGTGCAGGTTCAAACAACGCAAATGGAGTGCTTAATAAAGCCCGATAAGAACCGATCCACAAATTTCTATTAAAGTTGTTCCACTTCACAAAATCCCGACTATTTCGGATACATCGGTCCATCAGAAAAAACAGAAAAGTCCCTACTCTGCAGCCATAAGCTGAAAAAGAAAAGTAAAATAGCAACACCTTTAACCGACGTAGTATGCCGAAGGTTGAGAACTCTGGCCTATCCTGTGGAATGCTATGACGGTACGTGATAACGACTAGGTATCCCCATGAACTACGCCGAAAATGAACGAACCAGGATATTAAGCGCCGGTAAATCTTCTTCATCAAGTACTATTGTCAGTGGGTTTTTGCCAAAAGGAATTTCCCGACGGGTCTCCATGAAATGACGGGTTCGAACCCGAGAGCCAACCCCTGAATGTCTAACTGGGAAGCTTACAGTCTCTCTGCGTCCAGGTGCCCTCGGCGGCGCAGATGTTCTTCTTCCCCGAACGACATCCTCGGCTACGGTCTTTCCCTTAGAAGTTCTTCTCGTCGGAAGTCCTGAAATTCAAATACATTGGGTCGAGACATAATATAGAGAAATAAGGGTTGAAGTGATCGGATTAAGAAATTACCATGACTTTTGCCTTTCCACCCTTCGGGTGCCATTCTTCTCCAAGAACGGCCTAAGCTACGAGAAGCTCGGAGAAGAGCAACCACTCATTCAAAGATAGTTGTATCGAGCTTAGGTTCAACCAGATTTGGTGAAGGGTTCCATACCTCAGGAAAATCAGTAGACGATGGACGATAAAGTTGAGCTGTGCGTATCATCACAAACCGATAAAGCCACCCTCGGTCATAATCATCTTCGGGGTTAATCAGGCTTCGATTTCCCCGAGGAAGCAGATGAACAATTCCCCCTCGGATCACCCGAGGTATGTATATATGAAGTAAATGGTCAAGGGTGAAGGTCACCCCCGGCTATATTAGCCAACTTCTCAATGCAGTACACAAGTCTCCAAATCTGTGGGGCGATTTGTCCGATACGTATCCGATACCGACGACAAAAGTCCTCGATCACTCGAGGAACAGGGAGAGTAACCCCAATGGCGAAAGGGTAAGTTTATGACAATGAGTAGCCGACAACATGATGATTTATTTTCACGCCATTCCCAACAGGGCGAATGTCAACATCTGCGCCTAAGTTACAATCTTCCCTGACTACGATAATGGTGCCATCATCGATAAAGGATTCGAAATTCTCCACTGAATCAAAATGGTACGAAATTTTGCAGTCGTTCGTATAGTTAAATCTCGATGGGAGGATATCGGCAGCAAGAGATTCTAGCTCCTTATTAGAACCGGCGGCTCCCGTTAGCGGCAAGAAAGAAGATTGATCTTCACCCTGGGTCAATAATGGAACGTAAGCCATATTCATGACAGGTTTACCCTAACAATGGATGATCACGCCCTAATGGAAGAAGGTTCAAAGTCCGAGGAGGGCTACGGGATCAATATGGAAATCACAGCAAGTTTTTTTAAGGAGAAGCAAAGCTTAGATTTGAAGAAGCACAGATGCATGAGAAAGGAAGAATACATAGGCTATATATAGAAAGGAAATCAAGGTGTCCTGTAGCGTATCAAGGACTCTGACACAAGGAGGTCTCCCAAAAACTATTTGGCGGCTAAGTAATAATGACCTAGCATCGGGCAGAGTGAAGGTGTTGACTAGAAAATCTTGTCCTAGGTAGATGTATGTAGCTGTTCAGCTTTATTTTTGTCCATTTCCCGCAGTCAAAATTTCACCTCGAGAAATGGGGGGACTATCTGTAAACGGGTAAAACGAGGATATAGACATACTCGGTTTCCCGATGTCAAGGTGAGGCTCGACCAGGATACGACCGGCTTATCAGAGATAAGACTTCAAGCTCGATATGTAATGAGGCGTTAAAGCAGGTAGAAGAGGCGGTTACCACCGTGAGGAGAAGACCGAAATATTCGCCCTCAGCGGGACATTCGACACCAATCTTGGCAACAACTGTCAACAGATTTCTTTTCCTTACTTAGAATTGTACTAGGGTTAGGACTCCTCTATTATATAAAGAGGAGGCCCTCATTCATTGAAGGGGTTCTGCAATAGAGAAAAAGAGAGCATTCATATACTAAGAAAGCAATAGTATCGTTTCAGTTCATTTATCTTTTCTGAGGTTGCCTTTTGTTATTCATTGTGTAAACACCCGGTCAAAAGGGTTCGACCTCGGTTCCCGATACCCGAGGCCAGTCATCATTTCAAATTTGGTCAGATCTGCATATTTCATTTATTTATTCATTTATCGTGTAATCTAATCACGAATTGAATTAAGCCAAATAGCTTTGGCACCACACATAAATTTAATTGTTCTCCATTTTAAGGTTAAACAATAATGACCAGGACCACAATAACGAATAAGTTCCAAGAAAACCATAATGTGCCTTTGAAGGCAACAACACAGCAACAGTATGGCAGTAGTTGTGCATGGCAACAGTTTTGCCTTGAAATAAGCAACTACTTTCAGCAATGTGAAGTAGTGATCTCAGGTTCAACAGCAGCTTATGATCATTTGGGATTGGGAAATTTTCCCCAAGTCATGCAAAGAAATGAGGGGGTGAAGAATGAGTATCAAGAAATACATGAAATCCTAATAAGATAATATCAAATGGAATACATAATAGTTGCTTGTTAAAATAATTAATTAATTATCATATTAACATAGGGACTCATTACTGATAAATGAATTGACACCAAGTGAAGTTATAAACCTATTGACAACTTTCCCTTTTCAAATTAAAGGCTCAAACCAAATCATATGAACACAATGGGTGGGATTCATTTGGGACAAGTAGCAGAAAAGGAAAACCAGATAAAACCCATGAAGTAGCCGCTACTTTGTCAATTAATCCAATTAAGCAAGACTTAGAGCTTAACATCTAACCAACACTTAACACCCATTAACCACAGGAGCTGCAACTATTGGCACTAAACAAACCAAAGGTATGCTGATCATCTTTAAACAAAACAGAGATCCCTCGATCCCTTAGTTCTATATATGAAATATAAAGACCAACGTTGAATTAAAATATGCAAATATGAAGGATGTCTCTATGCGAGTTTGAATGTAAGTTTTAGAAGGTAAACATACTCGAACTGAAGTTGGTATTGGCAGAAATCCAACATACCTATGGCCTACTACTGGCCGCTAACTAGATGCTTATTTTTCAACAAAAGGCAAAGTCTAACACTTAAAGAAAAGAAAGGGAAGGTGTAGGACAAAAACTACTAACAATTAAGCATGTTGAAGCCTTCAACTAGGCAGACTCTTTCGATACATTATTTTCAAATCTTCCAAGCATGAACTTAATAGAAATTCAGAACACAAATACCACTCCTAACACTTTGGTTGAGGTTTGGATAGTAACACACAAGAGGTGAATTTCTATATATATAAAAAAAGGACTCCCAACAAAATGCGTATTATTCTTTTCCAACCTTAAACAGAAACCTAATGGCAGATTCCTACTACTCAACATGTTTTAATAGCCCTTTTAACTGAACTTTTCACTTAAGCTCCTCCAAATGGTACTTCATTTATAAGAGAATGACAAATCATTTTAAAAGGTAAATGCTATAGGTAAATTAATGCAGATATCCAACAAGACACGAATAAGACATATTTCAGGTCAAATTTAACACCATTATTTTAAAACTCTTCATTTAACTCCAACAGAAAGGTATTAAAGATCATTTGATCTTTCAAAACTAGCACTTGGAAAATAACAAGAAGTTATTTTGAAAACACTTGATGAAATAAGAGAGTTCAAACTTAAAATAGATTTGAGTTAGAGAACACTGTAATAGATCTTCTTAGAGAGCTGGAATCTTATTGCAAACTTGTTTTATAAAAAAATTGACTATTCTTTCTAGGGTAAATTGATTAGAACAAAAGTGGCCAGCTACCAAGAGCTTGATAAATTAATACTCAGACAAACTGCATGTTTTGAGTTATTCTCACAACAAAGTAGTAAAATGAGTTCCTTCTACTCCCCATCATGCTAAACAAGAACAGTGACAATTTCATCTTAATCATAGCTACAGATAAGAATGAACCTAAATTCTTAACCAAATGTGACTAACTAAGTTTAAGGAACTTAATCCAAATAGTCCTATAGTTCCCATAAGAGGAAAGGGAGTAAATAACTATATCACATATTGTCTTCCACAAGAACCTAATGTCACGACCCGACTAGGGGCCATGACGGGTACCCGAGGCTAACCACCGAGCACCGCTCATACCATTACCCATCGTACTCATCAAGCGCTCATTCATTAATCTTATACTCAAATCATAGGGAAAAACCACTTTTCACTTCGAAACATAATAACCTTTATATACATAAGCCCTTCGGCTATCAAAATAATGTACATACAATAAGGACATCGTGAGACCATACTACCCACACATGCGTATCTACGAGCCTTTACTAGAGTGCTAGACATAGGGACGGGACAGGACCCCGTCGTGCCCAAAATACATGTATATACACAAAAGAATAAGTCAATGGCACCTCTGGAACAATGGAGTGCTCTCAAGTCAGCTAATAACTCCTACGAGTCTGGATCACCTCCCTGCCTACCTGTGGGCATGAACACAGCGTCCCAAGAAAACGGACGTCAGTACGAACATTGTACTGACTATGTAAGGCATGAATGAAATGAACATAATAGAGAAATCATGAGACATAAGATGAAGATATAACCTGCGTAACTTTTAAGGGTGGATACATTTCATACCTATATCATATATAATCATAGTACATGTATCATCATAGCGCATACATCATCGTATCATATATATCATCGTTGTTAACTCGTGTCCGGGTAACCATCATATGCCGCCCACTAGTGGTGTCATGCCCGACCCTCTAGGCTCGGTGTAAACATAGCAACCCGCCTTAGCGGTGACATGCCTGGCCATTTAGGCACGGTGGAATCGTATGCAGCCCGCCTTCGCGGTGACATGCCCGGCCATTTAGGCACGGTGGAATCGCATCGTCATATACCCATCGTAAACTTAACATTTTCATACATTGCATAGACATATCATAAGCTTAGCGTCATTATACATTTATCATCAAACATACATTAGAACTTGAAGTCAACTATGGCTACGTCGGGGTGACATAAGGTCGTGAACCCCCGATTACATTATGGAGTGATCATAATCATTATGTCTCACCTTGAGGGGACTAACATTTTAAGGTGAGTATACCCAAGAAAAAACACTAATGGAACCATACTTAGGATCATTAACCTCATGGACATCGTATGTTACACTAGGATTCTATATACTTAAATTCATCATCATCATTATCATGCTCGTATCGTATCTCTTTTCTTTATCATATGCGTATGCAGCTCTTTATAGTCATGGACTCATAATTTTCATTATTATTGAAGATCACGGAAAAATAGGAAGATTCATGCCATGGGAGTCATGCCTTAGAAGGAAAGGATTAGCCTTACATACCTCTTTCGTTTAGCTATTCTATCGTTTGATCGTTCTCCTTCGATGCTCGCGTTTCTACCTTTAAGAAAGTTAGTATTAAAATTAGCTAATCGATTATAAGAACATGTTTACTAAGGCTTGAGAAAATTGGGCAGAATTTCCTTTGTTTATACAACTTTCCTCATATTACATATCAGCTCCCAAAAAGTCATAGCAACATTCAAAATATTATAAGCAACAATCATCATTCATCTACATTATCCACATTTCACAATTTCACTTCAATTCCTCCATAATCATGGTCATAGTACACTATTATGTTTTCTCACATATAATACTTATCCCATATTCTAAATGTCACTTATAGCATGCTTACAATCACAACATATCAATATTCATGACTCATTCCAAACTACTACTCACAATCTCATTATTCACATCTTTGTGACCCATTTTCTATCTCCTTCTATAATCTAAGTCTTTCAAGCTGTCATTACCCTAAACAACATGGAAAGATCATAAAACTTACCTTAAATAATGTAGAAATTATCCTTGAGTGGAAATACTTCTCTTGCACCAAAACCCTAGTTCACTTCTATTGGAATTCCTTGGCTTGGATGAACTTTAGTGAGCTTCTTACACTTAACCCTCTTAGTTTGATGAAGTTGATCTTGAATCTCTCTTGCGTTCTTGTGGAAGAAGTGTGTGGAACCCTCTAGAAGCCATGAGAGATATGAAGAAGTGTGGGGAATGAAATTAGTGAAGTGGGATCACATTTATATAATTGAACTTAACTCAGCCCGTCGGGACTTCCACGGACACTTATACGGTCCGTATAACATTGCACGGCCTGTATAAGTGGTCGTGGTTCACCACCAGGCAAACATCATCTCTGTTGGGTGTTATACGGACCCTTATACGGACCGTATAAGTCGGTCATATAACCCCATCTCCCTGAAATGATCTCCGTCGTTCGTTTGATCTCCAATCCTTATGGAACCTTCTTGACACTTGTTTAACACCTTGTTAAAAATCTAAGGGAAATTATAACTCTTCTCCAAATCATCATTAAGCCATCATTAATTCCATACTCGTAAATCTTTCCCGACACACAACATATACCTTGCGTTCCTTAACAACTTTTGTCTCCTACCTCAAATGTCTTTGAAATATCATTTAGAATCATCAAATGTTATTTATTATTTATCACAACATCATATACGTCGTGGCCTTCGTTAGTCTATTCACTGTACGTTAACGGGAAATTTCCAGAGTGTAACATTCTTCCCCCCTTTTGGAACATTCGTCCTCGAATGTTAAGCACTTGGGAATTCTACGAAAATATTGCCAGAGTTTCCCCTGTAATATGGCACTACCATCCTGTCACAACAGCCCACAATAACATTGCCTCACAGGGCCACAACACAATAGCAATATAAGTTGGCCACACACGACCCATATGCATAAACAGAAAACATACATACCTCATAATACGGATGTGTCATCGTGGATCTCTTCTGGGGGCTGATATAAGTGTGGGTATTTGAATTTCATACTCTCTTTTGCTTCCTAAGTCATTCATTTCATCTCGGTTGTTGTTCCGCCATAAGACTTTAACTGAGGCTATTTCCTTATTTCGAAGTCTCCGTACCTGCCTGTCTAATATGGCAATGGGCACTTCTTCATAGACTATCACTTGAACATCATCTACTGGAACAATCCTTGTAGGATCTCCAACACACTTGCGGAGCATTGAAACATGGAAAACTGGAAGGACTAATTCAAGTTCTAGAGGCAAGTCCAATTCATAAGCTACTTGACCCACCTTGCGGATAATATTATAGGGTCCAATGTATCGAGGACTTAACTTTCCTTTCTTACCAAATCTCATCACGCCTTTCATTGGCGACACCTTCAAAAATACCCAGTCATCAACTTGAAATTCTAAGTCTCGCCGGCGGTTGTCCGCATAAGATTTTTGGCGACTTTGGGCTGTCAATAATCGATCTCGGATCACCTTGACTTTTTCTACTGCTTGTTAAATTAACTCAGGGCCTATTAGCTGTACTTCTCCTATTTCAAACCATCCAATTGGGGATCTGCACTTCCTTCCATATAGAGCTTCATACGGAGCCATTTGGATACTGGAATGGTAGCTATTGTTGTATGCAAACTCGATTAGAGGTAAATGGTCATCCCAACTACCATCAAAATCTAGAACACAAGCTCTTAGCATATCCTCCAAGATCTGAATGGTACGTTCGGCTTGCCCATCAATCTGCGGATGAAATATCGTGGTAAGCTTTACTTGAGTACCTAGACCTTCTTGGAAAGATTTCCAGAACTTGGCTGTTAATTGCGCTCCTCTATCTGTGATAATGGATATCGGCATACCATGGAGTCGCACAATCTCCTTGAGATACAACCTTGCATAATCTTCTGCTGAGTATGTGGTTCTGACTGGAAGAAAATGAGCTGCTTTCGTGAGTCTGTCCACGATCAACCATATGGAATCATACTTGCCTCGGGAAGGAGATAACCCCACAATAAAATCCATGTTGATCACTTCCCATTTCCAAGTAGGGATTTCCATGGCTTGCAATAATCCTCCTGGATTTTGATGTTCGATTTTCACTTACTGTCAATTTGGACATTGAGCTACAAATTCTGCTATGTCTCTCTTCATTCCATCCCACTAACAAATTAAGTTGAGATCATGATGCATCTTTGTCGCTCCTGGATGAATAGAATACCGAGAATAATGGGCTTCTTCTAGAATTCGGCGACTTAATTCTGCAACATTCGGAACACATAGCCTGCCTCGGTATCTAAGAATTCCATCCATAGAAGTTTCAAATGGGGACTCTTCTTTTTCATGAAATGTGTCTCTATAATGGCTCAACTGAGGATCTTCATATTGACGTTCTTTCACTTCCATATTCAGGGACGAAACTGTGGGATTATTAATACCGATTCCTGCACTACCTGAATCAACTAGACGTACTCTATGATTAGCTAGTTGGTGGAGCTCATGAATTAATTTTTTCTTCTCCGGAGGAACTTCACATAGGCTGCCCATCGATCGGCGGCTATGCGCATCAGCTACTACATTTGCCTTTCCGGGGTGGTATAAAATACTCACATCATAATCTTTCAATAATTCTAACCACCGCCTCTGCCGCAGATTCAACTCCCTCTGTTTGAAAATGTATTGAATACTCTTGTGATCTGTATAGATATCAACATGCACACCATACAAGTAATGTCTCCACATCTTTAATACATGAATAACTGCAGCCAATTCGAGATCATGAGTTGGGTAGTTCTTATCATGTTTACGCAGCTGTCTCGAAGCATAAGCGATGACTTTACCGTGCTGCATTAACACACATCCGAACCCAATACCGGAAGCATCACAATATACAACATAACCATCTGGCCCTTCTGGGAGTGTTAAGACCAGAGATGAAGTTAACCTATCCTTCAATTCCTGAAAGCTACGCTCACAAGCATCATTCCACTGAAATTTAGCTGACTTCTGGGTTAGATTCGTCAATGGGGCTGAAATAGAGGAAAATCCTTCTACGAACCTTCTATAGTAACCTGCCAATCCCAGAAAACTACAGACTTCTGTAGGCATCGTAGGCCTTGCCCAAGTCTTCACAGCTTCAATTTACTGAGTATCAACTCAAATCCCATCATTTAAAATAACATGACCCAAAACTGTCACAGAATTCAGCCAAAACTCGCACTTTGAAAATTTTGCATACAATTCTCGAGTTCAAAGAATTCCAAGAACAATACGTAAATGGTCTGCATGTTCTGATTCTATGCGAGAGTATACCAGAATATCGTCAATGAATACAATTACGAATAAATCCAAGAGAGGCCTGAATACATTATTCATCAAATTCATGAACACTGCCAGAGCATTAGTTAACCCAAATGACATCACCCGGAATTCATAATGGTCATATCTCATTCTAAAAGCTGTTTTGGGAATATCTTCTTCTTTAACTCTCACTTGGTGATAACCTGACCTCAAGTCTATTTTGGAAAACAACTTGGCACCTTGTAATTGATCGAACAAATCATCAATCCTTGGGAGAGGATATTTGTTCTTTATCATCACCTTATTCAACTGCCTATAATCGATACACATCCGTAAGGAACCATCTTTCTTTCTCACGAATAGGACTGGTGCTCCCCACGGTGATGAAATGGGTCTAATAAATCCCTTCTCAAACAAATCTTTCAACTGTGCCTTTAACTCTTTCAATTCTGCCGGAGCCATTCGGTAAGGAGGAATAAAAATAGGGTTGGTGTCCGGCAACACGTCAATAGCGAAATCAATCTCTCTTTCCGGAGGAAAGCCTGAGAGTTCATCTGGAAATACATCCAGAAATTCATTCACTACCGGAACAGATTGGAAAGTTGGCGACTTTGCTTCGGTGTTATGAACTAGGACTAAGTGATAAATATAGCCTTTTGCTATCATTTTTCTTGCCTTAAGGTAGGAAATAAACCTACCTATTGGAGATGTTGTATTACCCTTCCATTCAAGCACGGGCTCTCCCGAAAATTGAAATCGAACTACTTTCATTCGGCAATCAACATTAGCATAACATGAGGCCAACCAATCCATACCCTGAAGCTCTCGAACTCTGACCCTGTCCTGAAGGAAAGGAGCGATCAAATCTCCTACCTGCAAATCGTGGAGGAGCACTAGTCGCCGACTGGCCTGAGTGTCTAGAATATGCCTGCCTTGATCCCCCTCTATAATTACGACCTGCCCCCATAGATCTGGCCCTCTTGCTTTGCCCTCTATCAATATCATGATCACCCCTTTGCGGATGTTATTGTCCTTCTAAATTCTGGACATGGGCTTGAATGCGGGAAATATCCATCCCATCTTGCAATGAAGCCGTCAAGCAGTCCTTGAACAAATGTGGCCCTAATCCACTCACAAATCTGTGCACTCTATCCCCCATGTCAGCCACCATAGTCAGGGCATATCTAGCCAATGAATTAAACTGAAGGTTATAATCCCGGGCACTCATATTTCCTTGTTTTAGATTTAAAAACCTATCCGCTCTAGCTCGGCGGACCTCGGGTGGCAAATAGTGGCGGATGAAGGCATCTAAAAATTCTTGCCAAACGGGAGGAGGCGCGTTCTCTTTTCTTGACGATATCCAATTATTGTACTATAATACCGCCACATCGCGGAGTCTATAAGATGCCAACTCCACAGATTAAGTTTCGGAGGCATGAATAATCTTCAATGTTCTCAACATTTCATCAATAAAACTTTGCGGGTCTTCATCCGGCTTTGACTCGAAAAACTCCGGAGGATTCAAACTCATGAAATCACGAGCTCCAGTACTAACGACCCTTTCACTTGAACCCGAACCTTGCCGCTGCACCTGTGCGGCAACTAACTGCGTCAATAGATGAATAGCCTCGGTCACTTGTTGACCCGAAGTAGCCGGTGGAGGAACTGGAGGCATAGGAGCTGGAGCTGAAGCTCCCTCTTGTTCTTCTAAATTGGGCGGAGTGGAGGAAGTATTAGATGGGGCCTCATTATGTGATTCGCCCTCTTCTAAATTCATTGGTGGCTCTTTTTCTACCCGTCTTTTCATCGTAATCTTGCCCTTCTGGGCTGCTGTAACTTTTGCCTTTGGCGGCATTTCTGAAATCATAGCACACTATTAGGGAGGAGATAATCTTATAACACAGCTCTATCGCACGATCTCTTAAGATGAAAGATGGTCATTTTTCCTAAATGCCCTGTAGCTTCCTATTTATTAGTGTGGCGCGCAACACACCATAAACAAGACTCTACTAGACACGGCTCGTAGACACTTCCTAGGACTGAACGGCTCTGATACCACTTTTGTCACGACCCGACTAGGGGCCAGACGGGTACTTGGGGCTAACCACCGAGCACCACTCATACCATTACCCATCGTACTCATCAAGCGTTCATTCATTAATCTTACATTAATCTTATACTCAAATCATAGGAAAAAAACCATTTTTCACTTCGAAACATAAGAACCTTTCTATACATAAGCCCTTCCGCTATCAAAATAATGTACATACAATAAGGACATAGTGAGACCATACTACCCACACATGCGTATCTACGAGCCTCTACTAGAGTGCTAGACATACAGACAGGACAGGACCCCGTCGTGCCCAAAATACATGTATATACACAAAAGAATAAGTCAATGGCACCTCCGGAACAATAGAGTCCGCTAAAGTCAGCTAATAGCTCCTACGAGTCTGGATCACCTCCCTACCTACCTGTGGGCATGAACACAGCGTCCAAATAAAACGAACGTCAGTATGAACATTGTACTGACTATGTAAGGCATGAATGAAATGAACATAATAGAGAAATCATGAGACATAAGATGAAGATATAACCTGCGTAACTTTTAAGGGTGGATACATTTCATACCTATATCATATATAATCATAGTACATGTATCATCATAGCGCATAGATCATCGTATCATATATATCATTGTCGTTAACCCGCGTCCGGGTAACTATCATATGCCACCCACTAGTGGTGTCATGCCCGGCCCTCTAGCTCGTTGTAAACATAGCAGCCCGCCTTAGCGGTGACATGCCCGGCCATTTAGGCACGGTGGAATCGTATGCAGCCCGCCTTCGCGGTGACATGCCCGACCATTTAGGCACGATGGAATCACATCGTCATATACCCATCGTAAACTTAACATTTTCATACATTGCATAGCATATCATAAGCTTAGAGTCATTAGACATTTATCATCAAACATACATTAGAACTTGAAGGCAACTATGGCTACATCGGGGTGACATAAGGTCGTGAACCCCCGATTACATTATGGAGTGATCATAATCATTATGTCTCACCTTGAGGGGACTAACATTTTAAGATGAGTGTAGACAAGAAAAATCACCAATGGAACCATACTTAGGATCATTAACCTCATGGACATCGTATGTTACTCTTGGATTCTTTATACTTAAATTCATCATCATCATCATTATCATGCTCGTATCGTATCTCTTTTCTTTATCATATGCGAATGCAGCTCTTTATAGTCATAGACTCATAATTTCCGTTATTTAGGAAGATCACGGAAAAATAGGAAGATTCATGCCGTGGGAGTCATGCCTTAGAAGGAAAAGATTAGCCTTACATACCTCTTTCGTTTAGCTATTCTATCGTTTGATCGTTCTCCTTCGATGCTCGCGTTTCTACCTTCAAGAGAGTTAGTATTAACATTAGCTAATCGATTATAAGAACATGCTTACTAAGGCTAGGGAAAATTGGGAAGCATTTCCTTTGTTTATACAACTTTCCTCATATTACATATCAACTCCCAAAAAGCCATAACAACATTCAAAATATTATAAGCAATAATCATCATTCATCTACATTATCCACATTTCACAATTTCACTTCAATTCCTCCATAATCATGGTCATAGTACACTATTATGTTTTCTCACATATAATACTTATCCCATATCCTAAATGTCACTTATAGCATGCTTACAATCACAACATATCAATATTCAGGACTCATTCCAAACTACTACTCACAATCTCATTATTCATATCTTTGTGACCCATTTTCTATCTCCTTCTATCATCTAAGTATTTCAACCTGTCATTACCCTAAACAACATGGAAAGATCATAAAACCTACCTTAAATAATGTAGGAATAAGCCTTGAGTGGAAATACTTCTCTTGCACCAAAACCCTAGTTCACTTCCATTGAAATTCCTTGGCTTGGATGAACTTTAGTGAGCTTCTTACACTTAACTCTCTTAGTTTGATGAAGTTGATCTTGAATCTCTCTTGAGTTCTTGTGGAAGAAGTGTGTGGAACCCACTAGAAGTCATGAGAGATATGAAGAAGTGTGGGGAATGAAATTAGTGAAATGGGATCACATTTATATAATTGAACTTAACTCAGCCCGTCGGGACTTCCACGGACACTTATACGGTCCGTATAACATTGCATGACCCGTATAAGTGGTCGTGGTTCACCACCAGGCAAACATCATCTCTGCTGGGTGTTATATGGACCCTTATACGGACTGTATAATGTTATACGGACCGTATAAGTCGGTCGTATAACCCCATCTCCCTGAAATGATCTCCGTTGTTCGTTTGATCTCCAATCCTTATGGAACCTTCTTGATACTTGTTTAACACCTCGTTAACAATCTAAGGGGCATTATAACTCTTCTCCAAATCATCATTAATCCATCATTAATTTGATACTCGTAAATCTTGCCTGACACACAACATACACCATGCTTTCCTTAACAACTTTCATCTCCTACCTCAAATGTCTTTGAAATCTCATTTAGAATCATCAAATGTTATTTCTTACTTATCAAAACATCGTATATGTTGTGCCCTTCGTTAGTATATTCACTGTACGTTAACGGAAAATTTCCAGGGTGTAACACCTAACAAACCAGACAAAGCTAAAAAAAGATAAACACACTTGAAGTTTAACTAATTCATACTTGAATTTAAATGAACAGAAAACAAAACCATAGAATAAACTGAAATATTGAGCAGGATCAGGATTGAAAACAAAGTGACAAATAATGAAGATTACATCGAAATAGAACTGCAAAGCAATTACTTATTGTATACGGTAAAAACCGGGTCAATGTGTGATCGGTGAATCCGGAGCCGAGGGTAAGTCCAAATGAGTACGAGCGTGTTCGGTTTTTTCTTCACACCGGGGTATCGTACCGGATGCAATTGACCCGAGACAAGAAAAGCGTGTCCGTTAGTCCAGGTACGCTGATCTCAGATTAACGTGTCCGTTGGTTCGTTAACCAGTTGCAATATTGCCACGCGTCAGGAAGTCGTTCTACCATTTGCACTGACGACCGTACGGGTATCAGACCGTACGGTCCTACCTTATATTTTTTATGGTTTCTTTATTCATAAGGGCTTTTGTGTTGTATTCATGGCCCATAAGGCATACCTATAAATAGAGGACATTCTTTCCCTTTTTGGGGTTAGCTTTTTAAAAATCTCAACATTGTAATAGTAAAATATATAGAAGCCCTCTCTCTCTTAGATATTGGTCCGGATTTTGTGGTGTTCTTCCTTAGCTTTACCTATTCATTCAGTATAATACATTACTTAATATATATATATATATATGGCATAAATCACCAGTAACAATACACATTCTCACAGCAGTAACACATATATATACATACAAATCCAAAGACTTTTCATACCAACAAGTAGATTAAAATTCATCCACATATCCTATACCTCACTTACAAGTTTAATTGTTACTGAAATCCGGTGTAAACAGTTTGGCGCCCACCGTGGGGCTAGGATAATAGTGGTCTTTTAATCTTTGCTTCTTCCTTCTTTTACCCGTTGATTGAGGAAACTGCTAATTTCCATAAAAAAGGACAAAATGGCAAGCAACGGACAGTCCGGTCATGTCAACAACAACGAAATTGTGGCTGAAAATGAGAACAACAGTGGGTTACGAAACCTCCCTGCAGATCCAATCGACCCAAACTCTATTGATTCAAGAGAAGGCCTCAACCGACAGAATACCGTGAATTAGGAGAATGCCACCTTTCCGGCCACCGATCCCTTGAATACTCATTACTTAATTACTTTGTCCCGGGCTCAAGGTCGGAAAACACCGGATACACCGGATGAGATTAACTTACGTTTAATATTTGAAATGTTACAGGAACAGGGGACCGCCATAGCCAAATAGGGGATTGCAATAGCTCAGCTGCAGAGTAAAAAAGACAAGGTATCTTCGGTAAGGTCAAAAGGGGTCACTGAACCAAGGAGGGATGAAACACGGATAGTCGAGAGTAATGGATCCGAAGCAAGATCATCCACCAAAGTTCTGAAGATGCTCGAGACCTTGGAAAAGTGGGTAGATTCAACGGAGAAGAGAGTGGAAACGTATAACTCTCGGGTGGATCATATTCTTGGAGCTCCGCCGATTCTGAAAGGGCCGGATTCAAAGAGGTACATTCAAATGCCTTTCCCTCCTAGTGCGGCTCCGAAGTTAATCCCGAAGAGGTTCAAGATGCCAGATATCCCGAAATACGATGGTACAACGGACCCGCAGGAGCACGTGACTTCGTACACCTGTGCCATAAAAGGAAATGATGTCGAAGAGGATGAAATTGAGTCTGTGTTGTTGAAAAAAATTAGGGAAACACTGTCGAAAGGAGCGTTGACCTAGTATGACCATCTGCCCGAGCATTCCATCCCTTCCTTCGAAATACTCGCAGATGCATTCATCAAAGCCCATGCCGGAGATAAAAGGTTGTAGGCCCGAAAGGCGGACATCTTCCAAATAGACCAAAGGGACGATGAGTTATTACGAGAATTTGTGAACCGCTTCCAAAGGGAATGGATGGAGCTCCCTTCTGTTCTGGAAGAATAGGCTGCACAAGCTTTCACCATAGGGCTTAATCCTCGGAGCTCGACTGCTTCATTCAAACTGAAAGAAAACTTGTTAGAGTATGAGGCTGTAACCTGGGCAGAAGTTCATAACAGATATGAATCAAAGATTCGGGTAGAGGATGACCAACTCGAACTTCCCCCGGGACCCATAAATATGAGTCACAAACGAGCTGAGCCAGTGGAACCTCAACATGTAATCAATATGATAACTGGGGGAGCGGATGCCCCATGAGGGTTGGTGATGAAACGAACCAAGGTTTCCATTGTACAAGAGAAGCGCAACCGGGACATGTACCCGAGGGTTCCATCTCCTTCAGTAACGAGGATGCAGAAGGCATCATTCAACCGCACAATGATTCATTGGTAATTTCTATCCTGATTGACCCAGGTACTTCAGCCAACATCATCCGATGCAGAGTGGTAGAACAGCTAAGGCTACTCGATCAGATTGTACCGGTAGCCCAAGTACTCAGCGGGTTCAATATGGCAAGCGAAACCACAAAGGGTGAAATTTCTTTGTCGGTCAACATTGACAGCACTATACAACAGACGGTATTCTACGTCATCGAGGGAGATATGAAATATAATGCTTTGCTCGGTAGATCGTGGATTCATAGCATGAGAGCAATACCATAAACACTACACCAGTTGCTGAAGTTCCCTACTCCGGAGGGAATAAAAACTATCCGAGGTGAACAGTCGGCTGCAAGGGAAATGTTCGCGGTCGAGGAAGCACTCCTTTTTCCAAAAAAGCCGGATCAAAGAGATGATGAACTAATCGGAGGCAAGGACACCAAATAACAATTAAAGAATACGGGTTCGAAAGCGGAGCAGAAGGGATCGGACCGGCTGGTGAAGAGGACAATTTCGGCATGCCCAGATCGTTTGTATTACCGGATGATTCGGATGCAACCAAATCTACCGTGGAGGAACTGGAACAAGTCATCTTGTTTGAGCATCTACCGGATAGAAAGGTATACCTGGGCACGGGGTTAACCTCGGAGCTCTGGAACAAGTTAATTAAATTTCTTCAAGCTAATGCCGATTGTTTTACATGGTCCCACATAAACATGACAGGTGTGCCACCGGAAGTCATGACTCATAAGCTCAGCCTCGATAGGAAATTTCCCTCGGTGAAGCAGAAAAGGAGACCAATGTCTAAGCCAAAACATGCCTTCGTAAAAGATGAGGTAATAAAGCTTTTAAAAATAGGCTCTATCCGGGAGGTAAAATACCCGGATTGGCTAGCTAATGTAGTGGTGGTGCCAAAGAAAGGTAAGAAATTTGAAATGTGTGTTGACTATAAGGATCTGAACAAAGCATGCCCGAAGGATTCATTTTCGCTGCCTCACATCAATCGAATGATCAATTCAACAGCTGGGCATAAGATGCTAAGTTTTCTCAATGCTTACTTTGGGTACAACCAAATCTGGATGCACCCGGAGGATCAAGAGAAAACCTCCTTTATTACCCGATACGGGACTTACTATTATAATGTCATGCCATTCGAGTTAATAAATGCCGGAGCAACTTACCAACGCCTAGTTAATGGAATGTTCAAAGAACAGATAGGGAAAATAATGAAATTTTATATTGATGACATGCTAGTCAAGTCCGTGGAAACAGAGGACCATTTAAAACATTTGCAGGATACCTTTAATTTGCTTCGCAAATACAACATGAAGCTTAACCTGGAGAAATGTGCCTTCGGTGTCCGATCAGGCAAATTTTCGGGCTTCATGGGGTCGAACCGGGGAATTAAAATTAACCCGGACAAGATCAAAGCCATTGAGGATATTGAGGTGGTGAACAACGTCAAGGCCGTGCAAAGGCTCACTGGAAGGATAGCAGCACTGAGCCGTTTCATTTCGAGGTCTTCGGATAAAAGTCACCATTTCTTCTCACTACTGAGAAACAAAATTGACTTCGTCTGGACACTAGAATGTCAAAAGGCTTTGCAGGAATAAAAAAGGTACTTATCGAGCCCGCCTATGCTGCACACACCGAAGGCAGACGAACAGTTATTTCTGTATCTTGTCGTGTCTGAGGTAGCGGTAAGCGGTGTTTTGGTTCGGAAAGAATCAGGTACGCAATTCCCAATATATTATGTGAGTAGGACTTTAAGGGATGCGGAGACTCGTTCTCCACACCTCGAAAAGTTGGCCTTGGCATTGGGAAGTGTGTCAAGAAAGCTGAAACCTTACTTCTAATGCCATCCGATATGTGTAGTAACTACTTACCCGCTAAAAAATGTCATGCATAAATCGGAGTTATCAGGTAGGCTGACCAAATGGGCCGTAGAGATTAGCGGATATGATATCGAGTATAAGCCTAGAAAAACTATTAAGTCTCAAATCTTAGCCAATTTTGTGGCACACTTTATCCCTGCCATGATTCCCGAGGTCGAGAAAGAGTTTTTCCTAACCTCGAAAAAGGCTTCGGGTATCTGATCTCTATATACAGACAGGGCTTCGAACCTAAAAGGTTCCAGGTTGGGCATTGTTCTTAAGACCCCTACCGGTGATGCCATTAGACAGTCGATTAGAACTATAAAATTAACTAACAATGAAGCCGAGTATGAGGCTATGATTGCAGGTTTGGAATTGGATCAGAGTCTGGGAGCCAAAATAATCGAAGTAAAATGCAACTCTCTCTTGGTCGTTAATCAGGTGAATGGCGTCTTCGAAATCAAGGATGAGGGTATGCAAAGATACTTGGAGAAAACTCAGGTGATACTACATCGGTTTAAAGAATGAACCATGCAACATGTACCCAGGGAGTAAAATAACGAAGCCGATACTTTTGCCAATTTGGGCTCGTCAGTCGAAGCGGAGGAAATCAACCCCGATAGCGTAATGCAATTGATGAATTCAGCGGTAGAAAACGGGCAGGCCGAGATAAACATAATGGGTCTAACGTGGGATTGGCGCAACAGATACATCGACTACTTGCAAGATGGGAAGCTCCCGAGCGACCAAAAAGAATCACGATCAGTCCGGACCAAAGTAGCTCGGTTCTGCTTAATAGACGGTCAGTTGTACCGACGGTCTTTCTTCGGACCTCTGGCCAAGTGTTTGGGTCCCGGAGAAATAGATTATGTGATGAGAGAAGTCCACGAGGGTACCTGCGGTAATCACTCCGGTGCGGAAACCTTGGTTCGAATAATTATTAGAGTCGGTTATTACTGGAACCGGATGGAGGATGATGCGAAGAATTTTGTCCGGAAATGCGACGGGTGTCAAAGGCATGCCCCGATGATTCATCAACCCGGGGAGTTTCTAAACCTGGTGATATCACCTTGGCCATTCATGAAGTGGGGAATGGACATCGTCGGTCCTCTGCCATAGGCACTAGGTAAGGCTCGTTTCGTTCTGTTTATGACTGACTGCTTCTCAAAATGGGTTGAAGCGCAGGCCTTCGAAAATATTAGAGGAAAGGAGGTTATTGACTTCATATGGGACCACATTATATGTCGTTTTGGCATCCCGACCGAAATAACTTGTGACAACGGCCCTCAGTTCGTTAGTAGCAAGGTCAATAATATAGCGTTTTACTTTATGAAAACAAGGCAAAGTACCTAGAAACGGAGGGTCTGCACATCGAGTGGAGACTTAAGAGTGCTTACCCGATCATGCTGCTCGGATAAACACTAGGGGACTATCATACCCACATCGAGGCCAATCCCGGAAAGGTAGAATGAGTTCAACTCACCAAAGCAGATGGTGAAACACTATTAAGTGTTATCCCGGAAAGGTCTTCAAAATTTTATGTCTCTTATTCTTGTGTAAACCCGGACCTTTTGTGTTAGGTTTCGATGTAAGGACCAAACGATAAAAAACGAATCATGTCCACTTAGTATTTGCTACGGAAAAAATAGAAGGAAATAGATGAAATCCCCATTTTATGTAAATACAAACACTGGCTATATATGAAAGCGTTATGAAAACATACGTCTCAGACACGTCTTTGTATTAAATACCCTATACCGGGAATTATTATCAAAATTTGGCAAAGGCAGTGAGGTCGAGATGAACTGAGCCCAAAATCTTTTAACACCCTCGAGTGGGGACTGCCGTCTCGAAACCTGACAAAGGCAGAGATTCAGGTATCTGAACCTAATCTATTATAATTAAACGGTCGGAAAAGGTTTAAAAATTTAAAAACCTCAACCAAAAATGCCCAACGTGGTTCAGAGACGTCTGAGTTCACGAAGCATAAATAAGCCCCTCGGGCAAACCATTCGACAAAATCCTCGGTCAAAAACCTACCGAACGAAATAAAAGCCAATACTGAATGAGTTAAGACAGCTACAATTCGAACAAAAGAGGTAGCTCCGAACCTTTGATTATCCCTTACAGGACAAACGATTAAGGCAAATGTCATAACGTACATTCGGATAAAAGAATGAAGAAAACAGTAGTCAAAGGAAAATATGCATTTCATATATAAACTAAGTCTTTACACGTAGACTTTTCGCACAAGTCAAAAACAAAAACAAAATAAAGGCTCGTGCAGGCCCTGATCTACCCGGTATGGTTGGAACCGAAGTTCTCGGAAACCGTTTACTCGGAATCTTCAAAATCTGCATCAACGGCTTTCTTGGCCCTTTCCTCAAATTTTTTGGCTTCGAGTATCTGGGCCTGGAGGTCCCCTAACCCTTTTTCAACATGTTCGAGGATAACCCTCCTGGATTTTCACCGCTCGTACTCGATCAGAATAGTAGAACGAGCCTCGGCAGTCTCCATGTCTTTAAGAGACTCTTCTAGGTTGGCCTCGGCTTTTTCAATTTAGTCTCTAGTTCGGATCTCTCTTCAAGAAGAGCTATTTGAATTAGATTAGCTGATTTAAACTCAGCCCGAAGCACATCATTGGCCTCTGTAGCCTCTTCGCGCTTGCTCTTGAGCTCGTCACTAATCCGAACTCGATTCTAGGCTTTTTGCACGGCCACCCTCAGTTTCTCCTTGTCATTGGCACTCTCGGATTCAAGCTGCCGATGCCTTTCTGCCATCTTCACAGCATCATCCTTGACCGAGTAAAGTTCACTCCAGAGTTGGGAAATAGTGGCCTCGAGTTCACCAAGCCTCATAGCAAAATTGGCATTGTCTCGGTTAAGAATGATATTATCCACCTCAAAGAGTCAGTTTTTTCAATCATATCGGCTAACTCAACCTTTAAGCAAAGATTTTCAGCCTTTGTCGCTTCAAGCTCGGATTGAAAGTTGGGAGGAGCAGCGGCCCGGCTCAACTGATCCTCTTTCTCCTACGGGAGGAGTTATAACTTCTCCTTTTCTTGGCCCTGGGCATCTAGCTGGCCCTTTAAGTCATCAACCTCATGTTGGGCACGGACAAAGCCCTCATTAATGAGCACAACACTCTACAGAAGAAGCAAATTGAGTTAAGATATTGAATAAACAAGAGTTGAAAATCGTACATCAAAGACGAGCATAAAGTTTACCTGGTTGCCTGCATGCATACCTTCGTTTATAAGGCACTGACAAGGAACCCCGACCATTTTCCTCTTATCCGAATCCAAAATAAGAGGCCTTAGATAACTTGCTACTCCCACAGGGCGGGATAAAAAGCTACAATCCTCGGGGACGGTGATCACAGCCGACCTCGTCCATCTCAGTTCTACACCGGGGGCTGGGAAAATACCTACAAGGGAGTTCCTCGCACCCGTTTTCATGGACTGGCTAGCCGCCCTCGTGGATCGAGGAATAGGAATGTGTCCGAACCCACCTGCTTCCCCGGTTGTAGGAGGGATATCCGAGAACATGTCGTCCAGGTTATCGGACCTCGATGCAGGAGCAGGAGAAACTAAAATGGCTCCAGCAGCCTCGGTAGATGCAGGTACCTCAGATGTAGTGGCTTGGTCACCACCGGGCAGTGGGCTGGTAACCATTATAGCCTTGTCGTCCAGAGCAGATTCAACCCTTTGATCAGCCTTGGTATCAGAAGACGAGCCAGATCTTCTAGGCCTCTTCACCAAGGGTGCCACTTTGGACGAAGCATCACCTGAAATGTTGATAAATTCAACGGACTTTAGAGGAATCAAAAAAAGAACATCTTCTTCCCCACCTGTGCTCGGGGTCGGGATGGAAGTTCCTTCCTCAGCTGTGGACGAGGGCGAAATGGTTATTTCTTCCTCCGGAATAGAGCGACGAAGGGGGCCGAACCAACCCTGCGAATAATAATATCAGACTCTGGTTCATCCTTCAAGGTCTGAATATCACTTCTCGGCCTCTTCTTTTTCTGCCCTTTGGCCGAGGGCTTTCTCTGTCTCTTACCGGCTGCAGCAATGAGCCGGGATGCCCCTGCCGTATCAAAGTCAGGAGTCGGTGTGGCAGGCTCGATCGTTGGTTCGTGTCTTGGCTCCACCGAGCCCTTGGGCAAGCTTGAATACCAAAGGAGTTATAGAAAGAAAAATTAAAATGAGAGGACGCAATAAGTACCGAATCAAAGGGAAGATTACCATGATTTTGGACAACCCACCGACCACGGGACAAGTCCCCCCATGTCCGTTCACCATGAGGGTGTTGGCTAATGATTGCTTCGACCCACTCGGGGAGGTTCTGAACAGCTGAAGGTATCCATGCCTCGGCTAAAAATAATATATATATATATATATATATATATATATATATATATATATTTCACATATGCATATAAGAGAGCAAATTTAGACTATAAAGGAAAGACGACTATAGAAGGAAGACAACTGAGAAACTTACGTCTATTATTCCACTTTTCCGGAAAGGGCATGTGATCAGCCGGAATAATATCTGTGGTCCTTACCCGGACATAACGTTCCAACATCCCCGATCTTTATCCTCGTCGAGTTTTGAAAGAATCGGGTTCTAGCCTTGTTTGGTGACCTTTATCATGCCCCCTCGGAAGATTCTCAGAGAATACAATTGGATGAAGTGTGCCAACATGAATTCCCTTTTGGCATTATTGGCCAGTAGACGGAGGCAGGCCACGATCCTCCATATAATCGGCCCTATTTGGGCCAAGGTCACGTTATATGTCCGGCACATTTCAAGGATGACTGGATCAATTGGGGGAACGAGCTTCAGTGTGAATGGATACGTGGAAACGAACAAGAACCCTTCCCTATGATCAGTGATGGACTCGTCAGGGCCGGGGGCGAACACCTCTACCGGACGATCGTCCCATCCCTAATCTGCCCGGACGCGAGGGAGGAGGTCCTCTGTAATAGACGAAGGGTAACGTGTCACGTCGAAACCCCTATTCGCGATTAGAGACGGCTTCTCAATGTCAAATTCATTGTTGTAATTGGGTCTAGACGGTATTATGCCCAGAGTAGTCGGTTCCACAAATGTTTTTCCTTTAAGTTTTGAAACAGGCTTGGCTCCAAGAGAAGAAACTGAGGGAACGTCTTGGGAAGTAGAATCAGTGTTGGCTGACATTTTAAAGATGAAAGAGTGGGTATGAAAATTTGAGGATTTGAAGAGGCATCGAAGGATTCATGAAAAGAACGAAACAATGAAAGAGGAATATTAGAAGGATTGAAGAGGCAGTTGAAAGATGCAAAAAACCTTGAAGATTCAGAGCAAATGAAAAAGATAACAAAGAGGCTTTACGATCAAAGAAGCAAGAAGTAAGAAGTAAAGAATGAGAAGTGAAAGTGAAAGTAAAAAAATGAGCTGCTTTGGGCCTTATATAGACATTCCACTGTAGCGGTTACAGAGAACGACCAATCGAGAGGCGACGCGTGTCCCAGAATTAATGGGACATGATTTGAAGCAACGTGGGTTAAGGTGGTTCCCGAGGTCGACTACTCGGGATGAGACAAGTGGCCGAAGTCAGAAGGACGTGACATAACTGTTCCCATCAAATTTGAAGATAAGAGCGAGCTTATGGAACCACCGGTTTTGGGACTTATCCATTTCCCGTTACTCCGGTAAAACTACGATCCGGAAAGTGTGGGGAATATCTGTATATGGTAAAAACCGGGTTCAATGTGTGATCGGTGAATCCGGAGCCGAGGGTAAGTCCAAATGAGCACGAGCATGTTCGGTCTTTTCTTCACACCGGGGTATCGTATCGGATGCAATTGACCCGAGACAAGAAAAGCGTGTCCGTTGGTCCAGATACGCCGATCCAAGATCAACGTTTCCGTTGGTCCAGTTAACCGATTGCGATATTGCCACACATCATAAAATCGTTCTGCCATTTGCACTGACGACCGTACGGGCGTCAGACCGTACGGACCTACCTTATCTTTTTTAGGGTTTCTTTATTCATAAGGGCTTTTGTGTTGTATTCATGGCCCATAAGGCATACCTATAAATAGAGGACATTCTTTCCCTTTTTGGGGTTAGCTTTTTTCAGATCTCAACATTGTAATAGTAAAATATATAGAAGCTCTCTCTCTCTCTCTCTCTCTCTCTCTCTCAGATATTGGTCCGGATTTTGTGGTGTTCTTCCTTAGCTTTAATTATTCATTATGTCTAATACATTACTTAATATATATATATATTTGTCATAAATTACCAATCACAATACACATTCTCACAGCAGTAACACACATATATACATATATTGCAACAAACAAATCCAAAGACTTTTCATACCAACCAAATAGATTAAAATTCATCCACATATCCTATACCTCACTTATAAGTTTAATTGTTACCGAAATCCGGGGTAAACACTTATCTAATTCAAAGAGCATTAGGACTGCACTAATCTATATGAGCTCACAAAAACAACAGAACAAACAAAAAATGAAAATGAACTAAATCAAGGAAGAAAGTTACCTTTTTGCCGAGCAGCGACGGGGACAACGAGAGTCGATGAATCACCTTTCACCTTAATTGAATCCGACAAATGGAAATGATTTCCAAAAATTATACTTGAGTGAGAACGTCCTCAAAATTGAGTGTTCTCACTCTTAGGGTTATAAAAACCCATTTATTAGTATGAGAATCAGGATTTTTGGTCCCAAAGCCATTTTTGTTCTTCCCCCCTCAATGCAAGGAGTATGGTTTCTATTTATAGAACCAAGAGGATGACCCCAAATTCTACTCAACTGATGTGGGATTCTCTATTTTATGCCCTTGTCCCCCCCCCCCCCTTCCAAAATCCTTACTTTGTCCAAATTTCGAAATTAAAATGAATAAGACAACAGATTCCAACCAACGTACCCAATTCGTACCAAGAATCCCTAAATTTTTTCAAGTATCTTACTAAGAAATGACAGCGAAGCAAATCGTACCAATTAGTCACAACCCAACAAAAATTGTATCCAATTGAGCAGTTGGTCAGACTGTATGCGTACGATTGAGGGAAAATGGAATGGGTCATTTTTTGTCAATCGTTGTTCTGGAATATTGAAGAAGAGGATCGGTTTTTGTTGTTTTTATGTTAAGGGCCTGTTTGGCTGTGAGGATGAAGGGTTTGGGGGGGGGGGAGGGGGGGGGGGGGGGTTTAAGTGAAAACTTGGACTCCCCTTTTTAAAATACATAGCTTTAAACCGACGTATTAACTTAAAACACCTTTGTAAAATAATATTCGTAAGGAATAAAATTTGTAATATGTAGTTTAAAATACGAGTTCAATACGAGCCCAATATCGACATAGTTCCGGACAACATTTAAATAATGTGAAAATTGTGGTCAAAATGAGCTGTAATTCATACGACGTTTTAATTAACAATTTTTCCGAGTTAGATGGAGCGGGATATGCATCTTATCTTCAAATCATGTTTGTGAAAGTAAATAACTCGTAATTTTCTCGTAATCGTCAATTTCTGTAATTTTCTCGGGATTTTTGAATTGTTGAATTTTGAAAGCGTATCCTTATTTCGTCTTAGCTCGGGAATTTTGAGAATTAAAATGCGCTCATTATGAGGTGAAAATTAGGTGTCAACAACCATTTGTGCTCCTTCATAAACCTTCCACAAAAAAAAAAATCCATAATGATGACACCATAATGCTTCAATGCGAAATGGTGAACATTGTGCCATTGTACTTCTCCACCAAACCTTGAAGGATGAAATACTCCATGCCGCGAGACAGACACTAGCTCCTTGCACTTCTTCACTAAGTCAAAAGAACAGGTTGCCAACACTAAAGGTTAAAGAATGAGTCGTTCTCTCTAGGGCTTCACAAAATTGTGAGAAGAGAACGTCACATGTGCTTTTTCCGCCAAGCCGCTTTATCGTTGGGAATTTTGCTTGCTCTTTACAGCCTCAGTAGATGGTAGTGATACCGCATGCATCCTTTGGGTCTGATATCGAGACCGTTTACACCCTCTCAAGGACCTACAAAAAAAAAAGAGAATAATTGCTCATGAAGCATGCCGTCCGAAATAACATTAGATTGTAGCGTCAAATTCAGAAAATTGTGTGGGTCAATCCATGCCTAGCTAAACATCCATATTTGTAAAGGGCGTAGGTATTGAAGTTTTGTTTCTGTATAATTAAACGGCGCATGATTTGGACTCTCCTATCTCGAGATATGAATTTTTCGCCAAGACTACGTAGTGCAGTGAGATTAACGTGCCAGATCTGTGGATCAAATTTAAAAATTAATTCCTAACAATTCAGAAGGATTTCGATGATGATTTTTGGATATGTCATATTTCTGAGTGTAGAATCTTCAAAATCAAGCCGATCATCATTTGAACACTCCAATCTCAAGATATGGAGTTTTCCGTGAGACTGCATGGTGCTAAGAAAAAAAAACGCAGATATGGAGCTCAAATTTAAAAATTGATTTCCGTCAATCCAGAAGGAGTTCGATGTTTATTTTGGATATGTCGTAGTCCTACAAGTGTAGCATCTTTAGAATGAAGAATCTCATAATTTGGACACCCCAATACCAAGATATGGAGTTTTCTGTGAGACTGCACGGTGCTGAGAGAATAAAAATGCAGACATGGAGCTTAAATTTAAAATTTTGATTCCCGTCAATCCAGAAGGAGTTTGATATTGATTTTTGGATTTATCGTAGTCCTACGAGTGTAGCATCTTCAGAATCAAGCCTCTCATCATTTGGGCGCTCCTACACCAAGATACAAACGATTTGGTGAGACTGCGCAAAGCTGTGAGATACTGACCAGACGTGTAGATCATCTTTGATAATAATCCACCGATCCCTACAAGCGCACAATACTGACATGCTGGGATCTTGAAACATTGTAGGGATGGATATCGCTGTCGATGTCACGAGGCTTGGAAAGTATGGATGTCGGTGCCAATTCGCGATGATCTAGCCGGGCTTATGAATATCCACGCCAACTGCAACAAGCTTTTAGTCAATGCAATTAACTCGAAAAAACGACAGGCAATCCTAAAAAAAAAAAAAAAAAAAAAAAAAAAAAAAAAAAAAAAAAAAAAAAAAAAACAAACAAACAACAGAACATTAGCATTGACAATTACGATCTCTATGCAGCCTTTGGTTTCTCCGCGAATTTGTCGACAACAACGAACTGCTCCATCGAAGCCGCGACGTCTAAGAAAGGGAAGAGTAGCGCTAAGCTCCATGAGTTCTGCATCTCCAACAATGTCATTAAAGGGAGCCTTAGCTTAGGCTTAGACAAGCAAGTTGTGGTGAAGTAAATAATTGTGATGAGCAATTAAAATAGATTATTTTAAGGCGGTGGAACAAGGGATCTCGTGATGTGCAATCTACTAATGCCCAATTAATAAGGAGCAAATTGTTTTTTTACCAAATTTAGCTTGGAATAATACATTCTCAGCTTGGAATAATACATTCTCCAACGAAACAAAAGGAAAAGAAGATACTCGGTTGGTGCTCAAGGAAATAAAATCATAACGGATTACTCAAAAATAAAGTAAAAGGAAGGCCAATCTTTTCTTTAATTAAATTAGTTCCTTACCAATTTTACAATGGAATGATTGTGGCTCTACATGAAAACTATGTGAAGAGATCTCTTTGCCATATGGAATTACAATACAACTTTGGTATTTGAATATTGATCAAGAAAAATTGATGCAATAAACTCATCCCCAAAATCGAAGGAAGAGATTTGAGCATCTTTTTTATTGTTCACAAATTCAAGCAACATTAACTGTCAAGCCATATTTCAAGAAAAGTTATCGAAAACAAGTCTCAGAAAAGTTTTGTACGAAGAAAATAAAAAGGGAACTTCAGGGGTACTTCAAGTCTCGCCTAGAATTTCTGCAAGCCTACACCTCGATAAGTCTTGAAGTAGGGGGCATCTGTAGACATCGAAATTTTAATTTAATTAATCCATACAAAATTTGGATTAAATTCTAAGTTATTGACATGTTGACCAAGTCAAATTTTGGTTAATAAAGTGGGATTAATTATTTAAGTCAAAATTACATGACCTGAATGAAATCCAAATTACATTTGGGTTAGTCCATTAAATTGGGTCTCTACAAGACAAGCCCAACCCACGTCTTTCTAGCCCAAGGTCCGCTAGAATTATTTGGAGACCAAAATACACCCAAGTTCTAGCTCACACCTATATAAAGGGGTCACATATCCCCTTTTGAAGACATCTTGAAATTGGCACTGCATCTTGACTAGAGGCAAAGGAGAGCAACGACATCCACACTAGTCTTCTCCAAAGGTCTTCAACAAGAAGGAGGGTTCGAGAGACTTCTTCCTCAAGAACAATCCAAAGTGCTGATCAAAGTTCTTCCAAGATTCAACACATCAACAGAAGTTCAACCTTCATTCGAGAAAGACGCTACATTGGCCCTCGAATTAAGGCGAACAACATGGAGATTAGAATTAAGGGATACATCCAAAGTTATACTCACAAAATAATCAATAAATATTTTTTCTCACATTTGTTTTATGATTGCAATTATTTATTTTCTGCTAGGAAAATTTATCGCGAACACATCCCTCACAGCTTTTTTCGTTTGTTTTGGGTAGGTAATGAATATTGAACTGGTACTAAATTCTTTTCTTGATAATAAATCATCACAAATTAATTTAACTTTCTTAGAAAATATTTCTTTTGTTGTCAACAGATTAATAAAACATCGAATGTATGCTAATAATATTTTAGTAATACTTCTATCTCATTTAATAATACTTCTATATCTTTCCTAGAGATTTTAGAACTTCTTGATGATCTCCCTTTAAAGTTTTGTTTTTGCCCCCTTAGGTACTATGTTGTTACGGGCTTTTGCATTATGTCCGAATTCTAAGATAAGGTATTTCTTTCTCCTTAATTTGTACTTCCCTCTGTTTCAATTTAAGTGTCTTAGTTTGACGGGACACGGAGGTTAAGAAATTAAGGGAGATTTTTTAATCTTATGGTCTTAAATTAAAGATGTGTGTAGCAATTTAAATCTTATGGTCTTAAACTTGCCATGTAGAAGGTTGGAATTGGAAAACTTACTAAATATACAAAAGGATACTCGTTTTGAGTCATACCAAAAAAGAAAGTAAAACGCTTAAATTGAACGGAGAGAGTACATTTTTTTCGTGTTACCCCTTGAAAGTTTGCCCTATGAATACTAACTTATCTTAATTAAAGTTTGCACATTTATAGTAAAATGGGGTAAAGGCTAATTTTTCGTCTAAACTATAGGGAACATAGGATAAAAAATAGGGGTAATAACCCAAATATACTGTAACGACCCATTAGGTCGTTATGTGCATTTTGACCATTTTACCCCTGCTGATCCGTTTTCGAGATTAGGAGCTAGTCTAGTGAAAGCTTAAGGAGTTAGAATCCTTTAGAGAAGGAATTTGACCAATAGATGACTTTTGGGTAAACAATCCTTTTTCAATTTTCGTCAATTCTGTGAGGTCCGGAGGGGCGATTATGACTTGGTGGGGTGGATGGTTCAGTTTTCGAGATGCTTGATTGTATTTTGTGCACTTGTTTAAAAAGTTGATTTATTCTGTTTGGGGGTTGACTTAGTAAATTAGACCTCCGTCGAAAATTTCGAGGCCACGGGTGAGTCCGTAGCGTGTTTTTACCTATGTATGCATATCTGGTTTGTGTATGTGGGCCTCGGATTGATGTTAGGATTTTGGAAAAGCTTGGTGAATAACCAGAAGTTTCTGGTTCTGGTGTGACCGCCGTAGCCGACTTGGTTCCGCTACAGCGGACCGTTGATCGCCACAGTGATGGTCAAGGAATTGGGAATGTCCGCCATAGCGGGACCACTACGGCGCGGTCTGGACAGCTATGGTGAGCTGTGTCATTTAATGAGGTCCGCCACAGCAGTGTGTCTGACCGCTATAGCGGGACCGCTGGGGTGGAAATATTGACCGCTGCAGCGATCGCCAGGAGAAACTAAATCCATTTTTATATTGCTAAGTGCGAGTCATTAGTCACAAACTCCCATAAATAGTTCCCAAAGCAATAGAGGCAATTTTATTCATTACTTTAATGGAAGCATCTTTGAGGGTAAGTCCTAACCATTACTTTGTTGAGGGTTAGTCCTAACTGTTGACACCTAATTTTGGCTCGACGTGCTTAAAATTAACGTTTTGGGGGGCCCTGATTCGTTAAAGAGCGCGAAATACATTTTTACATTTTTCGATAATTTATTGATGATTATCCTTATTTTAGGAATTTTATCAATTTACTATTATTTTCCATGAATCATTATTTGCACATATACAGCGTAATACTAATATTTTTGTGCAATTAACAATTGTTTCTTAATTTTATAGCAATACATTTTCATATTTTACACATTAATATTTATATTTTATACTTACACATGTATTAATTAACTATATTTTAGTACAGTCCGTCAGTGCAGAGAAAATCGGAGCAATTAATTTTTAAACGCAGAACAAAAATTGGATTAAGTCGAGGTCTCCTCACCTTTTTAAAATTTGACATTTGAGGTGATGGGTTGGATTCTTGATCCATTGATTATTGTATTTTTACATAAGGGTTAAAAGGGGTAAAGGGGACAAGAGAGGGAAGATAATTATTTTTTGGATAAAAGGGGGTGTTCGTTTATATTATAAGAAAAGGGAGGGGTTAATTTAATTATTCGACAACACACACAACACTTTGCACATTTCAGATTTTTTCTCCTCTAAAACCTAAACATATTTTTCTCTCCCCTCACTCCTCTTTCCAGCCGCCGCCACGCTGGAGCTCGGAGCTCCGGCGACGCACCAAACTACCCCCCACACCTCCTTTTTCGTCTCCCAACCACACCACCCTTTCCCCATTTTTCCCTTTGCTCTTCCCAGTCACTGACCAGCGCCACCACCGACGAACCGAGAACAACCAAACAACCACCACCAACGCATAAACCCATCTCTGTCAACCACCATCAACACCACCACCGCGAACCAGTCGCTGCTTCCCTTCCTCTTTCTCTCTTTTTCACGTTTTATTTTTGCTTTATTTCAGGTTGTGAATGTTCAGATCTGGCCGAAGAAACTTTTCCGGCGAAACTCCATTAAAACCGGCGAACTCTTCCGTCTCTGTCTTGCTCGACATTTCTGAGTATTTATTTTTTGGGACATTTGACCTCCAACGACTCCCCCTTAATTGTACCCGCTGATTATTGTTGTTTTTGGGTTGATTGTGCATTGCTTTACGTTTTCCCGACTGTTCACGACCCTCATCGTTGACTCCATCTTTGTTGACCGTTATTTCCATTATGTGATGTTCTTTGAGTTGTTTGCTACTATTTGCACTGTGTCACTGCTCTTTTGGACTGCTATACGTTATTTTTTGCTAAATAAAGATTGGTTTTGTGCCCGGAAAATACTTCTCCGGTGGCCATTGGTACTGTGTTTAATCTTCCTCGGTCGACTCGCTAGGATCGCGCTACTCGAGATTGTTGTTGACACTTTCACCCCTCGTATCATTTTATTTAAACTAATTTGCAAATACTACACCCAAATGGCCGATGAAGAAATTTTCGTCGATTTCCAAGGCCTCTCATGTACAAAAGACGGGTTTTTTATTTTTAGTTTATTCATTATTTATTTAATTCATTAGATAGTTATTTATTCTCTTACTAACACTTTCACTAAGTGTTTATACAGGTACCCGGAGATACATCCCGAAGACGACACTCGGAAGGAATCCGAAGATTTCATCGAATCACTGTTTGCATTTACTTTCTGCATTTTTTATAACTGTACAAAACATAAACTCATTGTATAGTGGAAACTTTATTTTTGGAATGATGGGTTGATATATTTATTTACTTGTCGCCTTGTTTGTTAAACTTAAAATCTTCATTCGCTTTAGGCAAGACTTAAGCCGTCAATACTTTCATAACTGTATTAAATTGACTTGGTATAAATGCTTCGTTAATTAAATTCACACTTTTGGTATTTAGGCAAAAAAGACTAGTCCATCCTTTATTTTATATTCTTTATACACTTTTAATACAACGTACACTTTATATTATTTCGTATACACCAATACATATTTTAGTTAAGTTAAGTCCGCATTTTTAACGCTAGGTAAATACTAGGCCGTCCATTTACAAATCTTTCATTTTTTAAAGGCATTATATCTTTTTCACTCATTTTTTTTATACACAATTCCTTATACTTATTTTTTACCAAAAGTTTTTATTATCCTTTTGTTCCTTATTCTATCTGTTGATAGGATATTCATTAAATGAACACTCTTTTTAATTAAACGGTAGAAACAAGTCAAATCAAATTCACTTTTCTTAATAATTTTATTATATAAACTCTTTACACCAATGAATATTCATAGATTATTTTTAAATTCTTTATGCACTAATATACCTAGTTATACAATTCTTTAGACATTTTATGTTTGATATACACTCTTTTATACTTGAAATACATTCTTTATACGTTTCATATACATACATTCTTTTTTTTTTTACATAGACACACATTTTTTATATACTTGATATATCTATACTCTTATATTTTTTATACATCTTTTATATAGTTGTATATATTATTTACACCAATTGATAGACCTTTTGTGGCAATAGATATATACTCATTTTACTAGCAAATACACTACTATCGAACGAGGTATGTTTTATTTACAATCCATCATACATTCCTATCGATATACATTCTTTATAAATACTTGATACTTGATATACATGCATTTTTATACACTATATATATTTAGTATATTATCACCTAGTATAGCTTTTCATGAAGTCATAACATTTTGAAAACATGTAATAATAATGATAAACAGATAGATAATCCTCCTCTAGTGCTCAGTTAAACTAAGTTTAAGGACTGTCTTTGGGCAGGCTCTGAGGGATGCTTAATACCTTCCCCTCGGGGTAAATAAAACCCTTATCTAGAATTTCATAGGTTTCGTGGACTAAAATGGAGTAGACACACAAATACATATAGGTTTCCTGAGTTTCCTTTAAAATTAGGTGGCGACTCTAACTTTTTTAAACCAGTTAGAATAACCGGGAAGTTGCAAACTATCTTGGACCCGTTCAAAATAGGGCATAACACTAACCATTACTTTGTTCCTTTCCATTCCTCCTTTAAGTTCTTATGCTAGTTCTAGGTTCTCTAATGGTGCAAGAAAATCCTAGAAGCTTAGAATCAGTAAACCCTTGTTTAAATTGTGGATTATTGATTATATTACTGTTCATACAATCTAGAAGTGTAGGTTGTCACCTTCTAGGATGGAATTGCTTAATTATTTGAGATGATATGTTGAGACTTAGGGTTCACCCAAATTGGGGATTTTTGCCTAAATTCTGAATTGAAAGTCTAAGGTGATTAGAAACCTATGAAATGGAGGATTATGATTGTTTCGACTAAGGGTAGGATAAATTCACCCTTAAATTCTGGTTTCGCCCTTTTGGATGGTTAGGGGCATTTGGGTATTATTTCCCAAATGTTGTTTCTTATTTGATTAGATGGTTTGTTGCATACCTAGTATTATATTGCTAGACTTTGAGCGTTCTGAGACCTTACGGAAGGGAAAAACTCCAGCGGAGTAGTTGGCTTTCATTCCAGTTCTGTATCTCAGGTAGGTTATGGTTTACTTGAGTTAGACTTTTATTAGTAGCTTGTATATGTAGTAGAATTGACGGGAGAAAGCATGATTAGGCTTTCGGGCATGAAGTCTGGTTAGATACTACTTAGGTTAGTATGAATTGTGATTATATGGGCTTGTCGCCATTACTTTACGTATTGAACATGAGGTGTATTTGTTGTGAATGGGAAGGTAGGGGTTAATATATGCTCTTCTTGATATTTGAGATAGCTTGTATGTTCATGCTATTGTTGAGTTGATTTATCTGATCTTGATATGACTTATGGCATGAGGACTTTTATTCATTGACACTGATATTATTGATTGATCATGCTTCATATTTAGTTCTAGACTTGAAACACGTTGAGATTCATCTTATGATTGGATATATATATATATAAGGCACACTTAACAGGGGGTGAGAATGTGGCCTTGTTATGGGCTCGTGATCCAAGGTCAGTTCCGGAGCGAGTGGTACATGAACACTATGGGTCCCCTACAGGTCATGACTATTGTGCGAACAATGCCCTTAGCATATGTGTACAGTTGAGATACTATCATTGATTGTATTGAATTAGACTTAACTCATTCTTATGGTGCATTGTGGACTGGTTGATGATTGACTCTTGATATTGTTGTGTTGTTGTGCCTATCTTCCTATTTTTTGGTTTTACGAATGTATGTATGTTACTAATCATAGTCGGCCTATGATATCTACCGGTACATAGTGTTTGTACTAATACTATCTTGCTGCATCCTTTTTTAGTGCAGATTGTGTGCCTGAGACTTCTTCCAAACCTCACATTTAGCCTGAGGCCATTTCCCGTTCAGATCAGAGGGTGAGTTCCTATCCATGCCATGCCACCTGAAGAACTTTCATTAATGATGTCTATTTCATTTCTAGACACTTATGCTATTTCAGACAGTTATTTATTCTTAGACAGCTTTATGTTTTATAGTGTGTACGATGACTTTAAGATCTTTGGGGTTGTAATAGCTTAGATTTCTGCACTTTTATCTTATTATGGCATGACTAGACAGTTTATGGTTATTTTCATTGTTGATGGTTTATAATTGATTTAATGAATCAGAAATTGGTTAAGGGGATGGTTCGCCCACCACGGGGGTTAGTGTGGGTGCCATCACGACTGGTTTGGTTGTGACATATACGACCTCGCATCTAGTTTGTAGATAATGTATATGTTATGTATAGCTATTTATGAACACTGCATCTACTGATACAAGAATGGATACGCGAAAACAAGATATTAAGAAGATAAACAAAAGGAAAAGAAAATATAGATAGAGAAACTTGTGAGAGGCTTATGGAATTAAGATCTTGTTGATTCTTGTTGTTGAGAGGATTAGTTGCTTGGGAATTCAATTCCCTTGAGGTCATCCTAAGAGATTAGGTGCTTAATAGTGTGTAATTAGGAGGTCTTAACTAATCTATAGTTTTGGTTGCCTAATTGTGCCTATTTTTATGTCAATCTATCTATCTTTTCTTTTCCTTTTGTTTATCTTCTTAATATCTCGTTTCCGCGTATCCGTTCTTGTATCAATTGCTATCAGAGCTTAGGATAAAGGTTTGTTTCTACAATCCTTAATCCTTGGTTCTTCTTATTTGAGAAAAAAATCTATCAAAAATCCCAAAAATTCATTTGATTTCTTGTTTTGTTGTTGATTCTAGTATTAGATTCAAGTTCCTTGGAGTTCTTAGGTTCTAGATATGAAATTTGAGTCAAATTCGAGTTAGGGTTTGATTTCCACCATTGTTGGGTTGAAGGTTTTGAAGAAATTAAAGAACACCTTGGTGGGTTTTGAGATTGGATAGAAATTGGGTCCCATAAACCATTGGGATTTGTTCTCCTTGATAAGGGGAGTCTAGATCTGAAATTTTGGAGAAAAACAAGTGGATTTGAAGGTAGTTAGAATTTTGAATGTTCATGCATTCTTGAGCAACCTTCATAAATTCATAGTGAAGAAGATGACCCAAAAAGAAAGTTTGATCCAAAATTTCCAATCAAAGTTTTTGGAAAGGTGTTTTTCTACCCCAAAATGGTAAGTACAAGGTCGTGTGGGCCCAAAAACGTCACCAGATCCAAGAAATTTGGCCCAAATTTTGAGAATAACAAGTTCAACACGAAATCACTGAAGCCATTATACGGTCCCACATACGGTTTGTATAAATTTTACGGTCCGTCAAATTGGGGGCCACAAAAGTAGCATACTATTCGTGATTTACGATTGGAAAATACAAATCGTAAAATTTTTACGGCCCGTAAATTTGGGTACCAAATTCTGAGTTTCTATTCTTCATTTACGGTTTAACTTACAGTCCGTCAATATTATACGGACCGTATAATACACAACTCAAACCGTAGAATTTGATGTACATTTTCAAGTCCAATTTTCATTTCATCTCAATTCATTTCTCAAAAGTTTCTTGGGCCTTGATTGTTAAGTGATTGTGTCCCTATTTCTTAGGTAGGGGACAAAAAAGAAAAACAAGTATAGAAATTTAAAAAATTTAGTTGTTTCAAAGTGATACCTTAGATCAATTGGGGCTTCACGGCCGTGTTTTCAAGTTATCACGTACCCGGGCCCAAATTTGATTTATTTCCCGATTTTTAGCATTCTGTTTTTCTTGTTTCCTCAACTGGTGTACATTTAGTACTTGCTCTACTTGTGCATGCTACTTCTTGTGTCCGTATTTTTTATTCGTGATAATTCTTTTCGTGCTCTTCTCGTTTTTACCTCGTTGTTAATTTCTTGGCTCAAGTCCGTTAGTTTGTATCGAGTCGTCCGTTCTTCATTTAACAAGAATCCATTCTGACCTTGAGCAGCAATTGTGCACCTTGCGAACCACCAGATCTAAACAAGAATCAACATCGACCGATCTAATTGAGTGTTAAAAGGTAAGAGAGTGCGAGTTCATTTGAGTGGTGCTAGCCAAGCACAAAAGAGTGTAAACACGAGAGTTGTGAGGTTTGCTTTACTACTAATGTTGTTTGCTTGTTCTTTTGAAGTGTTTTAAGCAGGTACCTCTCCATGGATTACAATTCATGTGATGGCGAATTTGATTGTTATAATGATGACGAGTGTGGTTATGAGGAGGAGGACTATGGGAACTATCAAGAATGTGACGAAAGGGGTTACGAGGGCTATATGGGAAATGATGATCACGAGCAATCTAGAAGAGAGAACTACTATTTCGAAGGTGAATATGAAGAGAATGGTGCTCATGGATCGTTTGATGAAGATGGTGAGGTAGGAGAACCTTGTGACGATTTGTATGGTGAAGATGATGTAAATGAAGTTTCTCACACTATGCACCGTGATTATGAAGACGACTCAAGGTATGACTCTTCTTCACGTGTATCCTATGGGTCTTATGGGGGAAATCCTTATACAAATGGAAATTGTGAAGAACATGTCTATGAAGATAGTGAAAGTACAAATATTGGTTATGGAACGTCCTCTAGTAGACATACATATGCCTTGTTTAGTAGTACCCCCTATCCGAAGCAAAATGGTATGAGTGGGAATGTGTGTACAAATTGGAGTCATCCTATGCGAAAGGAGGTTGATCCAAAGAGGCGATTCATGAACACCAAGGTGAACATTTGTGGTAATGGGGGAATTCTTGAGCTTGATGATTGTTACACAAATCTCATTACCCCTCGTGCAGTTGAAGAGTTAAGGTTACCTTGTGTGATGAGGCGGAACCCTTATTATGATGAGGGAAGGTATTGGGTTGATAGAAGCGTGAAGGTATCCATCTCACTTGGTAAGTACCAAGAAGAGGTTTGGTGTAATGTGCTCCCGGTGGATACTTGTCACGTATGTTTAGGAGACCCTTGGTTTCAAAGGCATGGGATCCCATATGAGCGAGAGTGGTATCGGTATGTAGTGGATAAAAGAGGAACATTTCTATTTCCACTTATACCTACTCGAAAGACTCCAAGAGTAAAAGTGCAAGGAACCGCCGTGAAATGGCCTATCTTGACTATGGAAGTTAGTGGAGAAGAATATGAGAAATGGGAGTTCACAATGGATGATATCTTTGCTAGCTACAACTATTTTCAAGAAAGGAAGTTGGACTTAGCCTTTAGGACTTTTGACTCAAAGCTTGTCATCCGTTGGGAGTACGTGAGGGAGTGCTCGAAAAAGTTGGGAAGTCCAATTAAGACTTGGGATACAATGAAAAGAAGATTGAAACACTTATATCCCAAGCCACATGTGAGAAGAAATGAATCGTTGAGGTTAACCTTTTTGAGGAAAATCCTATGCTTGAAGGCAAGAACGGCGGCCAAGACCATCTCTTCCATAGGTCAAATGAACTTACATGAACATCAAGGTAAGATAACTTATCCTAATACTCCTACTTCTTTGAGTGATCTTAATGTCAATTCAAGTATGAAAGTTAATTTACCTTGCATTGAGCTCATTGATTCTTTGCCATGTCTTGATAATGTCATTGTTGAAAGTGTCCCTACACTAGTTGATCCTATTGATGACCGAATTGATCCTTCTTGCAAGGTCGATTTGTGTCCACCTAGTGTTGACACGTGTGAGTTGAATGATAGTGCATTATCAATTGAAAGCGCTCAAACACTAGTTGATCTTTTTGATGACCAAATTGATTATTCTTGCAAGATCGATTTGTGTCCACCTTGTGTAGACACGTGTGAGTTGAATGGTAGTACATTGTCATGTGGTAATCATGTTAGTAAATCTTATGACCTTGACATGCTACCACCTAGTGTTGATATTTGTGTTGATCAACTTGCTTTTAATGATAACCCACTATTTGAGGAATCTTGTGATGCGCTTAATGTACCTCTAGTTAGTGATGATGTCGATGTAGTTGGTCAATTGAAAGAATATGACATCTCACCTTTATTTGTTTCATGTCAAAATGAGTCTCTTGATCTTGCTTTAGTGTCATGTGATAAGACTCAAATTTGTAGTGGTGATGTGTGTCATGTGAATGAAAATGCATTGAAAGATGACATTGGTTCTTTTGAGAGTGAAATGACAAGATTTGACTTCTCATTGTTCATCGATTACTCTCTTGTAAAGGATAATGTCTTATTTGAGGATGACATGATTATTGAAATTGAAGTGCCTAGTGGAATGTATTGTAATGTTGAAAGTGTGGCTACTTTTGGGGGCTACATGGTATTTCAGAATCTACTATGGCATGATGCCGCTCTTCCCTATGATGGAGATCTTCCTTTGGGGAATGATGATACACTTATGGGGAAGGAGTGTTTTGAAAAGGAAGGTGATTCTTTTTTACCAATTGCTACTTCTCCTTGTGTGGTCAAACTCGTAGTAGCAAGTTAGATCTGGTTCTTGAACTTAACAGTTGTAACAACCCAACTCCGTAGGCCGCGACTAGTGTCCGTGCTGGACACCCAAACGTACCCAATAACCCAGACTAGCATATCAGCAGAATATTTTTAAATGTAAAAGTCAATTGGCGTTAGAAATCATCATAAATGAACCGACATAGTACATGGGAGCCGATAAGGCTGTCACAGATCATATCATCCCAAAACATATACAAAACCCACACAAGTATGTCTACAGACCTCTACAGATTATAACAGAATCATAAGACGGGACAGGGCCCCGTCATACCCCTGAATAGCATACATATATATAATAGCAGCAGACTGTACGAACATATAGGCTTTGACAAAAGAGCACTCCCAAAATAGCAGAATAGATGTCCTAGGCAGGCGGGTCAGCAAATCTGTCGTCTGTACCTGCGCGGCATGAAAACGCAGCCACCGAAGGAAGGGGGTCAGTACGAAATATGTACTGAGTATGTAAAGCACGGAACGTAGTAAACAAAGTCATAATCGAAGCAGAAGATACAGAAAATGAACTGAATATCCAGATTAGCAAAATGTTGATCATATAGCATAAATAGTATTCGCTGAAAGCATATGTCGTACCTGGTCCCATTACGGAACAAGATCATAACCGAAACAGAACTTACAGAGAAGTGAGTGTAACTTCCGAAGTATCAAATGCATATTTTCAAAACATGAGGAGTGTGTACAGAAACATATACCATATCATATCCGACCCCTGCCAAGGGACTCGGCAAACAGAACGTGGCCACCCCCCGACGCTGGTGCCACCACACATAAGGAGCAGAATAGGGGATAACCCCGTAACATAACATATCATATCAGATGGCCATATCAGATCATATCATATCAGAATGTGTGTACATGGGACAGCATACTCCACTACCCATGTACATATATACCTGCCCCCTCACATCTAGGCACGGCGAACAATGCAGTGGAATACGCTTGACAACATATCCTGGCCCGGGCTCAGTGGGGGAAACATTGAGGCATCCACGAATGGAGTAGTGAGAAACTAAATGCAATAAAAATACCATATATTTCCAGAGACTCAATGAGGCATATCGGATGACAAATCAAACCAATGAAATCGGACAGAATCATAGTAAGTGTATGTCGTATGTCATAATGAGTTACGGAAGAATAATCCTTCAGGGATCATTTTCATATTCCAAAATAGTTTACCAGACTCGAGGGAATCATTAAAACAATTTTCCTTAGTAGTTAAAAGGATAGTTAAAACGTTTCATTTTAGATTGTTCGAAAATAAGGCAATAGTACACTAAAAGGCAAAGCGGGAATAGTGGGAGACTAAATGAGACACAAAATATCATACCTTTACAGAGATTCAATAAAGTATTTAGAATAAATATCATTGGTAGTTAGAAGAGTAGTTAAGGCGTTTCCTTTAGAACTGCTTGAAATTAAGTTATAAACACAAAAAGGGTAAAGTCGGAAATAGTGGGCCCACCTCGGGACAACCGAAGCGGTGGGCTCAAATTATGTATATTAAGCTTATGGAGTCACCTACGGAGGTCCTAGGGACATTTCATTACTTTCTAGACAATTTGCGGAAGTTTACACAATTCTTTAACAAAACATACTTATAGGGTTCAATTCCAGTGAATGAAGAAGGGACAATTTGAAACGCGGATTCCGAAAGACAGAATATTTCCCGAGGCTCGAATCCGATCCTAGTACATCTAGGACATGCCAAAAGAAGAATTGGGATAGCTTTACATACCTTTTATGCTTTTTACGCCTTTCCAAGTTCACTTCCCGTTTCGTCCAAAATCTACAAATGGTCACATTTACCAAATGTTAACCCTAAGACTTTAGGATTTAAGTATCAAATCAACACTTTTCTACAGAAATTTGGGCAGCATTTCCCCTATACATATAGCATCCCCGAGAATTCAACTCGGCCAAAACAATCAATAACAACCCAATAACAACACTAACAACAACAACAATAACTACAAGACACAATATGGCACAACTAGTTCCCTTTCTAACATAGTGCGATACTTCCATTTCAACTTCAAATTTCCAAACAAATCTCAAGGGTTTCACATTCATCATTAATCAAGATCATCACAATATAATTTGGAAGCATTTCATATCAATTCCACAAAATATTCACAAGATATACACAATATACAAGCTTTCCACCAAAGTCATAATTCCACCAAAACTTCTAATCTTTAACAAACATTTTCATAACATGTTTCTATCTTCCAACTTCATCAACAATCACCATAATTTACACCTTACGACTTCATGTCCACAATATCATAAAATCATATTAGAATGACATAACCTTTTACATTCCATTTCAATGCCAACTTAAATCATATTACCTTCCTTTACATTATAAGGATCACAACAACATAACCAACATATTAAACAAAATTAATTCATTCCCATTCTAATCTCCATATACCACACGACCAATACCTATATTTCCAACTTCAACCAAATTCATTCAACTTTCATTCTCAATATGAATTCCATCATACTCACAACTAGAATACAACATAAATTTAACTCACCATACGTATATAACATACATACACACACGGCTACATGCCAACTTACATACCCACTTTGCAAACTTCCATATTTCCATACTTTCTACTCATTTCTACATACTACAACACAAACAAACCTTCATAACATAATAACATGGAATGAATTCTTACCTTTTTCTCCAATCTTCTTCACTTAACCAAAGTGCGGAAACGATGAAACGGATGAACCATCTTCCGAAATAATCATACCACGTTGTAGAGGGTACTTGAATTGGTAGGAATACTACAAGAAAACAATTTTTGGAACAAGATTTAAGGTACTCAATTTCCATGGGTCTTGGCCGAAATGGCCCTTTGTTTTTGTTCTTCATCTTTTGTGTTTCTTGAAAATTCTAATGGATAAAGTGATAACATATGGTCCCTTTCATCTATTTTAACACATGGAAAATTCATTAATTTTTTTGTGGGTTTGGGCCATGGATTTGGCCGGCCACCCTCTTAAACTTGGGCCTCATTTTTGTTTTCTTTTCATTTTTCTTGGGCCAAACCGGTTGGTCCCGAGTTGGGCATAGCCCACTGACCTTTCGACCTTAAAACGTCCATATCTCCTTGTACTGACTTCAACTAGGAACCCACGACCTATGGTTGGAAAGCTAATTCAATTATCTATAACTTCTATCTCTTGGTATTTTTGCAAATTCCAAACTTATAATACCGTTTTTGCCCCTCCAAGTCAGGTCACCCGGAAACGTTTTCTTAAAAATATTCGTTTGGAGGGCTTCCACTTTGATTTGGCCCAAGGGTCCTTCATGAGTTGTGTTTAACTTTACATATGTGATTCATATAGCTTGTCACATGTTCCAAAACAAATCTTGACATGTGGGCCCCACCTCAGCTTACAAATAATTCGATGTTCAAAAATACGGGATATAACATCCTCCCCCCCTTTAGAACATTCGTCCTCGAATGTTAGATTAGTCTTATAGGGTCTGTAAGTACTTCGGGGGAGTTTATTTTTATGGTCGGCTCATGTGATACACATTCATTATTGAATACAACCAAGTAAGGATATTTCTTCTTGATTTCCTCTTCAGTTTCCCAGGTCATCTCTTCCCTGTTATCGTTCTGCCACAGCACCTTAACGGGAGCTACATCTTTATTCGGCAATCTCCTTACCTGGCAATCCAGAATGGCTACAGGCTGCTCTTCGTACGATAGCTCCTCCGTCACCCGAATATTATTTGCTGGAAATATTCTAGGAGGACCGCCGACACATTCGCGGAGCATAGATACATGAAATGCCAGATGTACCGCTTCCAAATCAGATGGTAAATCTAACTCGTAGGCGACATTCCCAATCTTTCAAATAATCTGATAGGGTCCGATATATCGCGGACTGAGCTTACTCTTTTTGCCGAATCGCATTACGCCTCTCATAGGCGATACTTTCAAAAATACCCAATCGCCGACCTGGAACTCTAAGGGTCGACGTCGTTTGTCAGCATACGATCTCTGTCGACTCTGGGCTGCTAATTGTCTTTCTCAGATGAGTTTCACCTTATCAACGGCCTGCTGGATCATATCGGGACCGATTAATTCTGTTTCGCCGAAATCGAACCAGCCGATCGGTGACCTGCATTTTCTGCCATACAAAGCCTCGTATAAAGCTAGAATCGTAGCTGTCATTATAAGCAAACTCGATCAACGGCAGATGATCGTGCCGGCTACCTCTGAGTTCAATAATACAGGCCCGCAACATATCTTCTAGCGTCTGTATAGTGTGCTCGGCCTGTCCGTCGCTCTGAAGATGCAATACTGTGCTCAGACTTACCTGAGCCCCTAATCCTTCCTGAAAACAAATCTCCAGAAATTAGTCGTAAATTGAGCACCTCTGTCAGTGATGATAGATATAGGAACTCTGCGGAGCCTCACTATGTCTTTAATACCTAGCCTGGCATAATCCTCAGCTAAATAAGTGGTTCTGACGGGAAGAAAATGGACTGATTTTTTTGTCAGCCTATCCACAGTAACCCATATGGAAATCATACTTCCGTGGCGTACGAGGCAAACCTGTAATGAAGTCCCTATGAATTATCTCCGATTTCTAGGTCAGAATTTCCATTTCCTGCAACAGTCCACCCGGCTTCTGATGTTCAATTTTGGCCTGCTGACAATTTGGGCACTGGACGACGAACTCTGCGATATCCCATTTCATGCCATCCGACCAATATAGACATCTGAGGTCATGGTACATTTTAGTGGATTCAGGATAAACAGAATACCGAATATTATGCGCTTCGCACATAACTGGCCGTCGCAGCCCTGCAACGTTAGGCACACATAATCTGCCTCTGTATATTAATACCCTACCGGGTGAGACCTCAAAATGGGTCCTTTCCTTATCAAAAGTTGTATCTCTGTACTATACCGGAATAGAATCCTCGAACTGGCGCTGTTTTACCTCTTCCGTAATCGATGATTCAGCAACTTCTCGGACAAAAATTTCAATATCTTCTAAATCGACCAAACGGACTCCAAGGCTAGCTGACTGATGAGTTTTACAAACCAATTCTTTGTTTCTGAATGTACGCCGGTCAAGCCGTCCATAGATTGACGACTAAGTGAGTATGCCACAACGTTAGCTTTTCTAGGGTGGTACAAAATATTAACATCATAATCTTTCAATAATTCGAACCATCTTCTCGGTCGCGAATTCAGCTCCTTTTTCTTAAAATATATATACTGGGGGCTCTTAGGGTCCATATAGATATCAACGCGGACCCCATGTAAGTAATGCCGCCATATCTTTTCTTTCTAACCTACAACTTGATTTTCTCCGTACGAGACCTTAACAGAATCACAATTATATAGTACACAACCTTATCCGATAGCTGGCACTCAAGTAATATACTTAATGTTGCTGTGTATATCTTAGTAATCACCTTCTTCCTTCATACCCATTATTTATCTGTCGTTCTATTTTCTCGATAATCGAATAATTCGATATTCACATGATTCATTATTTCATGCCATAAGTTTTCCTTTGCCCTGCGCTATTTCATTTTAGTTCTCTTTCGCAATTAACTTCGTGCTTTGCCCGTCGACTCTTTTAGAGGCTCCGCTTAATTACGTTTCTTACGGTTCACTTTTTTTTTTTGACATTTTGATCTCCTTACCTTCCACTCAATTATTCTCTTTTCTTTCCAAACATCGTTGTATTAGAATCTTCCAATCTCAACCAGTAGCAAAATAAATATCAGTCTACTTCGTAACATCTATACCATACCTTTCCCCTTTTCTCGTAAATTCTGTCCAGTTAATGTTTTCCATATATTACAACACTGGCTATTAGGGTTCACCAATCAATCGACATATCATAAATGGGGGGGGGGGGGGGGGCTACACATACGTATATATATATATCACTGCCATTTCTTTTACAATACATCTTCAATCACTTGTTCAAATTTACTCTAATTTCAGAGCTGCGCTGCTTTTTCTTCCTTTTTAGCAATCTAATCCGTCTCAGCTCGTGTGACCCCTATAAAGTTTCTTACCTTTCCACATATCCTAATTCCCTTTAGGTTACCCCGAATTTCCTATTCGTCTCTTATATCTATGTTTGCGAAAATATTTGTACATTTCCCAGGGGGTCACCCATCCCAGAATTGCTCTGGCCCTGACACGCTTAACCTTACAACTTTAATGCATTTAAGCACGTTAAGGCCGGTATAAGTACACCAATTGCTCCGCACGTCCTTTGTCACGCAATTTAAGACAAGTCGGGGTCTTGACAGCTTTTCAGAACGTTCTCGTAGCGGGTCCCACCCCGACCTAGCGAGAATTCTTTTATTTTTCTGACTATATCGTCTTCAATATTTACCTCCATGTATATATATTATATATATTTGAGTCGTGAACGAACCACTCAATTCCCGACTGCTTGTCATACACTTTGTATCCTTTCAATTAGAGGAAACTTGATCGTTGGACATTTTTGCCCTTCCACATATTTCTCCCTTCACATGGGCTGTGCTAAAGCAAAAGGGGGTTGGAACATATTTCTAGTCCATTTAAATAAATTGCGAATTTGATACTCATATATACTTTTTCGAGATAAAATTTTCCAAATAAGGGTAATGCTTCTTACAAATGACATGGAGGGTATCTCTTAAACTTTAATCCAACACAGTAGGTTTGCCCTATCGGTATCGACCCTCAAGACATGTTAAGAATTTATATCTCAGTTTCCTCTTCATATTCCTAGAAAAATTTGGGCAGAGGTTCCTCTGTATTTCTTACTATCCCAAAACCTGTACACAGGAAATACCAACCATGCCTCACAGGGCCAACACATATACGTATATACATATCATATCATATCGCATCATAGCCACACGGGGCTAACAATTTCAAATAAAAGTATAAAGATGCCGAGGCTTACCTCACATGCCCAACTCAAACTGCACCTACTACACTTTCCTGTTTATTTTTTTCTTTCCAATCCTCAGCTTCATGTTTCAATCGTATTTCAAACACCTTACCCAACATACATCTTTCATACCATTACTTACCTGTGTACTGTGTAGCTTCCAATATCATCAGTCACTGTCTTACGTCGATACCGTTCTCCAGCTGAAATCAGAGGTTAGTAAAAAAAAAAAGGAATTCATTTCCTACAGCTGGCTCTATCGCACGATCTAAGATTCAAAGAAAGGTAACACCCTAAATGTCCTGTAGCCTCCTGTTTATAGATGTGGTGCACAACACACCGATAAAGAAGACTCTACTAGACACGGTCTGTAGACACTCCGAGGACGAACCGCTCTGATACCACTTTTGTAACGACCCAACTCCGTAGGCCGTGACTAGTGTCCGTGCTGGACACCCAAACGTACCCAATAACCCAGACTAGCATATCAGCAGAATATTTTTAAATGTAAAAGTCAATTGGCGTTAGTAATCATCATAAATGAACCGACATAGTACATGGGAGCCGATAAGGCTGTCACAGATCATATCATCCCAAAACATATACAAAACCCACACAAGTATGTCTACAGACCTCTACAGATTATAACAGAATCATAAGATGGGACAGGGCCCCGTCATACCCCTGAATAGCATACATATATATAATAGCAGCAGACTGTACCAACATATAGGCTCTGGACAAAAGAGCACTCCCAAAATAGCAGAATAGATGTCCTAGGCAGGCGGGTTACCAAATCTGTCGTCCGTACCTGCGCGGCATGAAAACGCAGCCCCCGAAGGAAGGGGGTCAGTACGAAATATGTACTGAGTATGTAAAGCACCGAACGTACTAAACAAAGTCATAATCGAAGCAGAAGATACAGAAAATGAACTGAATATCCAGATTAGCAAAATGCTGATCATATAGCATAAATAGTATTCGCTGAAAGCATATGTCGTACCTGGTCCCATTACAGAACAAGATCATAACCGAAACAGAACTTACAGAGAAGTGAGTGTAACATCCGAAGTATCAAATGCATATTTTCAAAACATGAGGAGTGTGTACAGAAACATATACCATATCATATCCGACCCCTGCCAAGGGACTCGGCAAACAGAACGTGGCCACCCCCTGACGCTGGTGCCACCACACATAAGGAGCAGAATAGGGGATAACCCCGTAACATAACATATCATATCAGATGACCATATCAGATCATATCATATGAGAATGTGTGTACATGGCACAACATACTCCACAACCCATGTACATATATACCTGCCCCTTCACATCGAGGCACGGCGAACAATGCAGTGGAATACGGTTGACAACATATCCTGGCCCGGTCTCAGTGGGGGAAACATTGAGGCATCCACGAATGGAGTAGTGAGAAACTAAATGCAATAAAAATACCATATATTTCCAGAGACTCAATGAGGCATATCGGATGACAAATCAAACCAATGAAATCGGACAGAATCATAGTAAGTGTATGTCGTATGTCATAATGAGTTACGGAAGAATAATCCTTCAGGGATCATTTTCATATTCCAAAATAGTTTACCAGACTCGAGCGAATCATTAAAACAATTTTCCTTAGTAGTTAAAAGGATAGTTAAAACGTTTCATTTTAGATTGTTCGAAAATAAGGCAATAGTACACTAAAAGGCAAAGCGGGAATAGTGGGAGACTAAATGAGACACAAAATATCATACCTTTACAGAGATTCAATAAAGTATTTAGAATAAATATCATTGGTAGTTAGAAGAGTAGTTAAGGCGTTTCCTTTAGAACCGCTTGAAATTAAGTTATAAACACAAAAAGGGTAAAGTCGGAAATAGTGGGCCCACCTCGGGTCAACCGAAGCGGTGGGCTCAAATTACGTATATTAAGCTTATGGAGTCACCTACGGAGGTCCTAGGGACATTTCATAACTTTCTAGACAATTTGCGGAAGTTTACACAATTCTTTAACAAAACATACTTATAGGGTTCAATTCCAGTGAATGAAGAAGGGACAATTTGAAACGCGGATTCCGAAAGACAGAATATTTCCCGAGGCTCGAATCCGATCCTAGTACATCTAGGACATGCCAAAAGAAGAATTGGGATAGCTTTACATACCTTTTATGCTTTTTACGCCTTTCCAAGTTCACTTCCCGTTTCGTCCAAAATCTACAAATGGTCACATTTACCAAATGTTAACCCTAAGACTTTAGGACTTAATTATCAAATCAACACTTTTCTACAGAAATTTGGGCAGCATTTCCCCTATACATATAGTATCCCCGAGAATTCAACTCGGCCAAAACAATCAACAACAACCCAATAACAACACTAACAACAACAACAATAACTACAAGACACAATATGGCACAACTAGTTCCCTTTCTAACATAGTGCGATACTTCCATTTCAACTTCAAATTTCCAAACAAATCTCAAGGGTTTCACATTCATCATTAATCAAGATCATCACAATATAATTTGGAAGCATTTCATATCAATTCCACAAAATATTCACAAGATATACACAATATACAAGCTTTCCACCAAAGTCATAATTCCACCAAAACTTCTAATCTTTAACAAACATTTTCATAACATGTTTCTATCTTCCAACTTCATCAACAATCACCATAATTTACACCTTACGACTTCATGTCCACAATATCATAAAATCATATTAGAATGACATAACCTTTTACATTCCATTTCAATGCCAACTTAAATCATATTACATTCCTTTACATTATAAGGATCACAACAACACAACCAACATATTAAACAAAATTAATTCATTCCCATTCTAATCTCCATATACCACACGGCCAATACCTATATTTCCAACTTCAACCAAATTCATTCAACTTTCATTCTCAATATGAATTCCATCATACTCACAACTAGAATACAACATAAATTTAACTCACCATACGTATATAACATACATACACACACGGCTACATGCCAACTTACATACCCACTTTGCAAACTTCCATATTTCCATACTTTCTACTCATTTCTACAAACTACAACACAAACAAACCTTCATAACATAATAACATGGAATGAATTCTTACCTTTTTCTCCAATCTTCTTCACTTAACCAAAGTGCGGAAACGATGAAACGGATGAACCATCTTCCGAAATAATCATACCACGTTGTAGAGGGTACTTGAATTGGTAGGAATACTACAAGAAAACAATTTTTGGAACAAGATTTAAGGTACTCAATTTCCATGGGTCTTGGCCGAAATGGCCCTTTGTTTTTGTTCTTCATCTTTTGTGTTTCTTGAAAATTCTAATGGATAAAGTGATAACATATGGTCCCTTTCATCTATTTTAACACATGGAAAATTCATTAATTTTTTTGTGGGTTTGGGCCATGGATTTGGCCGGCCACCCTCTTAAACTTGGGCCTCATTTTGTTTTTCTTTTCATTTTTCTTGGGCCAAACCGGTTGGTCCCGAGTTGGGCATAGCCCACTGACCTTTCGACCTTAAAACGTCCATATCTCCTTGTACCGACTTCACCTAGGAACCCACGACCTATAGTTGGAAAGCTAATTCAATTATCTATAACTTCTATCTCTTGGTATGTTTCCAATTTCCAAACTTATAATACCGTTGTTGCCCCTCCAAGTCAGGTCACCCGGAAACGTTTTCTTAAAAATATTCGTTTGGAGGGCTTCCACTTTGATTTGGCCCAAGGGTCCTTCATGGGTTGTGTTTAACTTTACATATGTGATTCATATAGCTTGTCACATGTTCCAAAAAAAATCTTGACATGTGGGCCCCACCTCACCTTACAAATAATCCGACGTTCAAAAATACGGGATATAACATCCTACCCCCCTTTAGAACATTCGTCCTCGAATGTTAGATTAGTCTTATAGGGTCTGTAAGTACTTCGGGGGAGTTTATTTTTATGGTCGGCTCATGTGATACACATTCATTATTGAATACAACCAAGTAAGGATATTTCTTCTTGATTTCCTCTTCAGTTTCCCAGGTCATCTCTTCCCTGTTATCGTTCTGCCACAGCACCTTAACGGGAGCTACATCTTTATTCGGCAATCTCCTTACCTGGCAATCCAGAATGGCTACAGGCTGCTCTTCGTACGATAGCTCCTCCGTCACCCGAATATTATTTGCTGGAAATATTCTAGGAGGACCGCCGACACATTCGCGGAGCATAGATACATGAAATGCCAGATGTACCGCTTCCAAATCAGATGGTAAATCTAACTCGTAGGCGACATTCCCAATCTTTCAAATAATCTGATAGGGTCCGATATATCGCGGACTGAGCTTACTCTTTTTGCCGAATCGCATTACGCCTCTCATAGGCGATACTTTCAAAAATACCCAATCGCCGACCTGGAACTCTAAGGGTCGACGCCGTTTGTCAGCATACGATCTCTGTCGACTCTGTGCTGCTAATTGTCTTTCTCAGATGAGTTTCACCTTATCAACGGCCTGCTGGATCATATCGGGACCAATTAACTCTGTTTCGCCAAAATCGAACCAGCCGATCGGTGACCTGCATTTTCTGCCATACAAAGCCTCATATTAAGCTAGAATCGTAGCTGTCATTATAAGCAAACTCGATCAACGGCAGATGATCGTGCCGGCTACCTCTGAGTTCAATAATACAGGCCCGCAACATATCTTCTAGCGTCTGTATAGTGTGCTCGGCCTGTCCGTCGCTCTGAAGATGCAATACTGTGCTCAGACTTACCTGAGCCCCTAATCCTTCCTGAAAACAAATCTCCAGAAATTAGTCGTAAATTGAGCACCTCTGTCAGTGATGATAGATATAGGAACTCTGCGGAGCCTCACTATGTCTTTAATACCTAGCCTGGCATAATCCTCAGCTAAATAAGTGGTTCTGACGGGAAGAAAATGGACTGATTTTTTTGTCAGCCTATCCACAGTAACCCATATGGAAATCATACTTCCGTGGCGTGCGAGGCAAACCTGTAATGAAGTCCCTATGAATTATCTCCGATTTCTAGGTCAGAATTTCCATTTCCTGCAACAGTCCACCCGGCTTCTGATGTTCAATTTTGGCCTGCTGACAATTTGGGCACTGGACGACGAACTCTGCGATATCCCATTTCATGCCATCCGACCAATATAGACATCTGAGGTCATGGTACATTTTAGTGGATTCAGGATAAACAGAATACCGAATATTATGCGCTTCGCACATAATTGGCCGTCGCAGCCCTGCAACGTTAGGCACACATAATCTGCCTCTGTATACTAATACCCTACCGGGTGAGACCTCAAAATGGGTCCTTTCCTTATCCAAGGTTGTATCTCTGTACCATACCGGAATAGAATCCTCGAACTGGCGTTGTTTTACCTCTTCCGTAATCGATGATTCAGCAACTTCTCGGACAAAAATTTCAATATCTTCTAAATCGACCAAACGGACTCCAAGGCTAGCTGACTGATGAGTTTTACAAACCAATTCTTTGTTTCTGAATGTACGCCGGTCAAGCCGTCCATAGATTGACGACTAAGTGAGTATGCCACAACGTTAGCTTTTCTAGGGTGGTACAAAATATTAACATCATAATCTTTCAATAATTCGAACCATCTTCTCTGTCGCGAATTCAGCTTCTTTTTCTTAAAATATATATACTGGGGGCTCTTAGGGTCCATATAGATATCAACGCGGACCCCATGTAAGTAATGCCGCCATATCTTTTCTTTCTAACCTACAACTTGATTTTCTCCGTACGAGACCTTAACAGAATCACAATTATATAGTACACAACCTTATCCGATAGCTGGCACTCAAGTAATATACTTAATGTTGTTGTGTATAGCTTAGTAATCACCTTCTTCCTTCATACCCATTATTTATCTGTCGTTCTATTTTCTCGATAATCGAATAATTCGATATTCACATGATTCATTATTTCATGCCATAAGTTTTCCTTTGCCCTACGCTATTTCATTTTAGTTCTCTTTCGCAATTAACTTCGTGCTTTGCCCGTCGACTCTTTTAGAGGCTCCGCTTAATTACGTTTCTTACGGTTCACTTTTTTTTTTGACATTTTGATCTCCTTACCTTCCACTCAATTATTCTCTTTTCTTTCCAAACATCGTTGTATTAGAATCTTCCAATCTCAACCAGTAGCAAAATAAATATCAATCTACTTCGTAACATCTATACCATACCTTTCCCCTTTTCTCGTAAATTCTATCCAGTTAATGTTTTCCATATATTACAACACTGGCTATTAGGGTTCACCAATCAATTGACATATCATAAATGGGGGGGGGGGGGGGGGGCTACACATACGTATATATATATCACTGCCATTTCTTTTACAATACATCTTCAATCACTTGTTCTAATTTACTCTAATTTCAGAGCTGCGCTGCTTTTTCTTCCTTTTTAGCAATCTAATCCGTCTCAGCTCGTGTGACCCCTATAAAGTTTCTTACCTTTCCACATATCCTAATTCCCTTTAGGTTACCCCGAATTTCCTATTCGTCTCTTATATCTATGTTTGCGAAAATATTTGTACATTTCCCAGGGGGTCACCCATCCCAGAATTGCTCTGGCCCTGACACGCTTAACCTTACAACTTTAATGCATTTAAGCACGTTAAGGCCGGTATAAGTACACCAATTGCTCCGCACGTCCTTTGTCATGCAATTTAAGACAAGTCGGGGTCTTGACAGCTTTTCAGAACGTTCTCGTAGCGGGTCCCACCCCGACCTAGCGAGAATTCTTTTATTTTTCTGACTATATCGTCTTCAATATTTACCTCCATGTATATATATTATATATATTTGAGTCGTGAACGAACCACTCAATTCCCGACTGCTTGTCATACACTTTGTATCCTTTCAATTAGAGGAAACTTGATCGTTGGACATTTTTGCCCTTCCACATATTTCTCCCTTCACATGGGCTGTGCTAAAGCAAAAGGGGGTTGGAACATATTTCTAGTCCATTTAAATAAATTGCGAATTTGATACTCATATATACTTTTTCGAGATAAAATTTTCCAAATAAGGGTAATGCTTCTTACAAATGACATGGAGGGTATCTCTTAAACTTTAATCCAACACAGTAGGTTTGCCCTATCGGTATCGACCCTCAAGACATGTTAAGAATTTATATCTCAGTTTCCTCTTCATATTCCTAGAAAAATTTGGGCAGAGGTTCCTCTGTATTTCTTACTATCCCAAAACCTGTACACAGGAAATACCAACCATGCCTCACAGGGCCAACACATATACGTATATACATATCATATCATATCGCATCATAGCCACACGGGGCTAACAATTTCAAATAAAAGTATAAAGATGCCGAGGCTTACCTCACATGCCCAACTCAAACTGCACCTACTACACTTTCCTGTTTATTTTTTTCTTTCCAATCCTCAGCTTCATGTTTCAATCGTATTTCAAACACCTTACCCAGCATACATCTTTCATACCATTACTTACCTGTGTACTGTGTAGCTTCCAATATCATCAGTCACTGTCTTACGTCGATACCGTTCTCCAGCTGAAATCAGAGGTTAGTAAAAAAAAAAAGGAATTCATTTCCTACAGCTGGCTCTATCGCACGATCTAAGATTCAAAGAAAGGTAACACCCTAAATGTCCTGTAGCCTCCTGTTTATAGATGTGGTGCACAACACACCGATAAACAAGACTCTACTAGACACTTTCTGTAGACACTCCGAGGACGAACCGCTCTGATACCACTTTTGTAACGACCCAACTCCGTAGGCCGCGACTAGTGTCCGTGCTGGACACCCAAATGTACCCAATAACCCAGACTAGCATATCAGCAGAATATTTTTAAATGTAAAAGTCAATTGGCATTAGTAATCATCATAAATGAACCGACATAGTACATGGGAGCCGATAAGGCTGTCACAGATCATATCATCCCAAAACATATACAAAACCCACACAAGTATGTCTACAGACCTCTACAGATTATAACAGAATCATAAGACGGGACAGGGCCCCGTCATACCCCTGAATAGCATACATATATATAATAGCAGTAGACTGTACCAACATATAGGCTCTGGACAAAAGAGCACTCCCAAAATAGCAGAATAGATGTCCTAGGCAGACGGGTCAGCAAATCTGTTGTCTGTACCTGCGCGGCATGAAAACGCAGCCCCCGAAGGAAGGGGGTCAGTACGAAATATGTACTGAGTATGTAAAGCACGGAACGTAGTAAACAAAGTCATAATCGAAGCAGAAGATACAGAAAATGAACTGACTATCCAGATTAGCAAAATGCTGATCATATAGCATAAATAGTATTCGCTGAAAGCATATGTCGTACCTGGTCCCATTACGGAACAAGATCATAACCGAAACAGAACTTACAGAGAAGTGAGTGTAACATCCGAAGTATCAAATGCATATTTTCAAAACATGAGGAGTGTGTACAGAAACATATACCATATCATATCCGACCCCTGCCAAGGGACTCGGCAAACAGAACGTGGCCACCCCCCAACGCTGGTGCCACCACACATAAGGAGCAGAATAGGGGATAACCCCGTAACATAACATATCATATCAGATGGCCATATCAGATCATATCATATCAGAATGTGTGTACATGGCACAACATACTCCACAACCCATGTACATATATACCTTCCCCCTCACATCGAGGCACGGCGAACAATGCAGTGGAATACGCTTGACGACATATCCTGGCCCGGGCTCAGTGGGGGAAACATTGAGGCATCCACGAATGGAGTAGTGGGCCCACCTCGGGACAACCGAAGCGGTGGGCTCAAATTATGTATATTAAGCTTATGGAGTTACCTACGGAGGTCCTAGGGACATTTCATTACTTTCTAGACAATTTGCGGAAGTTTACACAATTCTTTAACAAAACATACTTATAGGGTTCAATTCCAGTGAATGAAGAAGGGACAATTTGAAACGCGGATTCCGAAAGACAGAATATTTCCCGAGGCTCGAATCCGATCCTAGTACATCTAGGACATGCCAAAAGAAGAATTGGGATAGCTTTACATACCTTTTATGCTTTTTACGCCTTTCCAAGTTCACTTCCCGTTTCGTCCAAAATCTACAAATGGTCACATTTACCAAATGTTAACCCTAAGACTTTAGGACTTAAATATCAAATCAACACTTTTCTACAGAAATTTGGGCAGCATTTCCCCTATACATATAGCATCCCCGAGAATTCAACTCGGCCAAAACAATCAACAACAACCCAATAACAACACTAACAACAACAACAATAACTACAAGACACAATATGGCACAACTAGTTCCCTTTCTAACATAGTGCGATACTTCCATTTCAACTTCAAATTTCCAAACAAATCTCAAGGGTTTCACATTCATCATTAATCAAGATCATCACAATATAATTTGGAAGCATTTCATATCAATTCCACAAAATATTCACAAGATATACACAATATACAAGCTTTCCACCAAAGTCATAATTCCACCAAAACTTCTAATCTTTAACAAACATTTTCATAACATGTTTCTATCTTCCAACTTCATCAACAATCATCATAATTTACACCTTACGACTTCATGTCCACAATATCATAAAATCATATTAGAATGACATAACCTTTTACATTCCATTTCAATGCCAACTTAAATCATATTACCTTCCTTTACATTATAAGGATCACAACAACACAACCAACATATTAAACAAAATTAATTCATTCCCATTCTAATCTCCATATACCACACGGCCAATACCTATATTTCCAACTTCAACCAAATTCATTCAACTTTCATTCTCAATATGAATTCCATCATACTCACAACTAGAATACAACATAAATTTAACTCACCATACGTATATAACATACATACACACACGGCTACATGCCAACTTACATACCCACTTTGCAAACTTCCATATTTCCATACTTTCTACTCATTTCTACATACTACAACACAAACAAACCTTCATAACATAATAACATGGAATGAATTCTTACCTTTTTCTCCAATCTTCTTCACTTAACCAAAGTGCGGAAACGATGAAACGGATGAACCATCTTCCGAAATAATCATACCACGTTGTAGAGGGTACTTGAATTGGTAGGAATACTACAAGAAAACAATTTTTGGAACAAGTTTAAGGTACTCAATTTCCATGGGTCTTGGCCGAAATGGCCCTTTGTTTTTGTTCTTCATCTTTTGTGTTTCTTGAAGATTCTAATGGATAAAGTGATAATATATGGTCCCTTTCATCTATTTTAACACATGGAAAATTCATTAATTTTTTTGTGGGTTTGGGCCATGGATTTGGCCGGCCACCCTCTTAAACTTGGGCCTCATTTTTTTTTTCTTTTCATTTTTCTTGGGCCAAACCGGTTGGTCCCGAGTTGGGCATAGCCCACTGACCTTTCGACCTTAAACCGTCCATATCTCCTTGTACCGACTTCACCTAGGAACCCACGACCTATGGTTGGAAAGCTAATTCAATTATCTATAACTTCTATATCTTGGTATGTTTCCAAATTCCAAACTTATAATACCGTTTTTGCCCCTCCAAGTCAGGTCACCCGGAAACGTTTTCTTAAAAATATTCGTTTGGAGGGCTTCCACTTTGATTTGGCCCAAGGGTCCTTCATGAGTTGTGTTTAACTTTACATATGTGATTCATATAGCTTGTCACATGTTCCAAAAAAAATCTTGACATGTGGGCCCCACCTCAGCTTACAAATAATCCGACGTTCAAAAATACGGGATATAACAACAGTGAAGCTACATTTAAGGATACCATAGATGAAGTTGTTTTGCGTGACACCTTTCTTTACTATTTATTTGCATATGATGACATTCATGCTATTGTTGGGAGTACCATTGATATGGGACGGGATCCTATTAGGGTACTTAGTTGTTGTCTTGACCGTGATATATGGGTATCTTTCCCTTTTGGCCCTAGAAAACTCTTTACTTTGTGTGATTGGTATCATTGTGCAATTGAGGATCATTTGTATGTCATGCCAACCTGGTATCTTGAAACCAATGACTCTTTTAGAATATTCTCATTTCTTGATCTTTGGGATAGCCAACTCCTTGGTGCTCTACTTGACAGCTTATTCTTCATGAAAATGGTTGATACTTGGCTATATCAGAAATTTGTGCTTACTTGACATGGTGGTAGGTTGGTCCACTCTAACACTAACCCTCATCCTTTGAGGACTTGGTTTTTGTTTGTCTCCTTTATGGTTTTTGCAAGGTATAAATTCGAAGACGAATGCTTTTCAAGAAGGGGAGAATGATACAAGCCGAGTTGCCTCAAGAACATATAGAGAACCATCCTGCGGATTCCAAGTGTGGATGATAGCATGGGAGGACAGTTTGGAGATGGAAGAGCATCGAAGTGGCTAAATGAGTAAAGGAAGGATATGATTGCAAAAGAGGCCACTTCTTAAATTCAAGACTTTCATCTCCACAAGGCTAGCCAAATAAGGCACTTGTCTCATTAAGGGAATTTATGTAATAACGTAGTTGTCTTCTTTATTGGCTTAGCATAAATAGTAGCTCAAACATTTCATTTAGGAGCTTTTTTGATGAATTATGAATATTTTGAGTGTTCTAGGGTTATCTCTAGAGAGAAAAACTTGCGAGAGGCTTATGGAATTAAGCTGTTGTTGATTCTTGTTATTGAGAGGATTGGTTGCTTGGGAATTCAATTCCCTTGAGGTCATTCTAAGAGATTAGGTGCTTAATAGTGTGTAATTAGGAGTTCTTAACTAATCTAGAGTTTTGATTGCCTAATTGTGCCTATTTTTGTGTCAATCTATCTATCTTTTCTTTTGCTTTTGTTTATCTTCTTAATATCTCATTTCCGCGTATCCGTTCTTGTATCATATACTATGTATATATAATGTATATGCTTTGTATAATCATGTATAAACACTCGAAACCAACTCAAATTGCAATTCATAGGTAATGTATTTGTTTTGTATAGCTAATATAAGTTGCTCAACTTATCATTTGTAAATCTTGAAGAAAAAATTCTATACCAATTCCAATTCAAAATCAAGAATCTCGCCTCATCGATGACCACCATAACGTCCCCAAAGCAAACCATCAAAATCCAAACAATAAACCGAGAAAATTAATTACCTTTTTCCTTAAATGCTTAGTTATGGCTATTTTCCTTTCCCTTTTTCTCCTTTTTTTTTTTTGGTTTCACAGCTCTCGTTCTTCTACACTTCCTAATCACCTCCATTGCCTTCCGGGGAGAACCCAATTGTCGGAGATTAATTTCTTATTGGGTCCCAACAATCTTTCTGTCAATTTTGCCGGCGACCATGCCGAAAGTCACTCATTGTTGTCCCAAAGAGGCGAATTGGGCTAACATTGATAAGAATGAGAAAGTTGGGCCAAATCTCGTAGACTAGATGCTCGATTAGTGCTAGGCCTTAATTATCTCTAAAAATAATCCCATTTCAAATAGTTTAAGGGTAAAATTGGTCCTTTTCCTGTTGAAGCTAGAGTAACCATTAGTGGCATTATTTAAGCTATTTAGCTAATGTCAAAAACATGTTTGAGCTACTTGCTTATCAACGAGGGCGTTTTTTGACCCTCATATTTCAAATTTCGTCATTCTTACAAATGAAAGGAGTAAAGTTTTTAAAAAGAAATTTAAGTGTTTTTGACTTTGTTGTTGCTGATAAAAAACATCAACATTTAGCAATACAGTCAAACCTTTCTATAACAACATCGTTGGGTCCACAGTTTTTTGGTTATTATAGAGAATGATTGTTATACACCTATAACAACATTTGATATTTAAATAATAGTTGACTGTTATAGGCAAAAAAGATGCATAAAATCTAATTTTAAATTTTAAATGTTATAAAAAATAACAAAATTATTTAAATTAAGATCTACAAGATATGCATACTTCGCTAACTAAACATTAAAGAAAGTTAATACAATTTCAATAAATTCATAGCTGAATGTATAAAGTTTTAATCTCTAAGGGCGCACATTTTAAATCTACTTAAAAATTAAATTCTTTCAGGATTGATGGAAGAAATTTATAACTGTAGCTTGTTTTGTAGATTTCAATCTCTTAGTGGTGATATAATGTTTGTTTTCCTTTTTGAAAACTATGTTTAAATAAAAATAGAAGACAATGATATTTTTAGATTACAAATATGTATTCATATGTACTATTCTGTGATAAATATAATATAGTCTATTAAAGTATCAAATTAAATATTTGGTCAAAATCTGTACACTTATTATTGTTAATCATAGATATTTTATTATTATGAAGATGGTTAATTATTATATTACCTAAAAAAGAAGACAACTATTAAATATGGGGTAATTTTACAAAAAACGTACTGTTATAAAGTTGGTTGTTGCTGTTATAGGTAAAATATTGTTATAGAAAAGTAAAATCTAATATCGATTCTGAAAAATTTTAGCTATTATAGAGAGATGTTGTTATATGCAGATGCTGCTATAGAGAGATCTAACCGTATATAGTTGATCTAGCTATTACTGTTATACCTCGATTTGTAATAATGAGTTATAGATTCATATTTCTCTAATTAGTAGCGTCCCTTAACTAGTCTACTTAAATCAAGATCATTCTATAGTAGCGTTCTAAAATCCTGTAAACATTATTAATGATTCAATTAGAGAATTAAAAAAATTGATTGCTTAGCCGACCACTCTCCCTAGGAAAATAATTCTTGTGGAGTAGAAATTTAGCAATGCCAACCAATATAAGAGATATTGGAAGTTTGTGGATAAGCCAAGTAGAACATCACAAAAAAAGGATGGTCATGTTGATCGACATCGGACAGATTGCTCATCTGTCTTTAACAAGTGCTGTGAAGGTGCACCCCACCAAAGTCCACCCCCCACCCCCCATTCTTTAAAGATTGCTGACTATATATAAATTGTAATGGCCTATGGCATAATGGTAGGTATGTGAAAGCTTTGTTTAAAAAGAACAAAGGCAAACAAATGTTTGGTTTCTTCCACGCGTTTCCGGCGCCAATCCATTGTTCTTGGTCCTACTGCAACGGCTACACCGTTTTTGTTTTGTTTCCGAAGGATAGTCTTGAAGCTAACGGTAAAATTATCTCCGTGTAACTTATAGATTACGGGTTCGGTGAGGCTGTGAAAGCAACAACTAATGATTGCATTAGGGTAGACTATCTACATGACACATCCCTCGAAGGTACATCCTTCCCCAAACCCTGCTAACACGATATGCTTTGTGTAACGGGCCGCCCCTTTTAGAAATAAAGGACTCTTTAACATATCTTTGTTTTAATACCAAAATCCTACTGTGTCTATTTTTTAGTACTATGTATTTATCGTCTTATATTTATATTTATAACTTTTTTCTTATATAGTCTCTCCGTTTCAAAGAGAATAACAGGGTATAGAGTACAACAATTAAACTTTCAATTTTCAATATCAATTCGGTCATTGATTTTTAAATTTTTAAGTAAATTTAAATAATCAGAAAGTAGATAAAAAAAAATTACATTTTACCTTTAGATTGTAACTCCAATTTAGACGTTATGGAATCTGCTTTCACTTTTAAACATCTATTATATTTTTTTTCCTATAGTATACAAATACCGCTGTATAATTTTTCCAATAAACTATCCGTTAATATTTCGATACGTTAGACTATTTGGGTAATTCGACGAATTTTTTTAAATTTCATAAGTCTTTAGAAACTTTAATTTGTATACCGTTTCATCATATGCAAATTTGAAATAATTGATGAATGACAAACTCCTATTTCTTATGAAAAGATTTATAAAAGCGAAAAAGGATAACTTAATAAAATGAAAGAGGATATTCTCCGCTGCTACATTAGCTAAAATATATAATAAAAGCGCTTCACCCGAAAAAAAAAAAAACGCACATGAGAAAAGCTGATGATGATTTTCTAACATTAAACTAGGCGTGATTAGGTATTAACCAAACCTACCTGATGATTAATCTGATAACACTTTAGCCATTATAATTAATTGCATACAAATTAGAATTACTCCAATAAAAAGACATTATTTATAAAAATCTAATAGGGAGAGGACCAAAATCATAGTTAATTTCAATCTCGTGGAAGTTGTTTTCATATTGGTTGTACACTTTATGTTGATATGATACATCTGTAGTAGCGGTAGTGCATAAATAAAATGAATGAAATACAGTTAGTAACGGCACCCGCATATAACAATACCTTTCTATAATAGTCAAGTTTTTTCGGAACCGATTTTTATGTTATCTTTTACTTCTCTATAACAACATTTCACCTATAACAACAACCAATTTTATAACAGTACACTCTTTGTAAAATTACCCCTCATATAACAGCTATCTTCTTTTTTTGGTAATATAATAATTAACCATCTTTATAAAAATAGAATATCTATGATTACCAATAATAAATGTAGAGATTTTGACCAAATATTTGATCATTTAATACACTATTTATGACAAAAAAATATCATATGAATATATATATATATATATATATATATATATATATATATATATATATATATATATATATATATATTTTCATCATTAAACGATTTTCCTTTGTTATACAAAGTGTGACTAAGCTTAGAATTTGATAATTAAAATTGAAAATTAGATTTTATGCATCTTTTTTTCCTATAACGGTGAAGTATTATTTAAATATTAATGCTGTTATAGGTGTATAATAGTCATTCTCTATAACAACTGAAAAATTTCGGACCCAACTATGCTGTTATAGAGAGGTTTGACTGTAGTTGAATTGCATTCAAATGTGAGGCAACTTATGGACGTAACTGAAAACACTTGTAGAAACCTTTTTTTGGAATAAGACATCTTATTCAACCGATTAAGTTTGAAATATTATTCTAATAAATGTCTTTTGGCTTAGATTTTATTTTCCTTTTTGTTCTAATAATGAATGTGAATTCCCGTACGTAACTAGATGCTTTCTATTTGTTTTTCTCAATTTAATTATTTACTGTTAGAAATTTAGTGATCCGATTAATCAAAATTGGCATCAAGCAGACATACTAGGAAAATTTAGGCAAATAGACCTTTCTGAGGCCACTTTTTAATTTTATCTCCATTTTGACCACTGTTTAGATTCTTTCCCTTTGCTACACAACTGGATTGATCTGAATTTGGAGCTACCGTCGGACAAATATAGACCGGGATTGTCTTCCACTGATACTACTATAAAATTTATTTGGGAACGTTGGACCAAAGTCAAAACTATATATTTCAATATTTGTTCAGCCTCCTACAAAACAACTATTATTATTGTTTCTAACTTTAACTAATAGTTTATATTCCACAAAAACATTGTCTCAAAACTACACCAACTTCATAACTTCTCTATTAAAGTTGAATAAAACAGAAAGCTAACCTAACACATTCAATTATGGAACATCAATCGAAAGCTTATACTTAACTCTAGTTCAGGGTTTTGGACAACTTTAGATCTCGTCTAAATTAAAGTTCCCATTTAATTGTATGAGTTCAACTTTATGGACGATTTTAGACGGTCTAAATTTTAATCATAAATGTTTTAGGTTCTTTTACAATTTTAGATCAATATCTAAAGTTCCTAAATTTGTGTGAATTCAACCAGGAATAACCAACCTCTGCATCAATCCATCCGACCTCTAATGCTCATACTTGACATGTTAATACTTCAAGCAATGAGATACATGTTTAACTATGTCTTTCTTCATCCTTCTCCACCAGTAATGTTCCCCTCAAGTACCAATACATCTTAGTAGCCCTAGGATGTATTGATTACCATGAACTATGCATTTTCTCACAATAAGTCTCCTAAAGTCACCTACATTCAGCACACAAGTTCAGTCATCAGGCGTGTTTCCTGTTGAAAACCGATTTCAGATCATCCTCGACTCTCATCTTAGCCGTGTACCGGTGATCCACTCGTTCCATGTCTTGGCAGGGAACTCCCTCAGAATTTCCTTCACCTTCCTCGATGCATCCGAACTATTCGAGTTCAACCTGTCCGTAAACACCGAAGCAGCCCAATCTTCAGGGGTGGTTGGCAGCATCATCCACTCTCGCTGGAACCTCTCAACAAAGCTACGGAGTAACTCATCTCCATGTTTTTTTATGATGAAGATATCTTCTTTGTGAGTCTCAATCTTTCAGGCTCCCGCGTGAGCTTTGATAAAAATATCTGCAAGAGAAGCAAAACAGTCAATAGAATTTTCAGGTAAATGAGTATACCAAGGAAGTGCTCCCTTCATGAGCATTTAGCTAAATTTCTTTAGCATGACTGATTCGATCTCATGCTGCTTCACATCATGCCCGGTGATTGTGGCTTCGAAAGTTGTTATGTGCTCCTACGGATCCGTTGTTCTTTCATATTTCGGTATATCCGGCATCTTGAATTTCCTTGGGATTGGCTTAGGAGCAGCACTCAGTTTATAGGCTATCTTTCCATACTTTCTCGCACCTACTCCTTTTACGATGGGAGGGGCCCTAGGTATTTGGCTCATGCGATCATGGAGTTCCTTCTTTACCGTAAGAAGCCTAGCCAGACTTGCATTCTGTTTGGTTTGCCCCTCAATCTCTCCCTTCGCTCCTCAACGCCCTTGTTGCTCCCTGCCCAGTCGAGGAGTGCTCAGTCGGGAGCTGTCCAGTCAGGGCGTTCACAATCCGTTCCATGTACTCCATCATCCCGCGTTGAGACATTATGATAGGAGCCAAGGCCTTCTCAGCAGGGGATTCTTCCTCCTTGTACATTCCTACCACTTTTGAGTGAAGTCATCTCCTCTTCTTCCTGGGGTAACGCTCCATGTAGTAGGCTTTCTCGCTTTCCGCCGAGTTGTTAGAGGAAGGCCCTTTGCTAGGGTACCTAGTGAGAGTTTTTTTGATAAGGTGTGCACCTCCTTTTCCTGTTCATCCTCCTTTTTCCAGCTCTTAGTCACTCCTCTGTCCGAAAACCCTCTCACCCAGTATGTCAATTACTTTGGATGTCTCTCCTGATGGCTGAGAACATTGCGGGTCTGCCACCTTGTCAAGAAGATTTTCCCTAGGTGTATTGCTACTTTGGTCTGCCATCGCTAGATTCTCATTGCGGAGAAGCTTCGAAAGGCCTTCATAAAGAGTTTCAAGCAACTAATTGAGACAACACTACAACTGCCTATCCCCACAGATGATGCCAAACTATTTCCCGCTAAAAATCGATTTTAGGAATATCAGTTAGATTTGTTGTTTGTAGGGTTTAAAGACAAGCGAGTTGTATCCGATCCAAAACTCCCACTAAAACAAAGATTTAGTATAACAAGCATTAAAGGTAAAGAGAATATGGATATGAAATATATGAGATAATGTAAGCAAAGATTCAAAATAAGATTCAAGAGTTCTCTCAATGTTACAAGCTTGAGAGCCAAAGTTGCTAGGGTTACAAGTCTAAAAATTGAGATGCTCTTCCTTCCCTTGGAAGCTACCTTTATGCTAGACAAAATTAGACTTTTCAACCCTATAGTATCGAGATGTGACATTCCCGTGGTGCCAACTATTCCTTATGCTGCGAAATGCAAATCGAGGCTGACTAATATGACGTGAGTTGGTAGGGGTAGAAAACAGCTATGATGCGATTCTCGGATTCTCTCATGCCTGCTAGGGGACTTACACTTGTAGGCATGAATTCCCCAATATAGATAGTCCCCACTTTTCGGGATCTTTGTTACACAAGCCCGAGAAGTGGAAAAAATTTCAAATCCTATGCGAGAAATATCTGAAGCATTGCCGCCGGTTCAGTGATACAATGTGTTTTCTAGAATTGCATTTATTATGACCCTCTACTCATTCGGCAGTGTCTTTTCATTTGTATCGGATGGCATTTGGGGATCAGGCACGGCTCTTCACTTCTCAATGGTAATGATTACTATCCTTCTATTTAAGCCCCACTCTGATCCAGGCAAACCTCAATTCATTCATCCATCACCATCAAGTTCCCCCTTATCATCCTACTATTCTGTCCAGAAAACCCCCTGATCAGTATGTCATCATCGTCATCATCTTTCTCTGCCGACCACCAATAGCCCATCTCTTTGGAGGCATAAATGGACAGGGTCATGAATACCCCTGTTCACCCTCGAGACAGAGCAACTACTTCAACTGCCACATTGGAAATCGATCTTGGCTCCCATGCTGTAGGCATCGTTCCTCTGGTCTTTAAATCTCTGAAGGACTTTCGTGCTAGTCAACGTCAGGAATTTGTAGAAGGAATTTCTTCTTTGATCATTAAGTCTTCCATCCTGTCACGACCCAGCTGGGGGCCGCGACGGGTACCCGGGGCTAACCACCGAGCACCGCTCGTGCTATCATTTCCTTAACCCATTTAGCAATCATTCATCGATTCCCTGTTAACTTTAAAAAGGATCTGGTTTACATTACAGAATATAATGCTCTAATACAAGAACATATTTCAATACACTTATACACATACATACTATCCACGACGTGGAACCACATAACCCACATCGAGTATCTACGAGCCTCTATTGGATGACATATACCAATATACACAAAAGGATCAACCGAATAGCACCTCCGGAATAATGGAGTGCTCTTGTAAATCTGCAGATGGCTCCTACGGATCTGCACCGTCTCCCTGTCTACCTGTGGGCATGAGCACAGCATCCAAAAAGAAAAGGATGTCAGTACGAGCATTGTACTGAGTATGTAAGGCATGCATCAAGAAATAAAGGAGAGAATAAGAAGATAAAGTGAATACAAGAAGATAACCAGTAACTGCTTGCGTCTTAAGGCGGATTCATGCATGAATACTCATAAACATCATATCGTGTATTGCTGCGGAACGTGCAGCCCGATCCATATATCATCATGTATCAATATATTGCCGTGGAACGTACGGCCCGATCCATTACCCATATATCCCGCGTCCGGGATGAGATCATAATATGACAGCTGACCAGGTGGCTATGCGTCTATAGCGCCTCACCTTTCCTCATATCCCCTGTATACATATACATATCATTTACTTATATAATATACATAGCATGCATGAGAGCCCAAGGAAAGGCTATGGCTCTATCGGAGTGACGTAAGGTCGGTAACCTTCGATTATATTATGGATTAATCATGATCGTCATGTCTCACCTTGAAGGAACAATTATTATAAGGTGGGACTATCAATGAAGAATACAGATATGAATAATAACATCAAGAGGAAACATAAAATAGGGTCATAATCTTATAAGAAGTCAATCCATATATTTTTGGAATCTTAAAGGAAATGTAGTCATCATCCATGAATAAAATCGAGAAGTCAATAGATGGCTCAACATTATCATGTCGTCTTTGAAATCGTAAACTTGGAACCTTTAAACATAAAATCGTTCTCATCATAATGATATTCTCATTTTTGACATCATCGGTGTCATGGAAGAACATATCCATCGTTTTTATCATAAGAGCTCACATAATCACAAACTTTGGTTTGGAGAATACGAATATCTTGGGAAACAGTTATGGATTATCAGGAAGGAAATCATACCCTGGGATCTTAAACTCTTTAACTGTTGATAACAAGGGAAATATGGAAATAGTTATGAAATCATAACCTAGGGATCATGCCTTGAAAGAGAGGGACGAGCCTCACATACCTTGGACGTTTACCATTCTTATCTCTTGCTGGTTTCCCTTATGATGCACTCGTGTATACCTTCAAGAGAGTTCATGCCGTCGTTAGTTAAGCAATTATAAGAACGGACTTCTATTTCTAGGGAAAATTGGGCAGCATTTCCTTTATTTCTACTACGTTTCCCATATTCTATTTCGGCTCCCAAGCATTCACAACAATAATCACAATATAGAAACCAACAATCATCGTTTATATAAATTTAGCAAACTCCACCAATTTCCTCCAATTTCTCCACATTTAGTGGTTTTAGCCTATCATCACATCTCCTCATACGTCACACTTATCCCATGGTCTAAACGTTATTTATAATGTATTCATGATCACAACAAATCAACATTCATGATTTCCATCCAACTACCATTCAATTGTGACACTACTCATCCTTTTAAAAACTCATTTTCCAAGTTTTTCTACAATCCAAGCATCTTAGCTTTCCAATACCTTAAACAACATAGTAAAATTATGAAATATACCTTAGATGATGGTGGAACAAGATTTGAATGGAATTCTTCCTCTTGCACCAAAGTTTCACTTCGCCTCCTTAGGGTTTTCTTGAAGAAGATGAATCCTACTTGAGTTTCATATGCTTTGCTCCATGGATTTTATGTTGCTGATCATCAATTCCCCTTGAACTTTTCTTATGGATGAATGTTAGAGTATTCTCTATAGGGTTCTTGAAGTGGAGAGTGGGAATGAAATGAAAATAAAATGAAAGGGGGCCCTTATATTTAAAATTGAAATCTGGCCAAGGGACTTTATACGGACCAACATACGGTCCGTATAATTTTTACTGACCGTATGTTGGACCGTACATTTGGTCCAGAATATTATCTTCGTCTTGGCCAATTATACGGTCCAACATACGGCCAGTATAATTTATACGGACTGTATGTTTGGCCGTATAATGCCAACTGAAGCGACTTCCGTTCTCGTTGACTCGTTTGTTCTCCGATCCTTATGGAGCCTTCTTAATACTTGTTTAGCACTTCAATACCGATCTAAGGGACGTTATTACTTAAGACATCATTATGCCCTCGTTAACTCGTTGCTCGAAATTCTTGTTTGATATACAACATGTGACTCACTTTCCCTTAATAACTTTTGTTCCTCATCTCGGATGTCTTTGAGAATCTTAATTAGGGCCATTTACACCCTTATTGCTCGCCAAAACATCACATATGTTATGTCCTTCTCTCACCTATTCACTGTACACGTACGGAGAATTTTCAAGGTTTAACATTGTCCCCCCCACCCCCCCCCCCCCCTTTTAAAACATTCGTCCTCGAATGTTAAAATACTCGGGAATTCTAGAAATATTTCACCAGAGTTTCCCCTGTAGCATGTCACTACCACCCTGTCACAACAGCCCACAATATCATTGCCTCACAGGGCTACAACACAATACCAACATAACTATGGCCACAGACGACCAAAAGAGCAAAAAGTAAGCATGCATACCTTAAGGTCTCGGCGTATCATCGTGAACTTCTCCTGGAGATTTGAATAGGTGCGGGTATTTGGCTATCTATATTCTCTTCTGCTCTCCAATTTGTTTCTTCCCGGTCATTGTTTTACTACCAAACTTTGACTCAAACTACCTCCTTATTTCGAAGTCTTCGCACTTGCCTATCTAATGTGGTAATGGGTACCTTTTCATAGATCCCCTTCTCTGTCACTTGAGCACCATTTATTGACATGATTCTAGTAGGATTTCTAACATATTTAGGAAGCATCGAGTTATAAATGGTAGATCTAGTTCATAAGCTACCTTTCCTATTGCATACGATCTCGTAAGACCTAATATACCGGGGACTAAGCTTCCTCTTCATCCCGTGATCTTATCGCTTTCGTAAGTTGTCATATCCCAGGGCTATTGTAGTAAGCGTATAGCATATACTTATGTCGTATTCCAAGTGATTGTCCTATTTGCCCTTAACAATAATCCCCACTCAACGTTCCAACTTAGTTTATCATATGTTTCCCTGGCAGGAGTATTATGACTCCATTATCCCTGTTTTACCTCTTACTCCTCATCTAAGTACTCACTTGACTTCATTGGCGACGCGTAAATATCTACAAGTTACATAATCTTTGCGCGATTCGCTTTCATACACATCTATCCATATACATGTATCCATGGTCATGTTCATATAGATATCAATATCATTCACAACGACTTTCCCGTCAATGTCTTTTGGGTTCACTCGTACCTGTATATCTTGAATTCGCGTACTCCTGACTACACAACGTCTTATTCATACCATTCCCCACAATCTATGGCTATAACAATTCATACGTGAAATCTTAACATACTCACCTTACTGTCTTGTAACCAAGTAATGCACCCGATGTAGCAATCTGAGCAAAAATGTATTTTACTTAGCTCATCCAGTAGTTACGTGTCTATATCTGAATCTGCTCTAATTAACAACTTCCTGCCCCATAGGGATGCTTACATTAGTAGTAGGTCTGGCTATCCATGCCACCCATCTAATGTCACTTGCCCTCTTCTTCGGCGCTCGAAATTTGCTTGTAACACCATCTTCGTTACTCTAGGGCTTAGGTCTATTACGCCGCTAATGCGCCCCATGCCTCCTATTATTTTACTCCGATTTACACTTGGCACCGATTTCATAACCATGTTGTACCACTATCGTTACTAATTATGACTCTGCTCCATTGATTCATCGTCATACAGTAAACTCATAACTCATGATCATCTTTCCTCTTCAACTCTTTCCTTCATATACTTCACTCGTTCTAACTTGATATAGGAGCTTCGTAGGAAATACTTTCTCCTTTGACTACCACACAACTATTCCTTAGGTACGCATACTTCGTATATTTCCTTTTTGCTATATTTTCGCCCTTATTCCTTCTTTCTCGAGTTATCTCGTTTCCTCCCATCTTATATTCGATCCTCGACTCTTCGTATGAGGAACCATATTCTTAACTTAGTACCGCTTTTTCCTTTAGGATATACCGCCTTTGTCAATCCATCCCTTGCTGCCAAAACTGACTCTGTTCGTTCTGATCATCCCCTCGCACTCCTATCACATTGACCCTCCTCCTACTAATTGTCCTACTTTCATTATTTATACTTACCGTAGTCTTGATCTTTTACACCCAACTAAAGATATCATCCATACTCTTAATTATGTCAATCACGGCTACTGCTACTCCGCTATATCACTTTACTCTGATTTTATTTTTTCGGGTTGACTTCCCCTTTTTTGTTGGCTATTATCTCGGTCGTTGAGGAATTCCTGCGCTGAACTTTCCCTAACAAAGTCCTTCAAGCTTTCTCATCTACTGCTCCCTGGTTCGCTTGCTGGTTTCACTCTTGTATTCATATAAAGCTTACCATACCCTTAGGCGTATCCTCGCTATACTTTACATTACAATTCTTGTTACGTGCTCATTATATCCAGATCATAATCTACCCTATGGAGTAACACTTCTTGATCTCATTCGCAAGCCTGCTTATAACATAGGATAGCCTCATGAAGCAGGCATACTCAATCTGTTATCCTTTTTAGTCAGTCACATTACATTTACCATATGGATTATTTACACACGTATTCGCATTAATCATAAAAGGGTGCTAACAATATACCTGGAGCAATATCAGGGGAAGACTCAGGATCCGGTCGTTCGACTAATGCCTGGATATGACGCTGTGATCCACTTGGACTGGGCGTTCTTCGGTCTCTACCACTGCTTACTAGCATCTGTGGCCCTGGCCTTGGAGGGCGTGCCGATGATGAAGAGCCAGTCACTACTCCCGTAGTCCGAACCTTACCTTTACCACGTAGCGATGGACAATTACGCTTTAAATGGCCTGGCCGAGCACAGGCATAACAAACATCCGTGCCCCAGCGACACGGTCCCTGATGTAACCTGCGACACAGAGTACATCGCGGCACTGGGGATCTCTTCTGGCCAGAACCACTCCGAATCCGAGGACTAGAAACTCTGAGACTCTGGGGTGACCTTGAATAAGTAGGTCCATCAAATCTGGGTCTAGGAAACTGCAGAGGAACACCTCTAAACTCATGATCAGTCCTTAAAGAAGTAGCTCCCTTTCTCCAACCCCTGTTATCGTGGCCCGCATCCTGCCGCTGAGACTGAGTGGCTACCAACTGAGTCAGTAAAAGAATAGCCTGTCTCATCTCTTGGCCCGCGGTATCTTGCGAAGGAACGGGGGGTGCTGGAGCTAAGGTCGAGGCTCCCCTCCGATCCTCAAAAGTGGGTGAAGTATGGGAAAACCGAGGTGGGGCCTTATCCTGGGGTTCGCCCTCCTCCATATCTATAGACGGCTCTCGATCAAGCCCTTCTTCAACCACCATCTTGTCCTTCTGGGCTGCCGCAGATTTTTCTTTCATCAGCTTTGCTGAAATTATAACGCACTGTTAGGGGAGGAATAATCTTATAACACAGCTCTATCGCACGATCTATTAAGAAGAAATATGGTCATTTTTCCTAAACCGATAAACAAGACTCTACTAGACCCGGCTCGTAGACACTTCCTGGGACGAACTGCTCTGATACCACTTCTGTCACGACCCAGCTGGGGGCCGCGACGGGTACCCGGGGCTAACCACCGAGCACCGCTCGTGCTATCATTTCCTTAACCCATTTAGCAATCATTCATCGATTCCCTGTTAACTTTAAAAAGGATCTGGTTTTCATTACAGAATATAATGCTCTAATACAAGAACATATTTCAATACACTTATACACATACATACTATCCACGTCGTGGAACCACATAACCCACATCGAGTATCTACGAGCCTCTATTGGATGACATATACCAATATACACAAAAGGATCAACCGAATAGCACCACCAGAATAATGGAGTGCTTCTGTAAATCTGCAGATGGATCCTACGGATTTGCACCATCTCCCTGTCTACCTGTGGGCATGAGCACAGCATCCAAAAAGAAAAGGATGTCAGTACGAGCATTGTACTGAGTATGTAAGGCATGCATCAATAAATAAAGGAGAGAATAAGAAGATAAAGTGAATATAAGAAGATAACCAGTAACGGCTTGCCTCTTAAGGCGGATTCATGCATGCATACTCATAAACATCATATCGTGTATTGCTGCGGAACGTGCAGCCCGATCTATATATCATCATGTATCAATATATTGCCGTGGAACGTACGGCCCGATCCATTACCCATATATCCCGCGTCCGGGATGAGATCATAATATGCCAGCTGACCAGGTGGCTATGCGTCTATAGCGCCTCACCTTTCCTCATATCCCCTGTATACATATACATATCATTTACTTATATAATATACATAGCATGCATGAGAGCCCAAGGAAAGGCTATGGCTCTATCGGAGTGACGTAAGGTCGGTAACCTCCGATTATATTATGGATTAATAATGATCGTCATGTCTCACCTTGAAGGAACAATTATTATAAGGTGGGACTATCAATGAAGAATACAGATATGAATAATAACATCAAGACGAAACATAAAATAGGGTCATAATCTTATAAGAAGTAAATCTATATATTTTTGGAATCTTAAAGGAAATGTAGTCATATCCATGAATAAAATCGAGAAGTCAATAGATGGCTCAACATTCTCATGTCGTCTTTGAAATCGTAAACTTGGAACCTTTAAACATAAAATCATTCTCATCATAATGATATTCTCATTTTTGACATCATCGGTGTCATGGAAGAACATATCCCTCATTTTTATCATAAGAGCTCACATAATCACAAACTTTGGTTTGGAGAATACGAATATCTTGGGAAACACTTATGGATTATCAGGAAGGAAATCATAACCTGGGATCTTAGACTCTTTAACTGTTGATAATAAGGGAAATATGGAAATAGTTATGAAATCATAACCTAGGGATCATGCCTTGAAAGAGAGGGACGAGCCTCACATACCTTGGACGTTTACCATTCTTATCGCTTGCTCGTTTCCCTTATTATGCACTCGTGTATACCTTCAAGAGAGTTCATGCCGTCGTTAGTTAAGCAATTATAAGAACGAACTTCTATTTCTAGGAAAAATTGGGCAGCATTTCCTTTGTTTCTACTACGTTTCCCATATTCTATTTCGGCTCCCAAACATTCACAACAATAATCACAATATAGAAACCAACAATCATCGTTTATATACATTTAGTAAAATCCACCAATTTCCTCCAATTTCTCCACATTTAGTGGTTTTAACCTATCATCACATCTCCTCATACGTCACACTTATCCCATGGTCTAAACGTTATTTATAATGTATTCATGATCACAACATATCAACATTCATGATTTCCATCCAACTACCATTCAATTGTGACACTACTCATCCTTTTAAAAACTCATTTTCCATGTTTTTCTACAATCCAAGCATCTTAGCTTTCCAATACCTTAAACAACATAGTAAAATCATGAAACATACCTTAGATGATGGTGGAACAAGCTTTGAATGGAATTCTTCCTCTTGCACCAAAGTTTCACTTCGCCTCCTTAGGGTTTTCTTGAAGAAGATGAATCCTACTCGAGTTTCATATGCTTTGCTCCATGGATTTTATGTTGATGATCATCAATTCCCCTTGAACTTTTCTTATGGATGAATGTTAAAGTATTCTCTAGAGGTTTCTTGAAGTGGAGAGTGGGAATGAAATGAAAATAAAATGAAAGGGGGCCCTTATATTTAAAATTGAAATCTGGCCGAGGGACTTTATACGGACCAACAGACGGTCCGTATAATTTTTACTGACCGTATGTTGGACTGTACATTTGGTCCAGAATATTATCTTCGTCTTGGCCAATTATACGGTCCAACATACGGCTAGTATAATTTATACGGACCGTATGTTTGGCCGTATAATGCCAACTGAAGCGACTTCCGTTCTCGTCAACTCGTTTGTTCTCCGATCCTTATGGAACCTTCTTAATACTTGTTTAGCACTTCAATACCAATCTAAGGGACATTATTACTTAAGACATCGTTATTCCCTCGTTAACTCGTTGCTCGAAATTCTTGTCCGATATACAACATGCGACTCGCTTTCCCTTAATAACTTTCGTTCCTCATCTCGGATGTCTTTGACAATCTTAATTAGGGCCATTTACACCCTTATTGCGCGCCAAAACATCACATATGTTATGTCCTTCGCTCACCTATTCATTGTACATGTACAGAGAATTTTCATGGTGTAACACATTCCCCCCGTGTGCGAAGACTTCCAATGGGGGCATAAGGTCGAGATTTCTCCAGATAGGGACTATGCGACCATATCTCACCGTCTTGAGGGAGTTTCCACGGTGTACACTTATCACTTTACTATCAGCTTTAGGCTCCCAGTCCATGAAGTGACAGAGGCCTTCCGTGTATGCTTAGGTCAACTCGTACACCAAGCCTGGAGGGTGGTTCAATGGATTCAGTACCTGACTGATCTCGTAGGCATTATTTTCACCCTAGATCACTTGGTCCATTTATACTCCCCTATGTGTTCGAGGTGGGATGGTTCATCTAGTTCGCTGGGGCTCTCGAGGTCTTATTTCTAGCACCAAAGATGACTTTGACCATGGGCGGTGCGACAAGTTCGTAATGATTTGCACCAATTAATTGCATAGGCCCTCCTTAGAGACTTTCCCTGAATAATGGAACGCCACTTGTAAGTATTTTTGTCATTCATCTTTCCATCATTTACTTCATGCATTGCCTTTAACTTTTATTTTGTGTTCTGAAGCGGCTCCTATTGAACCAAACTTTGTACCCCAAATTTTCGACTGGGTGATAGATATTATGTGCTCTTCCCGAGGTGTCGAAAGCATTAGGAGAAATATATCTGCAGATCGGTGGAAGGAAAAAAATCATGGTGAGTTGTCTAATCCCTTGTATTTTATCCATTCATTCCTCTCGTTCGGCTCTAATTTCCTTTCTTCTTCTAGGCATATCTTCCAGGGGTTCTGCTTTCCGAAGGGTTCCTTCCCGCAAATATGCCATTGCTAAAATTTTGCAGGCAATTGTCGGGGATTCTAGCAATCACAAACGAGGACCCCCCAGCCCAGGAGATGCTCCCCCGAAGGGAAATAGCACAAGAGTGTGACGCTGCCGTTGTTCTAACTTGATTGAAGCTTAGGGAGAAACTATTCAAGGTGTGTTCCATATCGACAATGAGTAAGGGAGAGGGACTGGAGTCGGGGGTCACAAGGATCCCCTCCCTGAGGGCCATGATGTTACCGGCCGAGATAGAATTGATGAGAAAGAAGCTTCCATACAAGAGAGTGTCAGCAAGAATCTGATATTGAAGCAATATAATCCACATCCTCTAAGTGGTGATGTTTGAAAAAAAAAGTTTAGTGAACAACAAACTGACTCTACAAAACTTAATGGTTTGAAGAAAAAAGCAAATAAGAATTGTTGCATCCAAATGCACACGCAAGTGTACGTGGTCGTACAAGTAATAGAGTGATTATATAAAATCGGATGTCGAACCCACAGAGACTTATGACCAATATTTCATGAAAATAAACTATTGCTTACTATCTATGCAAGTGAAGAATAAAAGTGTTGGTTCTTTTATAACTAAATGCTATAATGTAATTGACTAATAGTGTATCCAGAAATTGTGCTTAGAACGCAATTGAGACCGACTTTTATCACGATTTTAGAAGTATTCCAGGGTCGTGGTTGGTTCACCAATCCTATTGAGCCAGTCAAGTATCACACCTTAGCAACTTTGTTCACAATAGCTAATTAACCGGATTATTAATCTCGTAGTATTCTTCCGAACCACTACTCGCTGATTCAAGATAATTCTCCTCCTATAATCCTATGGTATTGACCTATCAAGAATGCAATAAGAGCACGGTATATAATTGATTGCGGTAACTAAGTATATTCCTATCCTAGTCACAAATCCTAGCCCAACTTTAGGGATATTCAGATCACAATCTCATTACTTCTTCCCCAAATTAACAACGTCTTTCCCAAGCACGTATATCAATGAGTAAATAGAACTCAACTGTTGCGCAGACAATCAAGCAATTAAACAAAGAAGTAACGAAGCAATTGTATACGAACACGCTACTAAGATTGAAATACTTGTCAAACGTCAATATTCATGGCTACGCCACAACCCCAGAATTTAAGTGTTTAGTTACACATGATTCGATAATGGAGACAAGAATTCATGATTAACATAGGGTTTTTTTGATGTAAAGAAAAATAATAGAAGAGGAATAAAACCTAAAAAGAGTTTCACAAGTCTCAAAATTTGTCCAAGCCTCCTTTCTAATGTTCAAAACGGCTATTTATATGCTAGGATAAATATGAGATAAGTTGGCCCAATCCCGATCTAAATTGGACAACTGACGTCGCTTGTGCGCTGGTTGTGCGTCACATATTTGGAAAGTCGCGGGTGCATTACACAACCCAAATGGCATGCGTTTGAAAGCATATGTGTCATATGGGCATGTAAACGTGGTCTTCTCTTGATCCTCCGGAGCAATAGCTATCTGATTGTAGCCAGAGTAACCATCCAGAAAACAATAAAACTCTTGCCCGGCTAACCTGTCTAGCATTTGATCTATGAAGGGAATAGGATAGTGATCCTTTCTGGTTTCCTCGTTCAGCTTGTGATAATCCATGCAGATTCTCAGTCTAGTGATTGTTCTAGTAGGAATGAGCTCATTTTTGTCATTTGTCACAACTGTCATCCCTCCTTTCTTCGGGACGCATTGCCCCGGGCTCACCCACTTACTGTCCGAAATGGGAAAAATAATGTCTGAATCCAACCACTTGATTACCTCTTTCTTGACAACCTCCTTCATCACAGGGTTTAGTCTCTGCTGATGTTGTGCGCTAGGCTTATGATCATCCTCCATGAGTATCTTGTGCATGCACAGCGCGGGGCTCATTCCCTGAATATCAGATATCTGCCACCCCAATGCTCTTTTATGGGACTTCAATACTTTGAGACAAATATTAACCTCTTCGGTGGTCAACTCTGCTGCCAATATCACTGGCAAGGTATCCCCCTCACCTAAGAATGCATATTTAAGATGGGCGGGAAGAGGCTTCAATTCCAACTTCGGAGGCTCTTCAATTGATAACTTCGGAGTTACTCCCATTGTCCTGTCTAAGTGCTCAAACTCGCCTGCCCGAATATAAATACTCGCCATATCCAGACTCTGTACCATCTCAAACGCCGCCGTGTCACCAAAAATATAATCCCCCACTAAGGCTCTCTTCAAAGGATCATGAGAAGTGATGAGTGGCCTTCGTGTATCATCATTCAGAACAGTAATGGCGGACAGCTCCTCATAGATTGCAGGCATCTTCAGTGCTTGGTATACATTGAAGACCTCTACTTTATCATGTACTCGCATGGTAAGCTGCCCAGCAGCAACATTAATAAGTGCTCTCCCTGTAGCCAAGAACGAACGCCCCAAAAGAAATGGGACTTCCGGGTCTGGCTCGAAATCCAATATCACAAAGTCAGCAGGAATTATCAACGACCCTACTTGTACCAATACATCTTCAATAATGCCTTCGGGTCTTGCTAACGATTTGTCTGCCAGCTGAAGAACTATAGTGGTTGGTCTGGGCACTCCTAAACCTAGCTTCTGGAAGATAGACGAAGGCATCAGATTTATACTTGCACCTAGATCACAAAGTGCTCGAGCAACAACCTGTGTCCTAATAGAAATCTCAATAGTGAAACTTCCGGGATCCTTCAATTTTGTGGGCAACTAGTTCTGAATACGGGAAGTGCACTCCTCAGTAAGTGCAACCGCGACATACTCTGTGAAACGACTCTTGTTTGCAACAATATCTTTGATGTACTTAGCATACTTTGGAATACCCTGCAGCATATAAACCAAGGGGACATTCACGTGTACCTTCTTAAGCAAATCAAGAAACTTCTTATAAGTAGCCTCTTCTTTCTGTCTCGCCAGACTTTGAGGGAATGGAGGCGGTGGCTTTGCAACCACGGCCTGTGGCTGCTTTGTGTTGCACCTCGAAATATCTTCCGTTGGTACGCAAGTGAACTAACCAGTGAGGAGTACGAGTATACGATATGTTCATAAGTAAGCAATAACATTTGACGACCCTAAGTAAGATTCCGAAGGCTATTGCAATAAGAGATAGGTTATGCTCCATAATGAATAATTATAGGTTTTGGAAATGTGAAAAGTTACAGGTTTGCATTCTGGGCAGTTGGTCGTAAAGTGAAATACGGACTGTAAAGTGGTATACGGTTCGTAAACTGCCATGTCGTATTTTGGCTTCCAAAACTCCAACTTTCTGCCAAATGATCAAATGGTTAAATACGACCTGAAATACGGACCGTAAAGTGGTTTACGGCCCGTAAACCATGATCGTAAATCACCATGTTTTAGCCTGAGTTTCTGGTTCTGTTATGATTAAATACGACCATGAAGGACGGTCCATAAACTGGAATACGGACCGTAAACCAAGTTTACGACCACTGTGCTGTTCATTAAGATTAGATTTGGAGTCATTAAATAAAGGGACCAAGGTTATTTCATTTCACTTCTACTCCACACCCCTTCTCTCTAAAACATCTCTCTACATATATTCCACAAGAATTCAAGGATATTTGGTGATCAACAACATTAAAAAAGTGAGTCAAGTGTAAGCAAACCCATTAAGGATCATTCAAGTCAAGAAATCTCATGGAGATAAACTAGGGTTTTTGCTCAAGTGGAGTATTATCAACTAAAGCTTGTTCCTACAAAATCTAAGGTAAGATTTATGGTATTTATATGTTGTTTAAAGTATTTGAGAGTTAAAATGCTTGGACATTAGATGAGTATAGGAAAATGGGTCATGCGTGATAAATAGTGACATTTTGAGAAATAGTTTGAATTGAGTTATGAGTCTTGATGTATTGTGATGTAAATGTGTTATAAATGGTGTTGAGAACATGAGATGAGTAATGTGAGTGAATGGACATAGTTGTGTGTTATAGCTATGGATATGAGTAATCGAAAGTAAGTCTAGAAACGTGGATAATGTGGGTGAATAGTGATTATTGTTATGGTATTGTGAATGCACTATTGACGTTTGGGAGTTGATATACGCTATGGAGGAATGTCGTATAAATAAAGGAGATGCAGTCCGATTTTCTCTAGCTTTAGTCATATATGTTAGCTAATGATTCTAATGATTGTATGACTTTAATGAAGGTAGAAACGCTAGCATTGGATGAGGATGGGCAAGTATATAATAGTTGATCGGAAAAGGTATGTAAGGCTAACCCTTCTTTCTTAAGGCATGGTTCTTTGGCCAATCATCTAAATCTTCTATGAGCTTATGATGTTCTCCAAACGTTTCTGTCTTCAAAGCTACTAAGCTTATGATTCTCGATATGCTACGATTGTACTAAATTTCTCGTATGATGAGTAGGCCTATTACGGCAAATGTGACGATGACGATAATGATGACGACAATGACAATGATGTTAATAGAAACGATGCTTATGAGCTAGTACATGTATGTATCTATGTATGACTATTATGGAACCCCAAGCGTATGAGGCCGGGTATGATATGTAAATAAGTATGTATATGATTATGAAACGCGCGCACACCTCTGTAGATGGTACGGATAACCCTGACGCCTTGGTAGGGCTAGGTAGATGAATCCCTGAAGCCTTGGTAGGGCCAGGTATGAGTAACCTTGAGCCTTGGTTGACCAAGTATGTATGAAACACCGATCCTACGTGGTCGGGTATGCTATGTAAATGCTATGTATATGATATGATTATGTATATGAATGTGAATAAGGGCATGTATACGAATACGAGCACAAATACGGTATGGGTACTATTATGGAATACAGATAGTGATGTATGAAACACCGATCCTACGTGGTCGGGTATGCTATGTAAATGCTATGTATATGATATGATTATGTATATGAATGTGAATAAGGGCATGCATACGAATACGAGCACAAATATGGTACGAGTACTATTATGGAATACAGATAGTGATGTATGTACACCAATACGTATTAGAAATGAAAAGTTCCTATGAAAGGTAAGTAAGTGCATATGACGATGATACTGCCATCTCCCATTCTACGCTATTTCTTGTGTGGCTATTTATGCTTCTATATTGATATTGATCATGCTTTACATACTCAGTACATTCTTCGTACTGACGTCCTTTTGTTTGTGGACGCTGCGTCATGCCCGCAGGTGCACAGGGAGACAGACTTGATCCATAGCTGCCTTCTCAGAGATTTCATAGCAGAGCTCCATTTCATTCGGAGCCGTAGCTTTTGGGTACTTATTCTTTTGTGTATATAATTATGGGCATAGCGGGTTCCTGTCCCGCTCATGTGTTATGTCATACTCTTCTTAGAGGCTCGTAGTCATGTGTATATGGTTAGACATGTCCGGCCTTGTCGGCCTTGTCGTCCTATATTTTGTATATCATTTTGATAGTCTCGTCGGCTCATGTACGTTGATGTGGCATAGATGCCAATTATGATATAAAGGCGTTGTTGTCCAATGGGACCAATATGATGAATGAATAGATGTATATGTTTTATCGACGGTATGTTGAGGACGCTTCGATTGATACATGCTTCGGACACCGAGTCGGTGGAGCTAGCGTTGTATAGATTGAGAGATGTCTCGATCCAGTGGTATACAGTATGGATGGCTTCACGGGGAGCCAATGCACCTCCCCCGGTATGGCAAGAGTTTGTTGATGCTTTCCTCCGACACTATATGCCTCCAGAAGTTCGGCGATCTAGGGACGATAAATTCTTGAACTTGAGGCAAGGTAGTATGAGTGCCCTAGAGTATAGTCTCCGCTTTAACTCCATGGCTAGGTATGCTTCAGCCATGGTAGCGGATATGGGTGACCAGGTACACCGATTTGTGAAGGGCCTAGGGCCACACTTGATGGATAGATGCTTGACTGCGTCCCTTCAGGACGGTATGGATATCGCACGCATTCAGGCCCACGCTCAGAACTTAGAAGAAAGTTTACAACAGCAGAGAAGTGAACGTGAGCAAGATCAGGGACATAGCAAGAGGACTAGATCTTCGGGTCTGGTGAGCGAGTTTAAAGGTGGGCACAGGCAACAGTTTCCTAGACATTCAAGCTATTCTATGACCAGTGCACCTTCGTGGTTTTCAGGCCAGAGATTCGACAAATCTAGTCATTCCGGGCCGAGTCAGAGTTATTCGGGGTCTCAGTTTAGGGCAGATTCAGGTCAGGCAGGGCCACCCGTACTACGATGTTCCCAGTATGGGAAGTCGCATTGGGGTCGATGCCGATTGGGTTCAGATGTTTGCTATTCATGTGGTCGACCAGGCCATATCATGCGTGATTGCCCCTCAGTACATGGTAGAGGTAGGGCCCAGCAATCAGGGTCGGTAGCCAGATCTTCAGCATCCGTACGCCCTATGGGGCCAGGTTCACATGCGCAGTTGGCCATGGTAGAGGCAGAGGGAGAGCTCCCAGTTCTAGCGGTCCTCAGCACCGTGTTTATGATTTGGCTGGACGCCAAGATCTTGAGTCATCTCCTGACGTGGTTACAGGTATATTATCAGTATTCTCTCATGATGTATATGCTTTGATTGATCCGGGCTCCACATTGTCATATATTGCGGGTCGATTTAGGGTCGAACCAGAGTCGATCAAACCTTTTGAGGTGTCTACACCCGTTGGTGAATCGGTAATAGCTAGCCGAGTATATAGGAATTGCATAGTTTTGATTTGTGAACGCCGTACTATAGTTGACTTGCATGAGAAAAAGATGGTAGACTTTGATGTCATTATGGGCATGGATTGATTAGCCTCTTGCTACGCCAATGTTGATTGTAGAATGAAGATGGTTCACTTCCAATTTCTGGGAGAACCAGTCTTAGAATGGAAAGGGAATACGGCGTCACCAAAGGGTAGGTTTATTTCCTATCTAAAGGCAAGGAAAATGATCACGAAAGGATATATCTATCATCTAGTTTGGGGTCAAGATGTAGAAGCTGAATCGCCGACTCTACAGTCAGTTCCAGTGGTGAATGAATTTCCGGATGTGTTCCCGGAAGAACTTCCGAGCGGGAGATTGATTTTGCTATTGATGTGTTGCCAGGCACTAAGCCGATATCTATTCCTCCTTATAAAGTGGCTCCCGCAGAATTGAAAGATTTGAAGGAGCAATTGAAAGACTTGCTTGATAAAGGCTTTATTAGGCCTAGTTCATCCCCGTGGGGAGCACCCGTATTGTTTGTCCGAAAGAAAGATGGCTCCTTGAGGATGTGAATTGATTATCGGCAATTGAACAAGGTGACGATTAAGAATAAATACCCTCTTCCGAGGATTGATGACTTATTTGATCAATTACTAGGTGCCAAATGGTTTTCAAAGATCGATTTGAGATCCGGGTATCATCAAGTGAGAGTTAGGGAGAACGATATCCCTAAGACAGCCTTTAGAACAAGATATGGTCATTTTGAATTCCGAGTAATGTCATTTGGGCTAACTAATGCGCTGGCGGTATTTATGGAAATGGAAAGTTCCTATGAAAGGTAAGTAAGTGCATATGACGATGATACTGACATTTCCCATTCTATGCTATTTCTTATGTGGCTATTTATGCTTCTATATTGATATTGATCATGCTTTACATACTCAGTACATTCTTCGTACTGACGTCATTTTGTTTGTGGACGCTGTGTCATGCCCGCAGGTGCACAGGGAGATAGACTTGATCCATAGCTGCTTTCTCAGAGATTTCATAGCAGAGCTCCATTTCATTCGGAGCCGTAGCTTTTAGGTACTTATTCTTTTGTGTATATAATTATGGGCATAGCAGGGTCCTGTCCCGCTCATGTGTTATGTCATACTCTTCTTAGAGGCTCGTAGTCACGCGTATACGGTTAGACATGTCCGGCCTTATCGGCCTATATTTTGTATATCATTTTGATAGCCTCGTCGGCTCATGTACATTGATGTGGCATAGATGCCAATTATGATATAAAGGCATTGTCGTCCAATGGGACCAGTATGATGAATGAATAGATGTATATGTTTAATTGTATGGCTCACCTAGATTTAAGCATAAGTGTAAGTTAAGGGGCGCCCGGGTGGGCTGGTATCGGGTGCTCGTCGCGGCCCTCTAGACGGGTCGTGACACTTTGCCACTGGTGCCTCGACTGCCTTCTCTTTTTCAGCCTCTACTCGACCAGTTTTCTTTGAAATCACTTCCTCTATTTCTCGCCCATTTTGCTGAGTTACAACATTGCAAGGCTTGGGATTCACATCTGTGTCACTTGGAAGTCCTCCAGGTAGTCTAGTATTTTATGCACCAGCTATCTGTCCCATCTGCCTCTCAAAATTCCGCATAGCCAAGTCGCGATTCTGATTATCTGCTATCAACTTCTGCTGGTCTATCATCATCTTCTGCATGTCACCCATCATTTTTTTCATCATCTCTTCCATACTGTTTGTCGGAGCTTGAGGAGCAGGTGCTGACTGATAGTTCTGCTTCTGATTACCTGAGTTGTCACTCCAGCTGAAATTCGGGTGGTTCCTCCAATTTGGGTTGTAGGAATTTCCGTATTGATTGTTGTTTCCTTGCCCGTTGCCCCTTGCCTGCATTACCCACAAAGTATATGGATGCGGGATTTGCAGGGCATTCATCACTATTGTGACCTTCTCCGCAGACATCACAAAAGGCTATGGCTTGATGCACTGCATGCACCTGTGGTGGAGCTTGCGATGTAGCTAACTTCCTGAGTTTGGTGCGCATGGCATCAATCTGTGCTGATAATGTTGTAAAATTATCTACTTCAAAGATGCCCAGTGCTTTCCTAACTGAACTGCTAGCTGCATCATCCTGCCAGTCTGGCGTGCTCTGAGTGAAACTGTTCAATAATGTGAATAGTCCTTCATAGCTTAGATCAAGAGCCTGCCCTCCTGCAGCAGTGTCTAGTGATGACTTATGTTGGGCATCCAGACTCTCAATAAAAGTGTGTGCCAGAACTTCATTTGCCTTCAAGTGCTGGACCTTCCTTCGCAACCTTCAATCGACGTACCCAACCTCGGTGTGACACCTCGAAAAATTTTCCGTGAGCATACAATGATACAAAAGATCTTCCCACTAATGCTTTCATTCTCCCGGCTATGATACTAGTAAATAGCCCTCTTCCTTCTCTCCGACACGGTTGTTGAGACACACGTTGTAGTCATGGGAAAGAAAAATGTCATCTGTGTGAAGGATATTGAGATAGCTTCTTCCTTCTCTGTGCGTGGGTTAGCCCTTGATCGGATAATTCTTCTTATTTAAAAGTCAAAAAAGAGAGTTCTTTTCACTTTAACAACTGTGTTTTTTCTAACAACTCGAAAGGAGATTCCCCCTACTATCTACAACTCCAGACGCGACAAGAGTTCGCAACCTTCAATCGACGTACCCAACCTCGGTGTGACACCTCAAAAAATTTTCCGTGAGCATACAATGAATATAACAACGAAGAGTATGAGTGTACGATGTTTTACTAAGAAGGGAATGACTACCAATGAGTTTCGAAAATGCGAAGGTTGCAGATTTGCATTGCGACCAGTGGTCGTAAAACACAATACAACTCGTAAAGTGATTTACGGACCGTAAAGTGCCATCGTCCTCAAACTATCAAAACTTCAACTTTCTGTCAAATGTTGAAATGGTTAAATACAACTCAGAATACGGACCTTAAATCAAAATACGGCCCGTAAACTGCGACCGTAAACCACCATGGCCTACAGCAAACCTTTCTATTTCTGATATGCTTGAATACGATCGTGGAGGACGGACCGTAAACCAAAATACGACCCGTAAACTGGGTTTACGGCCACTGTGCATCCCGACTACTGTTCACAAAAATCAGATTTTTAAGTTAAGTATAAGGGACCCCAAGCTCATTCCATTTCATTTCTCATCTTCACAATTCAAGAATTCTCAAGAATACTCCAAAACACTTCATCCACCAGAATTCAAGGGAATCAAGGGAAAATCAAGATCAACAATTCCATATTCATGAAAACAAGAGTGTGATACCTAGCTCAAGTTCATCTTCCTCAAAGAAAACCAAAAGTGGTGAAGTAGGGTTTTGGTGCTAGAGTAGTGACTCCACTCAAGGCTTGTTCCACCATCATCCAAGGTAAGTTTCATGACCATTTCATGTTGTTTAAGGTATTGGAAGGTTAAGATACCCGAATTGTAGAAAAGCATAGCTAATGGGTCATAAATGGGTGAATAGTGCCATGAGTGAATGGTAGTTGAATTGAATCATGAATGTTAGTGTGTTGTGAGTATGAATGTGTTATAAACAACATGTAGACCATAAGATAAGTGTGATACATGAGAAAATACGATAGCGAACCCAAACCCATAAAGGTGGTAAAAACATGAAGAGAAATGGTGGATCATGGTCATTGTATATGAATGATGATTGTTGATTTCTATATTGTAGTTGTTGTTGTGGGTGTTGGGAGTTGATATGGAATATGAGGAAAGTAGTATAAACAAAGGAAATGCTGTCCAATTGTCTCTATAAATAGTAGTGCGTTCTTATAGTTGATTAACTAACGTTAGTACGAATCCTCTTTTGAAGGTAGAGACGTGACATTGAAGGATAATAAGCAAACGCTAGATTTCTTAAACGAGAAAGGTATGTGAGGCTTAACTCTTCTTTCAAAAGGCATGAATCCTTCAAGTTTTCCGTAATCCTTCTATAAGATGAAGCTTATGAGTCATTCCATATATCGAATCACCTATAAGCATGATAACAATGATAATGAGCAAGAGTATAGAGATTCAAGAAATTGTGGCACGATGTTCCTACAATGCTAATGATGTTATTATTATTACCACTCGCCTCATGCCTTATTTCCTTCAAGGCAAGGCATGATACCCATTAAATGTCCATAACACAATCGGGGGTTCAAGACCTTACGTCACCCCGACATAGTGTGGTTGCCTTAAAGCCTAATGTATGCTCCTAACGCTAATGTATGCTATGACAATAATATGATAAATAATGCAAACTTGTAATACGACTATGGGATGCATGGAATACCAAGAAATGATAACATGATTCGATGGTATGACATGTGTAAGAGTGATGTGTTATGATTGATTTTATGATGATATAATTCCACCGCACCATGATGGCCAGGCATGTCACCGCTAAGGTGGGCTGCATATGATTCCACCGTGCCTAGATGGCCAGGCAAGTCACCGCTAAGGCGGGCTGTGATGTTACACCGAGTCTAGAGGGTCGGGCATGATCACCACTAGTGGGCGGCATATGATGGTTACCCGGACGCGGGTTAATGACGAGGACTATGATGAGATGATTCATATGATGTGATGACATGTATACCATAATTATATAAAATGTGATATATGTATGTAATGCGATTGCTTATGACACTTTTGCAGGTTATACCTTTGCCTCTCGACTCATGATCTTCCTATTATGTTTGTTTATTTCATTCCTGCCTTACATACTCAGTACAATATTCGTACTAACGTCCGTTTTATTTGGACGTTGTGTTCATGCCCACATATAGACAGGGAGGAGATCTTGCTGCAGATTCTTAGAGGCTGTTAGCTGACTGAAAGCACCCTATTGTCCTGGAGGTGCCTATGATGATTCTTTTGTGTACAATTGTAAATGTCATCTCATAGAGGCTTGTAGATAGTCAATGTGGGTCATGTGGTCTCATGGCGTGGCCATTGTGTAAATATATACATATATATTATTTTGCTAGCCTAAGGGCTCATGTGTATAAAAACATTATGTTCCTAAAGGAAAACAGGTTTTCTTATAAATCGAGCATGAATCCGATAAATGATTGTTAAATAAGGCTAAGGAGTATTAGTACGAGCGGTGCTCAGCGGTTAGCCCCGGGTACCCGTCGCGGCCCCTAGCTGGGTCGTGACAAAAGTGGTATCAGAGCAGTTCAGTCCTAGGAAGTGTCTACGAGCCGTGTCTAGTAGAGTCTTGTTTATGGTGTGTAGCGCGCCACATCAATAAACAAGAGGCTACAGGGCATTTAGGAAAAATGACCATCTTTCTTCTATGAGATCGTGCGATAGAGCCGTGTGTAAGATTTCATCCTCCTTAATAGTGTGTTATGATTTCAAAATGCCGCCAGAGGGAAAAGCTACAGCCGCCCAGAAGGGCAAGACTACGACAAAGAGGCGGGTAGAAAGAGAGCCCCCAATGAATATTGAAGAGGGTGAATCACACAACGAGGCCTTGTCTAATACTTCTTCTACCCCGCCTAATGTGGAAGAGCAAGGAGGAGCCCCAACTCTAATTCCTCAGCCGGCTGCTTCGGGTCAATAAATGACCGAGGCCATCCAGTTGTTGACACAATTGGTTGCCGCACAGGCACAACGACAGAATGTGGGTTCAAGTGACCGGGCAGCAAGTACCAATGCCCATGATTTTATGAGCCTAAATCCTCCGGAGTTCTTCGGGTGAAAGCCGGAGGAAGACCCACAAAGTTTCATTGATGAAATGTTGAGGACATTGAAGATTGTCCATGCTTTCGAGACCGAATTCGTGGAGTTGGCATCTTATAGACTCCGGGATGTGGCGGTGTTATGGTACAACAATTGGGTATTATCAAGAGGAGAGAATGCGCCTCCTCCTGTTTGGCAAGAGTTTGTAGATGCTTTTATTCATCACTATTTGCCACCCGAGGTCCGTCGAGCTAGAGCGGATAGATTTCTGAATTTGAGGAAAGGAAACATGAGTGCCCGGGAGTATAACATGCAATTCAACTCTTTGGCTAGATATGCTCCGACTATGGTGGCCGACATGGGAGACTGGGTACATAGGTTAGTGAGTGTCCTAGGGCTACATCTATTCAGAGATTGTCTGACCGCTTCCTTGCAAGACGGGATGGATATTTCCCGAATACAGGCCCATGCTTAGAATTTGGAGGGGCGACAACAACAACAACGGGGTGATCACGACAATGATAGAAGACAGGGAAAAAGGGCTAGATCTATGGGCACAGGCAGTGATTATAGAGGGGGATCGAGGCAGACTTATTCCCGACATTCAGGCCAGTCACCGACTAGCGCACCTCCCAGATTTCCAGATAGAATATTAGACCACTCCTTTTGCTCGGGACAGGGTCAGAGTTCGTAGGCTTCAGGTTTCCAGTTTGAGGGTGATTATAGTCATGGGAGGCCTCCAGTTCCACGATGTAGTCGGTGCCGCAAATTACACTCAGGGCCATGTCGTCAGGACACTGATGCTTGCTATGTTTGTGGGCAGACCAGACATTTGATGTGAGATTATCCCTCGCGATATGGCAGAGGTGGGGTTCAGCCCACAGGCTCAGCAGCGGGTTCCTCATCAGCACGCTCAGTGGGGCAGACTCCCCAGATGACAGCAGGCCGAGGTAGAGGCCGAGGGGCAGCATCTACTTCAGGTGCCACTCAGCCCCGTGTATATGCTTTAGCAGGACGGCAGGATCTCGAGTCCTCCACAAATGTGGTTACAGGTATATTTTCTATACTCTCCCGTGATGTGTATGCGTTGATAGATCCGGGTTCTACATTCTCTCATATTACTCCATATGTTGCTGGTTGTATTGGGGTGAAACCCGAGTCAATTAAACCCTTTGAGGTGCTTACTCCGGTTGGTGATCCCGTGATAGCAAGACGAATGTACAAGAATTGTGCCATTGTGATATGTGATCGACAGACCAAGGCTGATTTGATTGAGCTGGAAGTCGTAGATTTCGATGTAATCATGGGTATGGATTGGTTGGCTTCGTGTTATGCAAATGTTGATTGCCGCACAAAAGTGGTTTGATTTTAATTTCCGAGAGAGCCCGTGCTTGAATGGAAGGGTAATACAGCATCTCCAAAGGGCAGGTTTATTTTCTACCTCAAGGCAAGGAAGATGATAGCCAAGGGTTATATCTATCACCTAGTTCGGGTTCACGACACCGAGGCAGAGCCGCCGACTTTCTAGTCAGTTCCGGTAGTGAATCAATTCCCAGATGTGTTTCCAGACGAACTACTAGGACTTCCTCCAGAAAGAGAGATTGACTTTGCCATTGATGTGTTGCCGGATACCAAGCCTATTTCTATTCTTTCTTATCGAATGGCCCCGGCGGAATTAAAAGAGCTAAAGGCGCAGTTGAGAGACTTGCTCGATAAGGGATTCATTAGACCCAATTCATCACCGTGGGGAGCACCGGTCTTGTTTGTCAGAAAGAAAGACGGTTCACTGTGAATGTGCATCGACTATAGGCAATTGAACAAGGTGACGATAAAGAACAAATATCCTCTCCCAAGAATTGATGACTTCTTCGACCAGTTGCAAAGTGCCAAGTGGTTTTCCAAAATAGATTTGAGGTCGGGTTACCATCAAGTGAGAGTTAGAGAAGCAGATATTCCTAAAACATCCTTCAGAACGAGATATGGCCACTATGAATTTCAAGTGATGTCGTTCGGGTTGACTAATGCTCCGGCTGTGTTTATGAATTTGATGAACAACGTATTTCGACCTCTCTTGGATCTATTTGTGATAGTATTTATTGATGATATTCTAGTGTATTCTCACACGGAATCGGAACATGCAGATCATCTGAGAATTGTTCTTGGTATTCTTCGAGCTCGAGAATTGTATGCAAAATTTTCAAAGTGTGAGTTCTGGCTGAATTCTGTGACGTTCCTGGGCCATGTCATTTCAAATGATGGTATTCGAGTTGACACCCAGAAAATTGAAGCTGTGAAGACTTGGCCAAGGCCTACGACGCCCACAGAAGTTCGTAGTTTTCTGGGTTTGGCAGGTTATTATCGAAGGTTCGTAGTGGGATTTTTGTCTATTTCAGCCCCATTGACGAAGCTAACCCAAAAGTCAGCAAAGTTTCAATGGGATGATTCCTGTGAGCGCAGTTTCCAAGAGTTGAAAAACAAGTTGACCTCAGCCCCGGTTCTAACTCTTCCAGAAGGGCCAGATGGCTATGTTGTGTATTGTGATGCTTCCGGTGTCGGATTGGGATGCGTATTGATGCATCATGGTAAGGTTATTACATATGCTTCGAGACAATTGTGGAAACATGAGAAGAATTATCCAACTCATGATCTCGAACTAGCTGCGGTCATTCATGCCTTAAAATTTTGGAGACATTATTTGTACGGTGTGCACGTTGATATCTATACAGATCACAAAAGTCTTTAGTACATCTTCAAGCAAAAAGAGTTGAACCTGCGACAGAGGTGGTGGTTAGAATTATTAAAAGATTATGATGTTAACATTTTATACCACCCCGGGAAGGCGAATGTAGTAGCCGACGCACTTAGCCACCTATCAATGGGCAGTTTATGTGAAGTCCCTCCAGAAAGGAAAGAGATCGTTCAAGAACTTCATCGATTGGCTAATCTTGGAGTGCGTGTAATTGATTCGAGCGATGCCAGGATTAGTATAAATGATTCCACAATTTCGTCCTTGGATATGGAAGTGAAAGAACGGCAGTGCGAAGATCCGCAGTTATGTTGTTATAGAGACACATCTCATGGGAAAGAAAATTCTCCGTTTGAAGTTTCCATGGATGGAATTCTTAGGTACCGAGGCAGGTTAGGTGTGTCGAATATGGCGGAAATGCGCCGACAAATTTTAGAAGAAGTACATTGCTCTCGATATTCTATTCACCCAGGTGCAACCAAAATGAATCATGATCTCAAGATGATGTACTGGAGGGATGGCATGAAGAAAGACATAGCAGAATTCGTAGCACAATGTCCAAATTACCAACAGGTAAAAGCTGAACACCAGAAGCCGGGAAGCTTATTGCAAGAAATGGAAATCCCTACTTGGAAATGGGAAGTGATCAACATGGATTTCATCGTGGGATTACCCCGTTCCCGTGAAGGTATGACTCTATATGGGTGATCGTGGATAGGCTGACGAAAGCAGCTAATTTTCTTCCAGTCAGGACCACTTACTCAGCAGAAGACTATGGAAGGTTGTATCTCAAAGAAATTGTGCGACTCCATCGAATCCCATTATCCATTATTACAGATAGAGGAGCACAGTTTACAGCTAAGTTCTGGAAGTCTTTTCAAGAAGGTTTGGGCACGCAAGTGAAGTTTAGCACGGCATTTCATCCGCAAACCGATGGGCAAGCCGCGCGTACTATTCAGACCTTAGAAGAAATGCTACGAACGTGTGTGCTGGATTTCAGTGGTAGTTGGGATGATCATTTGCCACTAATTGAGTTTGCATATAACAACATCTATCATTCTAGTAAACAAATGGCCCCATATGAAGCTTTATATGGAAGGAAATGCAGATCTCCAATTGGATGGTTCGAAATAGGAGAAGCACAATTAGTGGGCCCCGAATTGATCCCAAGTGATCCAAGATCGGTTGTTGACAGCCCAAAGTCGCCAAAAATCCTACGCGGACAACCGCTGACGAGACTTGGAATTTCAAATTAATGATTGGGTATTTTTGAAAGTATCACCCATGAAAGGGGTGATGAGATTTGGTAAGAAAGGGAAGCTAATTCCCAGATACATTGGACCCTACAAAATCATCCGCAAGGTGGGCCAGGTAGCCTATGAATTGGATTTGCCTTCGGAGCTAGAATCAGTCCATCCAGTCTTTCATGTTTCGATGCTCCGCAAGTGTGTTGGAGATTCCACAAAGATTGTCCCGATAGATGATGTGCAAGTAACGGAAAGGCTAACCTATGAAGAGGTGCATATTACCATCCTAGATAGGCAAGTGCGAAAGCTTCGAAATAAAGAAGTAGTGTCAGTCAAAGTATTGTGGCGAAATAACAATCGGGAAGAAATGACTTGGGAAGCGGAAGAGAATATGGAGTCCAAGTACCCACACTTATTCCAACCCCCAGGAGAGATCCAAGATGAAACACCAACAATATAAGGTATGTATCCTTTATCTTTATGCTTTTGCTCGTGTGTGGCCATAGATATGTCGATGTTGTGTTGTAGCCCTGTGAGGCAGTGACGCAATATTATGGGTTGTTATGGCAGAATGGTAGTACCATATTATAAAGGAAACTTTGGCGAAATTTTTCTAGAATCCCCGATGATCTAACATTCGAGGACGAATGTTTTCAAAAGGGGGGAAGAATGTGACACCTCGGAAAATTTTCCGTGAGCATACAATGAATAGACCAATGAAGAGTATGAATGTACGATGTTTTACTAAGAAACGAATGACTACCAATGAGTTTTGAAAACGCGAAGGTTGCAGATTTGCATTGCGACCCAGTGGTCATAAAACACAATACGGCCCGTAAAGTGATTTACGGACCGTAAAGTGCCATCGTCCTCCAACTATCAAAACTTCAACTTCATGTCAAATGTTGAAATGGTTAAATACAACTCAGAATACGGACCGTAAATCGAAATACGACCCGTAAACTGTGACCGTAAACCACCATGGCCTACAACAAACCTTTCTGTTTCTGATATGCTTAAATACGGTCGTGGAGGACGGACCGTAAACCAGAATACGGCCCCGTAAACTGGGTTTACGACCACTGTGCATCTCGACTACTGTTCACAAAAATCAGATTTTTAAGTTAAGTATAAGGGACCCCAAGCTTATTTCATCTCATTTCTCATCTTCACAATTCAAGAATTCTCTAGAATACTCCAAAACACTTCATCCACTAGAATTCAAGGGAATCAAGGGAAAATCAAGATCAGCAACGCCAAATTCATGAAAACAAGAGTGTGATACCTAGCTCAAGTTCATCTTCCTCAAAGAAAACCAAAAGAGGTGAAGTAAGGTTTTGGTGCTAGAGTAGAGACTCCACTCAAGGCTTGTTCCACCATCATCCAAGGTAAGTTTCAGGACCATTTCATGTTGTTTAAGGTATTGGAAGGTTAAGATACCCGAATTGTAGAAAAGCATAGCAAATGGGTCATAAATGAGTGAATAGTGCCATGAGTGAATGGTAGTTGAATTGAATCATGAATGTTAGTGTGTTGTGAGTATGAATGCGTTATAAACGACATGTAGACCATGAGATAAGTGTGATACATGAGAAAATACGATAGCGAACCCAAAACCATAAAGGTGGTAAAAAAATGAAGAGAAATGGTGGATCATGGTCATTGTATATGAATGATGATTGTTGATTGCTATATTGTAGTTGTTGTTGTGGGTGTTGGGCGTTGATATGGAATATGGGGAAAGTAGTATAAACAATGGAAGTGGTGCCCAATTGTCTCTAGAAATAGTAGTGCATTCTTATAGTTGATTAACTAACGTTAGTACGAATCCTCTTTTGAAGGTAGAGACGTGACATTGAAGGAGAATAAGCGAACGCTAGATTGCTTAAATGAGAAAGGTATGTGAGGCTTAACTCTTCTTTCAAAAGGCATGAATCCTTCATGTTTTCCATAAACCTTCTATAAGATGAAGCTTATGAGTCCTTCCATATATCGAATCACCTATAAGCATGATAACAATGACAATGAGCTAGAGTATAGAGATTCAAGAAATTGTGGCACAATGTTCCTACAATGCTAATGATGTTATTATTATTACCACTCGCCTCATGCCTTATTTTCTTCAAGGCGAGGCATGATACCCATGAAATGTCCATAACACAATTGGGGGTTCACGACCTTATGTCACCCCGACATAGTGTGGTTGCCTTAAACACTAATGTATGCTCCTAACGCTAATGTATGCTATGATAATAAGATGATAAATAATGCTAACTTGTAATACGACTATGGGATGCATGGAATACCAAGAAATGATAACATGATGCTATGGTATGAGATGTGTAAGAGTGATGTGTTATGATTGATTTTGTGATGATATAATTCCACCGCGCCACGATAGCCGGGCATGTCACTGCTAAGGCGGGCTGCATATGATTCCACCAGGCCTAGATGGCCGGGCATGTCATCGCTAAGGTGGTATGTGATGTTACACTGAGCTTAGAGGGCCGGGCATGATCACCACTAGTGGGCGACATATGATGGTTACCCGAACGCGGGTTAACGACGAGGACTATGATGAGATGATTCATATGATGTGATGACATGTATACTATGATTATATAATATGTGATATATGTAAGTAATACGATTGCTTATGACACTTGTGCAGGTTATACCTTTGCCTCTCGACTCATGATCTTCCTATTATGTTTGTTTATTTCATTCCTGCCTTACATACTCAGTACAATATTAGTACTGACGTCCATTTTCTTTGGGTGCTGTGTTCATGCCCACAGGTAGACAGGGAGGAGATCTTGCTCCAGATTCTTAGAGGCTATTAGCTGACTAAAAGCACCCCATTGTCCTGGAGGTGCCTATGATTCTTTTGTGTACAATTGTAAATGTCATCTCATAGAGGCTCGTAGATACTCAATGTGGGTCATGTGGTCTCATGGCGTGGCCATTGTGTAAATATATACATATGTATTATTTTGCTAGCCTAAGGGCTCATGTGTATAAAAACATTATGTTCCTAAAGGAAAACTGGTTTTCTTATAAATCGAGCATGAATCCGATAAATGATTGTTAAATAAGCCTAAGGAGTACTAGTATGAGCGGTGCTCGGCGGTTAGCCCCGGGTACCCGTCGCTACCCCAAGCCGGGTCGTGACACTCGAAATCATTCAAAACTGCCCGGAATACCCTTCGTTAGTCCTTGTTGTACCTATTCATATAAACATACCAACATAAGCTCATATACAACAATTCACATTCAAAACTGCGATGAAAGTGCTAAGAAGTAAAGTGTAAATGACACTAAATCTAGATATTTGTGCCAAATATCAAGAATGGATAAGAAGAAAAACACATGATCTTGAAGATTGATAATATGCAGTTGAGGATTTTAGAATGATATCATTACTCACCTTGACAAGACTATGGGAGCTCATACAAATCATTTGAGCAAACACTGAGAACCTAGTCCCCGTCCCTTCCTAGCTAAAACCAAAGCTTAATCCTTCTACATACCAGTATGATTTCCATATATTATCCTTGCTAGTAGTAGATTGTTATGTAACTATCTATGTGGTTTGGGTCTTATGACTTAATGTGATGCATACAAAAGTATCCTAAGTTATTGATCAATTTGTTTGAGCACTTGTGTTATGGTCATGACAGTGTAGCCACGATGGTCATGAATTTGATATTGACAAAGCACACTTAATCTGGTTAATACACTTGCTTTTTTATGATACCAAAAAGGGGAAAATAGAACAGTTCATGTGCCACTACAAGAAGATGAAAAATGAAAAGAAGAAGATTATTTGAAGACACTATCATGCACAAACAGTGAAAGAAAAAAGATGATCAGTATAAAGAAAGAGAGTTGAAGAATAATCCTGAAGAAATAGAAAGCTGTAAAACTTCGAAAAAGAAAGCTGCACAAATTTGATGAAAGAAAAAGTGTCCTTTAGAAGATAGAACCTGGTCCTTACACAAATAATGCAGAGATGTTTTTGATGAAGACATATGGACATGATCAAGTTCTTACACCTAGCCATCTAAAGGGTTGCACTGAATGGAAGGTAAGGCTCTGCACAGACTTAAGTGAGATTATCAATACCATACTAAGTCAGCTAGATAAACATGGTGCTGGTTCTTAGGGGAAATATTGTCACTATAGAAGTTTTTCCTAAGGCGAAAAATGCACATAAAGAGCATATCAAGAGCTATGATATTGGAAGAGTGCACATAAAGAAGTATGAAGCTACTATGGGTTTGTCATTATCAAAAGGGGGAAATATGTTGAGTTACTTTGATCTGAATCTTAATTAAGATCTTGTGAAGTTTTGATGATTGACAAACAATGTACAAATGACAATCAGAGTACAAGGAAGAATGAAAAAAGATGTACAAGGACTAGGTCCTTAATAGATCTCCAAAAGGAACTAGTGAAGCAGGTGTTCGCGATAAATTTTTTTAGTAGAAAATAAATAGCTGCAATCACAAAATAAATATAAGAGAAAAATATTTTATTGATATTTTGTTAGTACAACTCTGGATGTATCTCTTAATTCTAATCTATGTGTATTCGCCTTGATTCGAGGTCTAATGTAGCGTCTTTCTCGAATGAGGGATGAACTTATGTTGATGTGTTAAATCTATGAGGAACTTTGAGCAGCACTTTTGATGGTTCTTGAGAAAATATGTCTCTCAAACTCCCCTTCTTGTAGAAGATCTTTGGAGAAGACTTATGTAGATGTCGTTGCTCTCCTCTGCCTCTAGTCAAGATGTTATGCAACTTTCAAGATGTCATGCAACTTTCAATATGTCTTGTGCCACCCCTTTATATAGGTGTAAACTAAAGCTTGGGGGTATTTTGGTCTCCAAGTAATTCTACCAGACCTTAGGCTTGAAGAATATGGGTCAGGCTAGTCTTGTATAGGACCAATTTAATGGACTAACCCAAAATGTAATTTTTGGTTTATTTAAGCCGTGTATTTTTGAAATAACTAATTAATCTGACTTTATTAACAAAATTTTGACTTGGGTATCATTTCAGTACCTTAGAATTTAATCCAAATTTTGGTATGTTAATCCAACTAAAATTTGGATGTCTACAGATGCCGCCTACTTCAAGACTTGTCGAAGTGCAGGCTTGCCAGTATTTAAAGACATGGCTTGAAGTACCCGTGAAAATATTTATATCTTTGTGACTTCAAAAGTACTTGTTCTTGAGGGTGCACTCTAGCTAGACCACTACCTGAGAGTTGTGTGATGTTAAAATTTCATTACATTTTCACAAAGTGAAAGTACTTTGTTATACTGACAAATGACTTCTTGTAGCATTCTTGATTTCTTTTTTACAATTAAGATACAACTTGGTAGCTTTTATTGGCTAAGCATGAACATAAAAATGACCAACTTCATATTACTTTAAGTCCATTTCACGTAGGACAACATTGAAACACCTCTAAAAATCAGGATTTGATTTGATGTTTTGAACCAAGAAATTTAAATTTTCTTTGCTATCCGAGAATAAAAATGTTCACCAAAGAAATCTCCCTCAATATTGTAGTTTTCCAATTCAAGAGCCAATTGTTTGGTAATTTTTATATTGCTAGAGATTTTCCTCAATAACCATGGAAGCAAATTCACTCAAGGATTCACCTCAATTCATAACCAAATTTAGAGATCTTCTTTCCTTAAGTTGCTAGTTCACTCTTTCCAATTGGTGCAAAAATTTATTTTCATTTTATATACTTTACCACAAGTTTCCTTGTATTTGGATTGGGAATCCATGAAGAAACCACCTCAACTTGTTCATACAAGCATTTACAACATAAAAAGAGCTCACCACAAAATTGTTCTGAAGCTGTATAAAGTTTATGCATTTAGCTTTTCCAGAGAAGCAATCCCTTCAAGTGCAGTAGCTGGACACCCTGGTGCTTTGGATGTCGTGCTCGTTACAAGAAACTAGTTTTTCGAGGCCTTGACGATGCAGTTGATGTTGTTTGATTGTTGTTGCCTTGTAAAAGTTTTTTCAAGTGATTGTCTTGTTGTTCTTTTTCTTCTCTTCTTTTACAGGATTGTATATAGGAGACGTGTTGCTTCCCCGAGCTAATTACATTGTAAAAATTGCAAACTTTCAGCAACAGAGAGTCCTATTTGGCAGCAGATTTAGACAGAAATAAAAGCTTCGTGCAATTGGTACTGGTATTCATCTTTCCTGGTTCAACCATCATGCAAATAGCACTGACACCTGTCCTAGTCGGTTGAATCATGTGTCGTCGATAATGATACCCATCTATGCCAAGTTAAAGAGTCATGGTACTGACAACGATAGCCCATCCCTGCCAAGTTGCAACGAACCAACATCAATATTGCGATCCTGGAGGGATCGACTGGAATTAATTTTCGAAGTAGATCTACACATCTGGTCCGTTATGTCACAGCTTTACACGCCTGTAAAAATGAGTCCCTACCTTGCTGTAGGAGACTCCAAGTGACAAACGACTTGATTCTAAACCACAAGGACTATAACATATCAAAAAATAACATGGAACTCCTTTTGGATTGACGAGAATTATTTTTTAAAATTGGTTTCTAGATCTGATGCGTTCTTTTCACAGGTTTGTGCAGTCTCATGGAGAACTCCATATCTTCAGAGAGGAGAGTCCAAATCATGAGCTTCTTGAATCTGTATAAACTTGACTTCGAAGACTACAACATATCCAATAATCAAGGCCAAAATTCTTCTAGGGTGATGGGAATCGACTTTTGAAGTTAGCTACAACTCCGGCATGTTCTTCTGACACTTTCGTGCAGTCTCATCAAAAGGTCTGTTTCTTGGTGTAGGACTATACTAATGATGAGCATCTTGATTTGAAAAAACTAAACTCGTAGTACTACGGCATATCCAAAAATCAACATGGAACTCTTTCTGGATTAACAGGAATTAGTTTTTGAAATTGATCTCTAGATCTGGTGTTCCTCTCATAGATTTGTGCAATCTCACCAAAACGTTTGTATATAAGTATAGGAGCATGCAAATGATGAGAGACTTGATTATAAAGAAACTACCACTCGTAGGACTACTTCATATCTAAAATCAATGTTAAACTCCTTTTAGATTGATGGGAATTAATTTTGAAGTTGGTCTCCAGATCTGGCGGTTCTTCTCACAAAGTAGTGTAGGAGCACCCAACTGATGACCGACTTGATTCTAAAGAAACTGCACTTGTAGGACTACATCATATCAAAAAAATAAACATTGAACTCCTTTTGGATTAACGGGAATTAACTTCTAAAGTTGGTCTGCAGATCTGTCGCTTTTCTTACAGATTTGTGCAGTCTCACCAATACGTCTGTATCTTAGTGCAGGGAAGCCCAAAAGATGAGAGACATCACTCTGTAGATACTAGACTTCAAGGCTTCGATATATCTATAAATGAAAGTTAAAGACCTTCTGGAATGATGGGAATTAATTTTTGAAGTCGGCGACACAGTCTATCTTGCTCTGACTTTAGACAGCATTCATGAGCGTCTTTTTTTTATCTTATGTTTTTGGTAGGCATGCACGAAGGGGAAAATGGTCTCTATTTTAGACTGAGAATATGCACACAATGTCATAACTGTTTCTTGAAAAGAGAAGGAATAATTCCCGAGCGAAGAAAGGGCCTCCAAAGTCTATCATTGTTGATTGGTGAGGGACTATTTGCTGTGTCGTTCATCTGAATGTGATGAAACATGTTATGTCACTCTTCCAAGCTTCGGCAAGAAGCTACTTAGTGTATCCTTCCTTGGTGGTTATTCTACTTTTGGTGAAGAACAACTTGGAGCCTCCACTTTCCTTGCGGTGTTAACAAAGCAATTACATGGTGTATTTCATCCTTGCGGTTTAGAGAGATTGACACTTGGATAGCCCTTTTCAACTTCTTAACAAGAGAGAATGGATGCATTATATCTTTCCTATCTGTGACTTGGCGAGAGAGACACTTGGAGCAGCCATTCTTTCATTTTCAGCCAATGTGTGGAAGGAATGAGTTGTTTTTTACTCATGAGATTGCACATAGAATGAAGCTCTAAGTTTCCTACGTACTTAAATAAAGAGGATAACGTCATCACGTAGTTCAAAAGGAGTGTTTTTTTTGGGTTTTTTTTGGGTATGGAGTTTATACTCGTGCGTCATGGAGCGTTGAAACGTGCAGTTTAAACTCATGTGTAAAGGAGCATAGAAACTTGCAGTTTAGGCTCGTGCTTCAAGGAGCATAACTACTTGCAGTGTAATCTTGTGCGCTGAGAAGCAGTTTGGGAAAGAACTCCAATAGTGTGACTGGATTTCGAACCCTTTGTGATAAAGAATTGTTGCACCAACTTTTGTGGACTTTGTGCTTCTCCATGTTTGCAGATTATTTGTGCTTTCTTTTGCTTTTGAGATTTGACGCTTCAAAGCTCTTTAATGCCTATGTCTTTTGTGAGCAACCAATGTCCAAGTTTCACTGTCCTTATTGTTGGAGTCTCATCAAACTTCGATGTGTTTGGAGTTTTCTTCAAGGCTGGAACTTCAACTGATTCCGAGCTCCTATATTGTAGCATGAATTTTCCTTGTCCAATGTTTGGATCAAAATACCTACATCTTAGAGTTTCTGGCATTGATATCTTCTTGTTGTGAAAACAAGCACAAGAATAGCTTTTCTCGATTGTGTCTTCATCATCAATGATTATATTTCCATTTCTAATCAACGTCATGGTCTTCTCTTTCAAGATGAAATATTTTCAGTTGGATGATTTAAGATCCGATGGCATTTGCCGTACTTAGGATTATTGACTTTATTTGCTTCATCGGGTCGCGTCGTTGCAAAAATTTCAATGACCTTCATAGTCAACAAGTCGTTAAGAATCGTAGGGACGTCAAAGTCAAGAAATGGGTTCACTTTTTCTTCTAACTCCTTTAAGGTTGGATGGCGCTTTTCTTCTGATGGATGTTGACCTATAACTTTTTCATTCATTTTTTGTTTAGCAAAGACTTCTACAGATGTTGCTCCTACCGCCATGGTTTCTTCAGTTTGGTGCTTCGATGGTTAGTTCAATTATTTTTTTTCATACTTGGATTGAAAACTAGTGAAGCCTTTCCATGGGTCGCAATGCTCAACTCGATGTCATGTGCTTGGGTAGGAAATTTTCCAAAGTTTCGCAGCTTAAGTCCTTGGAGAATGTATGCAAGGCCCCAGTGTATTCCTTGGAGGCATATCTTAACAACATACATTTCTGAGAGACGATATTTGCAGTCCAAACCTAATGCTCGCCAGCTGTTCATGTAGTCAATCCCTGGTTCATCCTGTCATTTATGTAGTGGTCGTAAACTCTATCATGCTTACCGTTCGACCTGTGCAGTAAACATAATTAAGGAACTTCTTTTCCAGTTTCTCCCAACTATCAATTGATTCTCACTGGAGATTTATAGACCAATTAAAGGCATTTATCTTCAGTGACCGAACAAACAACTTGACAAGAAGATCTTCATGTTTAACAGTGTGGTTACAAGTCTCCACAAAATGCATGATGTGTTGTCTTGGATTTCCTTAGGTATCAAATTATTGTAGCTTTGGGGGTTGATATCCAATCGGCATGGGCAGACAATGGATTCTCTTGGTATAAGGTTTAGCATAGTACAATGAGCATTGTGATGGTCCACCATATTGTGCCGTAATGGCTTTTGTTATCATGTCTACAATTGTTGGATAGATAACATCACAACTAAAGCAACTTGAATTTCACTTTGAGCATGGGGATATTTTTTGGTAGATTCAACATCTTTTTCTCGTGGTGATGGGTTATGACTTGAATCTACCAAGTTGCTAAGTTCCAACTTGTTTGAATACCTTTTCCCTCCATGAATTTCTTCAACAACTCAATTGTTTTCATTATAGTGTGGAGTTGTTCCTCTGTGTTGGCCGCATTGGTCATTATGGCACTCACCATGTTAGAAGTTGAAGAATCCACCAAATCCTCAGACTTGTAGAAGTTAGAGCATGCTTAAGAAATTTCTCGAGGCAAAGAAAATTAGGTGTTGCTCTGAGATATTGCAGTCATCATTGGAGGTTTGTCCTTGTCTAGCATCTCTAAGGAGATGAAACACTTTGATCCCTCCAAAAAACCAACCTTTAACATGAAGCGAGTTATTGGGCCAGTAACAACAATAACATATAAGGATGAAACACCAAAGCTATCATTTGAGGCCATCACAACAGTAGATATCAGGATTAACAAATCTAATTTGGGAGAGAAGAAGGGAAGAGTTTGTCTCACTACATGCCAAAAACTTGTTCACGACAAATTTTGATAGCAGAAAATAAATAACTGTAATCACAAAACAAATAGGAGAGAAAAATATTTTATTGATATTTGCTGAGTACAACTCTGGTTGTATCCCTTGATTCTTATCTCCATATGGTTTGCCTTGATTCGAGGGCCAATATAGCGTCTTTCTCGAATGAGGGATAGACGTCTGTTGATGTCTTGAATCTGCGAAAAACTTTGACCAGTACTATGGATTGTTCTTGTGGAAAGATGTCTCTCGAAATATCCTTCTTGCTGAAGACCTTTTGAGAAGACTTATGAAGAGGTTGTTGCTCTCCTCTGCCTCTAGTCAAGATCTTATGCAGCTTTAAATATGTCTTCGAAAGGGAAGTGTGACCCTTTTATATAGGTGTGAACTAGAGTTTGGGGGAATTTTGGGCTCCAAGTAGTTCTAGCAGACGTTGGGCTTGAAGAATATGGGTCTGGCTCGACTTGTAATTTGCACTTTCTTTAAGCCGTGTAACTTTGACTTAAATAATTAATCCAACTTTATTAACCAAAGTTTGACTTTGTCATTATGTTTATGTGAATACCTTAGACTTTAATCCAAATTTCATATGGATTTATCCAATTAAACTTTGGATGTCTAAAGCTGGAAACACTTATGCAAAATTGTTGAGAGAAGCAGGTCCTTCAGACAAAAACTGGAGACTGTTTGGTCTACGCAGAATAAGTTGTTCCACATGTATAAAAGGAAACTTTGGAGAATTGGGTTTGAGGCTTAATCCAGTTCCCTAAGGAACAAGAGTTCAAGATGTAGAAACCTCACAATAATTGAACACATGGAATCATCTTGGGATTAGGAGATAAGTTGGTCGTACACGTGAGTTCAAAACCAAGTCAAATAAGGATTGGCTTCCTACGTTATTCAACCAAGTCTTGGTTGGATTTGGAGAACTATAAGTGGATATTCTACTTCTATATGAAGCACAACATTGATGCTTTGGAGATTGACTACTGTCAAAGACATATACTATAGAATTAGAGTAAAGTTTACTCGGGAGTCTTGAAGAGGAATCAACTAAAACAACGAGAAGAACCCGTTCCTATCAATTGTTATTCATATTATTCTTGAGTTGTTCGTTAGATTCTTGTAGTCCATAATTGTACACTTATTAACATTCTAAGTGAGTTGTATTAGTGTTTGTTTTATATTGTAAAGGGCTTCCTAGACTAGGTAGATTCTTTGAAGGAGTTGGAGAAGGTAATAACAATTAGATAGAACTGTTAAGGATTGAGGTAGGGCTATTAGAGTCAATTCCTTAGGTATAAAAAATGTTGTAACCTTAAAAGTTTCTCCGTTATGATGGAGAGTTTGTGGAAATCCTATTAAAGATAGGTCATGGTTTTTACCTTACTTGAGTAAGAAGTTTTCCAGCTAGAATTCTTTTGCTGATTTATTATTCCGCAATTTGCTTCATGTATACTAGTGCTGGGGTGCAATTACTAGTGCTACTTTTGCTATGGTGATTGCTTTGGTATGGAGGGAAATAAATTTGATCAGATTCTAGAGTAGCAGGTAGAGTGAAGATAGATTGTGCAAGGAGATTGCTATCATACATCAGGGGAAACACAAGGAGGAAATGGCAATCAATGTTGTCCCAGTTAAATACAATGCCTCAACCGGCCAACTGCAGATGGGATACTGATGGTTGGTTCATGAATATCATGGTTAGCTAGTTACTGGTTTTTCGTGTCTTTTGCTTTACCTGGTTACCAGAAGTTGAATTACATTGTTTTTCATAGTCTTTTTTAGATAGGCTCCTTTGTAAGTTGAGTCTGGTTTTTGGTTTTCTGTTTTGAGAAACAGGTGGTCTGCCCAGTTTGGTTTTGTAACTATCACTTTTGGTATTAATAAAGTCATTTATTTATCAAAATAAATAAATTCCTTTTTGTATAGTTGCTGAAAGAACCTAGTTCTTTTAGAATATAGGTGACAACAAAATAACAAAATGGCATGTTTTGCGGACCATCCTAGTAATTATATATATCTTGTTGTGCCAAATCTGTAGAAAATAACTGATCATTCCAAAAGCTTCCCATATCCATTCATGCATCCTCAACACAACACCGAGTATCTGTGTAACTCATTAGTACTGTCTGTATAGTTGCATGAATAAAATATTATCAATTCCACTTGTAAACCTCAAAAATCTAGAAAAAATATCATATCTCTACCATGAACTGTTAATCTAATGAATCAGGTGGAAAATGGGCTACACTTGGAAAAAATGTAATTAGACTCATTTTTTACGAAGACCTCAAATAAGTACGAATTTTAGAAGAGAAGAAAGTACACTTGTTTGTTTACAAAGAGTTAACATCTTTTGTTGTCGTACTGTATTGTCTGTATAGTCACCTATTTGGGATGAACAGGAGGGGTCGGTACAAGAAGTGGGATCTTTGAAATCTGAAATTAATTAATTTATACAATCGATAGTAAAGCAAGGTAAGGAAAATCTTCAATCACCTACCAACAACATGCCTGGTCTTTAATTCCCACCATAATGTGATATTGAGACATTATCAATCACACAGATTTATTATTTGAATCATAACATATATATTGGAAATTACTATTCCAATGTGCTTTAAAATTGATATAAGTGCTACTTTTGTTACACCCCGTACTTTTGTATGTTAAGCATCTTCGTGAGTTGGTGGTTACGGATTTGGAGAGTGGAATTGTCTTCGAGGTTTTATAAGAACATATTGCAATATTCTATGACAACAAGTGAAAAAAATGCTCTCTTCTCTCTCATCTCCCATGCAAACCCTAACCCTAACGTAGTCACATAGCGGCACCACCTATTGGCCAGCCGTCAACGGCGGTTGGCCAGCCCCTGGATATCTCTTTATCATCCCAATTCCCATCTCTACCATCCGTGAAACAACCCATTAACCTTCCTACTCCTCCGATTCCTCTTGTTATTCCTACCACTTCATATGTGAATATGTTGAATGATCCAGATGTTGTGTTCTTGCATGAGTATGATTCCATCCCGTTGAAGAAAATGACATACATTAATGGGTTTCCTTATGTAAAATGGACATCCGGTGAAGTTGCTAGAATGGAAGTGATTGAGAATTTACAATATGCTATTGTTGGTAAATTCTCCTATGGTTGGCTTGAATTGGAAGAGTTTAAGACTATCATTCCTATTCAATGTGCTGCTAAAAGAAAGTGTCATGTAGGGTTTTTTCAGGAACAACAGGTTTTAATATGATGTACTAGGTTGGAAGATTTCATTACAATTTCTTCCAAGAGTGCTTTTTGGCTTAAGTCGAGGGATGAATTTTCTTACCAAATGAGACCATTAATTTATGATTCAAATTTTAAGATTGATGAGGAAACCACGACTGCTATGGCATGGATCTCGTTCCCAAATCTTCTTCCAACTTTCTTTGTGAAGCAGTCATTGTTCTCTCTAGAATCTGCTATTGGAAAGTCGTTACAATTGGATCTTGCAACTGTTAACCAAACTAGACCAAACTGTGCTAGGGTTAAAGTGCAAGTAGATTTATTGGCAAATTTTCCTAAGTTTGTGATGATGGATATAGAAGATCAAGATACTAAGGAAATTCGCAGTTTTAAAGTGAAGATTCAATATGATCATCTTCCTAAGTATTGTAATGAATGTTTGTTACAAGGTCACTCTAATGATGAATGCCGAGTTCTATATCCTGATATTGACAAAACTGCTAATCAAGGTGTTGATGATAAAGCTGCTGATCAAGTTGATGATAAGGAGAAGATGGAGGAACCTAGGCAAGAGCAAAATAATCAAGAAAATAGACGTAGATATAGAGGATGGCATAAACCTGTTCATAAGTTTGTTCCTAAGGTTTTATCAAGTGGAAATGTTGTGACTTATCCTGGGTCAAAGAGTTATGTAGAATCAAATGGACGGGATGACAAAGCTGAGAATAGTAGTCAAATTGGTGATGAAGGTAACTAGGAAAAGATTCAAGATTTAGTGATCAGCACAAACACGTTTGATGTTCTAACAACTATTAATGAGGAAAAGGAATCCAACAAAGTGAATAATGAAGCAGAAGTGGTTAATTGCAATGCAAAAAATGGTGCTCAAGAAAGTGTTGATTATCAGGTAGTGCAAAATCCTAACTTGAGTACAAAGGATTGGGTGGAAAAGAAATTCAATTATGCTGTAGACATCTCTGAAGGTTCTCCAGCTGGCAGTGAAGGATAGGAGAAAGGGGGGAAGGGGGGGGGGGGGGTTGTGTGCTATTGAAAGCTCTCCATCTTTTCCAATTGAAGTGGTAGAGGATGTGGCAGTACAAACTATTTCAGGGCCAAGTGAGGTGGAGAATGGGAAGGATTTTCAAGAAGTCGAAGATATTACTCAACTGGGATGTAAGGATAATACTAATGAGTGTGAGGTTGATACCATAAAAAAAACAGATGAGAAAGAGGAGAAGATCATTATTAATCAGCTTCCAATAGGACAAGAAGAATTTGATGTGATTCACCCAGAATGCCATGAGGATCAGGAGCCATCACATGATGTTATGGATTCTTTAAGGCTAGATATAGTTGTTACACCCCGTAGTTTTGTACGTTAAAATTTGTAGGTGTTGGCTGTTTTAAGTATGGACATCAGAGTTACCTCTAAAGATACATGAGATTAGATGCGCTTCTCCTATGTTTATGAGAGTTTAAGTTCATATAATAACCGACGGAAGGATTGGAGGACAAGTGAATTAAGGAAATTAAGTTTGTTAGATTTTGGAGAAAATATGAGGGGTAATTTTCGCCCTACTTGAGGAAGGAATATCTTATAGTATATGAGGAGTTTTGGGGCGAAACAAATTGAAGTTTCGGGAAGTCTAGTTTCAAACGCAACAAAGCGCGTGTCGATCCGACATCGGAATAGAGAATTATGAGCATTTTAAGATAGACTGCCAGTGCAAGGCTTAACCCTGCGTGAACGCTCCAAAGGGTGGCGCGAGCTGTTACACCTCGGACAATTCCTATGTTGAGCTGTGAGTAGACTAACACAAGCTTAAGGGGATCATGGAGTCCATATGGCCTTAAGGAGAGTACTTGATAGCTTTAAAGTGTATACGACAAGATTTTAAAGCTAGACGAATCGGTGAAACTAAGTTTGCCGAAGGAAGTAAAGTATAAGTCGTGGTTGGTGAGGTTTTTACAAGTATCGAGTCGGTGCCAACCAACTCTAATCCACTATATAAGGGATAAAAATTGCATTTTCTCCATATTAAATCCCCCAAATATTCCAAAAAGCTCAGCAAACATATGAGAGCTTATATACACTATAAAAGTGAGGATTTTGAGTAATGTCAAGAGATGGAGTATTAATCAAGGTCTGGATAGCGTGTAGCCGCGATTATAGTTATATTTTGCGTTGGAGTTGGCCGGGATTCAAAGTAAATATTGAAGATCTTCCTATTGTAGTAAAGGTAAGGTGTGAATCTCTATTTATTAATATTGATTTAGGAATATTTACGAGAATAAGAGTTATAGATTGTGGTATTGGTATTATTGTCTTGAGGATTGAAGTTGAAGAAAGTTTTGGATGAACTTATACGTAATTATCTTGTAGAATCTTGATGATATTGTTGTTGATGTTGTTGGTATTGTTTGGGAGTTACTTTGGTATTTGGAGGAAGTAGATAATACAGGGGAGATGCTGCCCAAATTTTCGTAACACAAATTAGCCTTCGATAACTAGTACTTGTATGTTGATGGGAAATATGATGAAAGTATGATTAAAGATGTATTTCTTGATATATAGGTTCGGGTGAAGGGCAAGTATCAGAGTAAGGGATTCTTTAAGTGGTGGCTTGATGGATAAGGTATGTCAGGTGTTTGTTTCTCTCTTTCTTTGGCACGAATCCAACTAGAATAGAACATGAGCGTTCCATAACAAATTTACTCCACTCCTATGCTTTGTATTTCCAATCTTAATGCTTTAATTATTTGATTGGTTCTGAAATATTATCATGTTTATCATCATTAAGTTATTTCCTTGGATTAGATACTAATTCCATAAATTGTTTCGGAGGTTACCAACCTTATGTCATTCCGAAAGGCCGTTGTTACTTCATTGGCTCATTATGCATTGTGTGTGTATATATATATATGTATGCACTATTTTACTAGACCGAGCCACGCTATAGTCTGCTGAGTACGACACCTATTGTGCAACCACTGATCTGTTGGTATTACACACCGAGTCCCGAAAGGGCCAGGTACGTTACACACATAGTCCCGAAAGGGCAGGGTACATTACACACCGAGTCCTGAAAAGCCCGGGTACGTTATAATGATGATACTACTTATTTATATAAGTATATACTTGCATATGATTTTTTAAACTCATGCATTATATGTTGTACGTTCTCAGATGGCAGGTTACTTCTATTCTTTTTATGTCTCCATCCTACTTATGTTATTGACTCCAGCCTTACATACTCAGTACTTTTACCCGTACTGACGTCCCATTACATGGGATGCTGCATTTCGTGCTGCAGGCTCTGACAGAGTTATTGGAGTGCAACCGCAGTAGGACTTCCAGCTTCAGCGGTGTCAGCAAGTGCCACTACTTCGGACTTGCTATCTTTGGTACTTTTCTGCTACTGTAATTTATGTTCATATGTACACTCTTAGAGGCTCATATACATAGTGGGGTATGTAAGTAGTGTATATAGTCATGTTGACATTCTGTTGGTCTGTGATACTTCCCTGCTAGCCTTGCCGGCTTTATGATACTCGTGATGTTGTAGCGACCTTGTCGGTTCGCATATGTACATATATGTTGGATTATCGAATATTTCTATATTGGGCCTTTTTTGCATTCATGTGTATGCTAAGTTATAGTATAAGGTATTCAAGGTAATGTTAAGTCAAGTGGTTCGCGGGCTACGGGCCGGAGCCCGTCATACTCCTTGTCGGGGTGTGACAAATTGGTATCACAGCAGTTCAGTCCTAGGGATGTCTATGAGCCGTGTCCAGTAGAGTCCTGGTTATCGGTATGTCGTGCACCATATCGATAGCCAGGAGGAAACAGGGCATTTAGGAAGACACTTTTCTTCATGATTTAGATTATGCGATAGAGCCAAGTAAGGATGACATTATCTAATCTTTTCCTCGTTAAATTTCAGTGATGCCTCAGAGAAAGAAGAAGGCCAGCAAAATACGGGACGTTGCGGGGGAAGGCCCGAGTCGAGTACCTCCAGCCGAGTTGGGGCATGGCGAGGCTCAGACCCCTACCCCCTCACATGCTACCTCTACTCTATTAGCTGCAGAAGAGCATGATAGAGCCCCAGTTCCTCCGGCTTTGCAGCCTCCAGTTCCTTCCCCTACCGTTCCAGACCAGGACTTGCGAGATGCAGTCCAGTTATTGATTAGATTGGTGGCTACTCAGACTCAGTGGCAGGCTAGTCTTCCGGACAGGGCTGTTAGTTCCCATGTGCGTGACTTTCTTACTTTGTACCCTCCAATTTTCACGGGGACAAACCCGAAGGATGATCCTCAGAACTTTGTAGATCGAATGGGTTGCGCTTTGAGGGTAATGCATGCTTCTGATACATAATTAGTGGAGCTAGCTTCTTATAGACTGTGGGATGTGGTCGCGGTATGGTATAAGTCCTGGCAACATTCGAGAGGGAAGAATGCACCTCTAGCAGTATGGTCCGAATTCACTAGGGCCTTTCTGGATCATTATCTACCCGCTCAGGTTCGACAGGCTAGGGCTGATGAGTTTCTATTGCTTCGCCAGAACAATATGAGCGTTCGAGAATATAGTTTGAAGTTTAACTCCTTGGCTAGATGTGCTCCGATGATGTTGGCGGAAATGGAAGATAGGGTACACCGTTTCGTGACTGGACTTGGGCCTCATTTGATTAAGGATTGTATGACGGCTTCATTATAGGGTGGCATAGATATTGCTTGCATCCATGCGTATGCTCAAAATTTGTAGGACCTTGAACGTCAATAGCGGACCAAGCAAGACCCAAATTGGGGACGTTATAAGCGGGCCAGATCCGCAGGTTATTCAGGTGCTTATCAGGAAGGTTATGGGCCCTATTCTTATAGATCAGCCCCTTCAGTAGTTAGTGCGCCTTCCCGGTTCCAGAGGCAGCTTTATGATAGACCCACTTATTCTGGACTGGGCTAGAGCTCGAGAGCATTTGTTCCTTCTTATTGGGGAGAATCGAGTCAGGCAAAGGCCCCACTGCCCAGTTGTGATCAGGGTGGTAAGGGCCACTTTGGCTAGTGCCGCCAGGGTATGGGGGTGTGTTATTCTTGTGGGCAGCCTGGTCATGTTATGGGAAACTGTCCATCTCACGGTAGAGGATGTCCAGCTCAGCCGACAAGTTGGATCGCAGGTTCTTCATCTTCTGTTCGCCCTCCTGGGCAAGGTTCTTCTTCAGTGCCAATAGGTAGAGGTCGGGTAAGAGGTCAGGTGTCTTGTTCCGGTAGCAGCCACAATCGTATTTATGCCCTTACTGGGCGGCAGGATCTTGAATCGTCCACAGATGTTTTGCCAGGTATATTATCCATCTGTTCCTATGATGTTTATGCGTTGATTGACCCGGGTTCCACACTATCTTATATCACTCCTTATATTGCTGATAAGTTTTGTATTAAGCCCGAATATTTACTCAAGCCTTTCTTAGTGTCTACCTCGGTCGGGGAACCTATTGTTGCAAGACGAATTTATCGTAAGTGTGTGGTTACGATATGTGGCCGTGAAACTTTTGCTGATTTGGTGGAGTTAGAAATGGTAGACTTTGACACTATTATGGGTATGGATTGGCTAGCCTTTTGCTATGCCAGTGTTTTTTTTTTGTCCAAAACTGTGAAATTTCAGTTTCCGAGAGAGCCGATTCTCAAATGGAAGGGAAATACTCCGACTCCAAAGGGTAGGTTTATTTCCTACCTTAAGGAAGAGAAAATGATTTCCAAAGGCTATATTTATCATTTGGTTCGAGTTAGGAGCACTGAAGTCGAACCGCCAACTTTGCAATCTGTTCCTGTAGTTAATGAATTTCAGGATGTGTTCCTCGAGGAATTACCATGTCTCCCTCTCGGAAGGGAAATTGAATTTGCTATTGACGTGTATTCGGACACTCAACCCATCTCTATTCCACCCTATCGCATGTCCCCTGCTGAATTGCAGGAATTAAAAGTGTAATTGCATGACTTACTGGATAAGGGATTTATTAGGCCCAACACGTCTCTGTGGGGAGCACTGATATTATTTGTACGCAAGAAGGATGGCTCACTAAGAATGTGTATTGATTACCGGCAATTGAATAAGGTAACTCTCAAGAACAAATATCCATTGCCTAGAATTGATGATTTGTTTGACTAGGTACAGGGCACCAAATGCTTCTCGAAGATTGACTTAAGGTCAGGGTATCATCAATTACGTGTAAAAGGGGAAGACATTTCAAAGACAGCTTTCCGAACGAGATATGGGAATTTTGAGTTCTTAGTTATGTCTTTCGGTGTTACACCCCGTAGTTTCGTACGTGGAAATTTCTAAGTGTTTGACATTCTAAGTATGGATACTGAGGTTCCCTTCAAGGATATATGATATCATACGAAGTAATCCTATGGTCATGACGGTTTACGTTCATATAATAAGCTATGAGAAACTCCGGGACCAAGCAAATCAAAGAAAATAAATTTGGCAAAAATTTGGAAAAAGTTGACAAAATTTTGGACAGAATTTTAGGTCAACATTGGAGGGGTATATCTCCAAGTATATTAAGAGTTTTAAGGTGTTCCAAAAACCTAAAATGAAGTTCGTCGAGTCTAGTTTCCAACGCAACAAACCGTCGATACGATATCGGAGCACAGAATTATGGACGTTACAAGTTCAACTGACAGAACAGAAATGCGTGCTACAGTAACTGCTACAGTGACCCTCGACCCGAATTTGAACCAATATAAAAGGGGCTTGCCCCCTCTTTTTTTCAGCCAAAATTTCTTCCAAACAATTCCAAAATGCTCTAGAATGTTCCCCAACTCTCAAACCCAATTTCAAGCCTAAATCAATGATAATTCTTGAATTCCGGTTCAGGCAACGTATAGTTGCGAGTATAGAATCGTATAGCGACGCGTTCGATTCAAGTTTAAGGTGAAAAAAAGTGAAGATATGGCGATATTATCAGGAGCAAGGTATGAATCTCCTATTATTAATGTTAATTTTGATTTATTTACGGAGATAAAACTGCCAAATAGTCGTCTAATAGTTTTGTTGATAGAAATATGGGATGTTTATGGAGTATTTTTGGTGTTGAGAATTTATGATTAATATTGGTATTGATTTTGTTGTTGTTGGTTGCTGAATTACTATTTTGGGCTAGGCATATAAACAGGGGAGATGCTGTCGAAATTTCGGCAGATTCTAGAAAGATTTATTTGAAGGACTAAGACAAGCGTATAAAGGTTAGTCTAACAATAGTATAAATTTTCTTGAATATAGATTTACGAGCCTGGGAGGACAAACTTTGAGTAGTTAAAGTTAAGGCGACCAAAAAGGTATGTTAAGGCTAAACCCTTTCTTTCTAAAGGCACGATTTTTTTGTTATAAACCTTTGTGCCATATCCATAATATCCTTGCTTCCACAAATGCTAGAAGCCTATGAATCTCATGATCCTTATGATATTATTGAGCTTATTCATGATCTTGAGACTATTCTTTGTGATTGATCTCACCTCATAATACTTGTTCTTTCGAGGTGAGATATAGCGATGACGGTTCTATTTTCAATGCTATCTAAGTTCATGATTCTCGAGACTCCTATGACATCGTCGACTTCACCTTAAGATAGTTGATCTTCTAATGAAGGATATAATGATAATGGTAATGCTAACGATGATGTTGATTTCATTTATACATTTTTATGTGTATGTATGTATGTTTACATGTATGTATGTATGTATGCATTGCATCCCACTGATCAGCTGGGGATAACACCGCGCCTATATGGCCGGGCAAGATAACACCGCGCCTATATGTCCGGGCAAGATAACACCGCGCCTATATGGCCGGGCAAGATAACACCGCGCCTATAAGGCCGGGCAAGATAACACCACGCCTATATGGCCGGGCAAGATGCTATATATACTACCGTGCCTTAGTGGCCGGGCAAGATACTATATATATTACCGCGCCTTAACGGCCAAACAATATATTATATATGGATATATATGGAAAAGGTTTTCTTTAAAAGCTAAGCATGCATGACATTCGCCTTAAAAGGGCATTCAGAGGCACAGGTTGATCTTTTTTATATTACTTTATCTTCATACGTTCATCATATTATTTTCCATGTTCGGTATCTCTTACCATGTTACCATTCATGCCTTACATACTCAGTACACTATTCGTACTGACGTCCCTTCTTATGGACGCTGTGTTCATGCCCGCAGGTGTAGATAGATGAGACGAGGATCTTTCATCGTTGGCTGCTTTCAGGTATTGGTCTCGGGTGGTGGCTCCACTTCTTCCTGGAGCATTGCCGAATGTGAGTCTATATATATATATGAATTGTGTTAAGGGTACGTCGGGGGCCTTTTCCCGACTTGTATACTTCAGTCATGTTCATAAAGGCTTTGCAGACAGTTCCTATGTACAGCCTAGTCATAGTGTGACAGTAGTAATGTCGGCATCATGGGTCTATTGTACATTTACTTATGCATGATATTATGTTCATATTTATCCTCTTAATCTTATTATTTCCAATTGAGACACGAAGGATGTAAGTTATAAGTTGGTTCGCTCGGTTCCTGTAAGGTGCCGGGTGCCAACCACGCCTTACCAAGGGTGGGGTGTGACATTCGGATTGACAAATGCTCCTACGGCATTTATGGCATTAATGATCACAGTATTATGGCCCTTCTTAGATGTCTTTGTTATAGTATTCATCGATGATATCTTGGTATATTCTCGTTCGGAAACGAAACATGCTGATCACCTCCGACAGGTGTTGCAAACATTGCGGGATCAAAGGTTGTATGCCAAATTTTCCAAATGTGAATTTTGGCTAATTTCAGTGGCTTTTCTAGGCCACATTATGTCCGATGAAGGTATTAAAGTTGATGATCGAAAGATCGAAGCCGGTAAGAACTGGCCCCGAACAACAACCGCTTTGGAAGTTCAAAGTTTCTAGGGTCTTGCTGGGTATTATCGGATTTTTAGAAAATTTTCTTCCATAGCAGCTCCCCTTACAAAATTAACTTAGAAGGCGGCCAAGTTTCAATGGTCAGAAGCGTGTGAGCGGAGTTTCCAGAAATTAAAAGATAAGTTGACATCCGCTCTAGTTCTTGCCCTTATAGAAAGCACTGATGGTTACATTGTATACTGTGATACGTCACGCATAGGCCTGGGGTGTGTACTGATGCAAAATTGTAAGGTGATTTCTTATGCCTCACGACAGTTACGGAAACAAGAGCAAAATTATCCAATTCACGATCTGGAATTGGCCACGGTAATTCATGCTCTGAAGATATGGCGGCATTACTTATATGGAGTCTATGTTGATATCTATATAGACCATAAAAGCCTTCAATATATATTCAAGCAAAAAGAACTGAACTTGAGACAACGATGGTGGCTCGAATTGCTAAAGGGTTACGATGCTGAGATTTTGTATCACCCTGGCAAAGCTAATGTTGTTGCTGATGCTCTAAGCAAGTCAATGGGTAGCCTATTGTATGTGCCAGCGGAAAAGTTGGAAATGACTAGAGAGCTTTATCGCTTGGCAAATTTGGGAGTTCACCTGCTGGTTTCTGAAGAAACTGGGATTACCTTACAGAATATATCCCAATCGACTCTTGCCTCGGATGTAAAGACTCAGCAGAATGAAGATCCAGTTTTAGCTAGCATTAAGGAAGGGGTGCAACAAAATCGGATCTCAACCTTTGAACTGGATTCAAATGGGATTCTCAAATATCAAGGCCGTTTGTGCGTTCCAAATGTAACTGAGCTTCGAGACAGGATCATGTCAGAATTTCATTACTCCTGCTATTCAATTCATCCCAGATGCACCAAGATGTATCATGACCTCAAGGGCTTTTATTGGTAGAATGGTATGAAGAAGGATATTGCTAACTTTGTAGCTCAATGACCTACCTGCCAGTAGGTAAAGATCAAACATCAAAAACCCAGTGCCTTCTTACTAGAAATGGAGATCCCAGCATGGAAGTGGGAAGTGATTAATATGGATTTTATCACGGGATTGCCCCATTCTCGTCGCAAATTCGATTCTATTTGGGTGATCGTTGATAGGTTAACTAAATCAGCCCATTTCTTGCCAGTAAGAACCACCTATGGTGCTGAAGACTATGATAAATTGTATCTTAAGGAGATTGTGCGTCTTCACGGCATTCCTGTGTCCATTATTTCTGACAGGGGTGCTCAGTTTATGGCAAAGATCTGGAAATCTTTTCAGGAAAGGCTTTCCATCCGCTGTCGGGCGGGCAAGATGAACGGACCATTCAGACTCTGGAAGATATGTTACGAACCTGTGTATTGGATTTCCAAGGAAGTTGGGAAGACCAGTTGCCTCTGATAGAGTTTGCTTATAATAATAGCTATCATGCTAGTATTAAAATGGCTCCGTATGAGGCTTTATATGGCAGGAAGTGTAGGTCTCCTGCCTGATGGTTTGAAGTTAGAGAAGCAAATGTATTCGGGCTAGACCTTGTTCATCAGGCCATTGAAAAGGTAAAGTTTATCCGGGGACGGTTACACACAGCTCAGAGCCGGCCGAAATCTTATGCGGATGTACGGCGAGAATTGGAGTTCTAGGTAGGTGATTGGGTATTTCTGAAAATATCACCTATGAAGGGCGTGATGTGATTTGGTAAGAAAGGGAAGCTCAGTCTCCGATATATTGGACCTTACAAGATCGTCCGAAAGGTAGGCCGGATAGCTTATGAATTGGAATTACCATCAGAACTACAAGCAGTTCATCCAGTTTTTCATGTGTCCGTGCTGAGAAAATGTATCGGAGATCTTTCCAGAGTCGTACCTATTGACGATATATAAGTTACAAAAAATCTGACATACGAGGAAGAACCAATTGCTATTCTCGACCGACATGTCTGCAGACTCATAAACAAAGATGTGGCTTCAATAAAGGTTCTGTGGAGAAGTAAAGATATGGAAGAGATGACATAGGAAGCTGAAGCAGAAATGAAGTCCAAGTATCCCCATTTATTCCCTGCCACAGATGATACTATTCCGGAGGAATCCTTGCAAGATGCTGCTTTATTCGCAAATCACTTACAAGGTAAAAGTCATATTTAATCCCTTGAGAATCAATGTGATGGGAAATATTATTCTAATTACTGCATGTTATGTGTCGTTGAGTACGGTATCCTACAGGACATATAAACTGGAATTGTGGTAGGCAAGAAATTAGCAGTGCTCAAATTGCAAAAGATACTTTACTAATGTTCCGTAAAAATTTGAAATGTATGATTATACTATAAGTATTCTAACATTCGAGGATGAATGTTTTTAAAAGGGGGGGGGGGGGGGGGGGGGAAATGTTACACCCCGTAGTTTTGTACGTTGAAATTCGTAGGTGTTGGCTGTTTTAAGTATGAACATCGGAGTTACCTTCAAGGATACATGAGATTAGATGCGCTTATCCTATGTTTATGAGGGTTTAATTTCATATAATAAGCAGCGGAAGGATTGGCGGGCAAGTGAATTAAGGAAATTAAGTTTGTTGGATTTTGGAGAAAATATGAGGGGCAGTTTTGGCCCTACTTGAGGAAGGAATATCTTATAGTATATGAGGAGATTTGGGGCGAAACAAATTGAAGTTTGGGAAGTCTAGTTTCCAAAGAAACAAACCGTGTGTCGATCCGACATCAGAAGAGAGAATTATGAGCATTTTAAGACGGACTTCTAGTGCAGGGCTTAACCCTGCGTGAACGCGCCAAAGGGTGGCGCGAACTGTTACACCTCGGACATTTCCTATGTTGAGCTATGAATAGACTAACGCAAGCTTAAGGGTAACATGGAGTCCATATGGCCTTAAGAAGAGTACTTGATAACTTTAAAGTGTATACGACAAGTTTTTAAAGCTAGACGAATCGGTGAAACTAAGTTTGTCGAAGGAAGTAAAGTATAAGTCGTGGTTGGTGAGGTTTTTGCAAGTATCAAGTTAACGATTATTTATTAATGTCTTGGGGAGGAGCTATAAGGATCCCTAGATGGTTAATGAAGTACTATACAAGTGCCAAGAAGGTTCCATAAGGATTGGAAGTCAAACGAAGCAACGAGAGCAATTTCGAAAACATGTGAGTTATACGACCACTTATACGGCCCGTATAGCTTATATGGCCTGTATAACTTGTACTGTCACGACCCAACCCCGTGGGCCATGACTAGTGCCTGAGCTGGACACACATATACGTACTGTTAAATATAGACAAGTTGATTCTTAAGAATAATATGGAAACTTTGCAAAAGAACCTCAAAGTTTCCTAATGTCATCATATATAGGTATCCAGATAACCTGTCTCCTGAGGAGTCACAATTAATCAAAATATAATATGATACGCAAGCTGGCAAGGCTGCCACTACATGTCAATATGATACGCAAGCCGACAAGGCTGCCACAACATATCAATACCACACGCAAGCCGACAAGGCTGCCACAACATATCAATACCACACGCAAGCCGACAAGGCTGCCACAACATATCAATACCATACGTAAGCCGACAAGGTTGTCACAATATGTGAATACCATTCGTAAGCCATATAGACACACCTGAACAATACTTATACACAACCCACACATATGTCTACAGACCTCTAAGAGTATCGATAGTGAAAATATGATGAGACAGGGCCCCGCCGTACCCCTGGGTAAACATATATATACATCAAAAAGGATCTGTACCAAAGGTCTAGGCTCCAAAACAATAGAGCTCTCCAAGACAGCTAAGTAGAAGTCCTAAGCTGGAGGATTGCCAAATCGAGTATTTGTACCTGCGGGCATGAAACGCAGCCCCCCGAAGAAAGGGGGTCAATATGAGATATGTACTGAGTATATAAAACATGAAATACAACAAAGAGAATCACGACTGAAATAGAGATCATAGGAGACAAGTATGACATTTAAAGTACCAATACACTGGCCTATGAAACGTAAAACATGCATGTCATTATCATATATCGTACCCGGCCCATTACGGGACTCGGTGAATAAAGTCATCACATACCATCCTTGGCGCCATAATCACATCATCATATCATCATATCATCACATCATCATATCATCATATCATCATATATATACATATACTGTACCCGACCCTCTAGTGAGGGACTCGGTGAACAATGCAGTGAACTGTGACGAGAACATACCCGGCCCGGGACTCGGTGAAAGATATAATAACAGCATGCACGAGCAGAGTAGTGAGTAACCATATGCAAATCAAATCATCATCTGAGACTCGATAGAATAGATAAAATGAACTAACACTTGAATATCAACGGAGACAGTCATGTCAAGTATCTCTCGAACATCATTATGAATTTTGTCAAATGGAACTTCAGGAGTCATAGTCACGTACCGAGACAATATGAAATAACTTATGGAGATCAAGAATATTAACCACACTAGTGTCTCTAAGAATAGGAACTTATACATTCGTCGTTTGTTCATTTCATGTAAATCATGCCAAAAAGAAAGAAGGGTTAGCTTTACATACCTTTTATAGGTTAACCGTAACCAAGTTCGCTGTGTCGCCCCTTTAGCCTATTTAATATGAAAGTAACGCTATCGTTAGTAAACTATACTTTCTAGCTTATAGCTCTACAACCAATCACTTATAGGAATCATTCTTTAGTTCATACTTTCTTGATTAGGATTTTGGTTAGCTAAGAACATAACAGAAATCGGGCAGCATTTCCTCTATATAACTCGCCTAACCCGAACTTCCAATTAATGTCCTGTTATCACAGCAATACCAACAACAACAATAATAGAAATATTCATATCAAATCCTTAAAATCCAACCCACAAACAACTCAAACAACCCAATAACCTTTCTTAATCCTTTTCCAATCCAAATCATTAGCATTTAAGATTATACACCAACAAGACCAACATACGCTTTGTATATGATACGTTATACACTTCTTTCCTCCAAATTTAGGAGCCACATCACCAACAACACGACAACAACAAGAACAACAACACATGAACATAAAGCCACACTTTTAATCCTTCAACTCAACAATTCCATATAACAACTACATCTTTAATTATCATAATTCCTTCATTTTTGACACACAATCAACGACACCATTAATCCAATTATACCATAAAATGAGAAGATCTTACCTTAATTTAATTGGAGCAAATTCTACACTCACTTGCACCAATTGCACTATTTCCTCTTCCTCAATTCAATCCCTTATGTTGCTATCACTTCCTTGGACGTGCAAACTATCTTGGAATTTAATCTAATCAAGAAAAATATATATTTTTTTTTAAAAACCACAGCGGGTCGAGAGCTTGGCAGCCATGGCTATGCTCCTCCCTCCTTTTCACTTAATCTACAATTTGCAAATCAAAAAGAATAGCTAAAATTAGTCATTAACTTGACTATGTATATGATGTCCATCCATAGGACAAGTGCCCCCCCCCCCCCTAATGACTCATCAATTTCTATTGTTTTATTTTATTATTTCTTTTTTAAAATTCGGTGGGGCCCACTTAATTATCTAATTAGCTAACTTAATTAATCTTAATTAATCAATAATCTCCACTAAATAATCTAATCATAGTTAATTAATCCCTAATCTCCATTAATAGTTCTATACTAATTGAAATTTATAAACAAATCGTGCACTAATTAAAATCGAGGATTAAAAGTCCTTATTTCATATCCCAAAAATAATCTCGTCCTTAACTTATGTCAATTAGCTTACGAATAATTCGACATACAAAAATACGGGATATAACATGTACGCTCCATATAAGGGTCCGTATAACCTGTCCAGAGAAGGGTCACTCCCTGGTAGTATTATACGGTTACTTATATGGACTGTATAAGTGTTCGTATAACCATGTCAGACAACTTTTAAATTTTTATAAAAAGAGGACCCAAGTTCTTATTTTTCATTTCCCTCATTATCTACACCTCAAGAGAGCTCTAGAACATTCTCCATACCATACCAACATGAACTCAAGAGAAATCACAGATTAATTAGCAAGAATCGAGAGGATTAAGTGTAAAAGGCTCACTAGGGTTCTTGGAGTCAAGAATTCCTTTTGTGTTGAAGTTGGATTTTTCTCAAGTGAAGTATCTTCACCCAAAGATCATTACTACATAATCAAGGGTGAGTTTTACATCTAGTTCATGTTATTAGAGTATTGAGTGGTTGAAAGACTTGGATTAGAGAAGGAAGTAGAATATGAGCTCAAATATGGAAATAATGGTATTTTGAGTAGTAAGTTAATTTGAGTCATGATTCTTAATATGAGATGAGAATAATCTTGTTATGAATGATAATAATAACGTTGAGGAAGTATTATATGAGAATGAACATGGTGTTGCGTTGTAGCTATGGTTGTGGATGATTTGAAAGAGAATTGTGAGGATTGAATAATGTTTAACTTGAAGAAGTTTATTAATGATGATATCATGGATTTTGTTATTGATGTTTGGTAGTTGTTTATTAGATGGAGGAAGTTGTGGAAACAAAGGAATTGCTACCCAATTTTTGTTAGCTCTTAGTTGCTTTAGATTAGACTTAAACATGTTTCTAATGATCTATTGTAATACGAATTCTCTTGAATGTAGAGTGGTGAGCTTGGAAGGAGAGCGCTTAGTCATTGAGAAGACGTAAAGGTATGTAAGGCTAGTCCCTTTCTTTCGTAAAGGAATGACTCCTATGTTGCCATATTCTCCACATTCCATGACCTTCTTACGTCCCAGAAGCTGAAAGTTTATGATTCTTAAGAGCTTCTTATGAGATAGAGATTAGATACGTTCCATGACAAGGATGATGATAATGATGCTATTTTAGAGATTCCAAAGCCTATGAGATGATGCTATTATGAGCTTCATAATCCCATTTTTATGATTTCATTGATGTTATTTCTTGTTGTTGCCTCACCTCATGATACTAGTTCCTTCAAGGTGAGACCTAGCGATGATGTTTGATCCATAATATAATCGGAGGTTCCTGACCTTACGTCACTTCGATAGAGCTATGGCTTTCATTTGGGCTCTCATGCATGCTTTATGTTATTTTCACGTATAATCACACCGTGCCTAGTTGGCCGGGCAGACACCACTACGCTGGGCGTAAGTGGGCAGCTATGATGATGATTACACCGTGCTTAATCGTCGGGCAGACACCACTAGTGCGTGGCATGAGATGTTTACGCTGGACGCGGGAGGCCAGGACGCGGGCTAATGATAATCACACCGTACCTATATGGTCGGGCAGTTTATGTATTTATATATGATATGATGTTTTTTATTATAAAAATTGGCATGCATGATTCTGCCTTGAGAGGCAATCAGTTACAGGTTATTCCTTTACTTTATGTTCTCTCATTTCTTTATTACGGTTGATATACATGCCTTACATACCCAGTACATTGTTCGTACTAACATCCTTTTCCTCTATGGATGTTGTGTTCGTGCCCATACGTAGACAGGGAGACAGTCCGAATTTTTATGAGCTTATCCAGCAGACATACAAGAGCACTCCACTACTCCAGAGGTGCAGCTTAAAGGTATATTCTTTTGTGTACATATTGGGGCATGGCGGGGTCCTGTCCCATCCTTACGATTTCAGCACTCCAGTTAGAGGCTCGTAGATACATATGTGTGGGTAGTAGATGTCTCGTGATCTTCTTAGTGTATATCATGTGTATCAGTTTGTAGCCTCGTGGGCTTAAGTATTCATATGTTTTGAGAGATATTTGAGGATCATTTCATGATAAGCTTGTGTTGGAAATGGGGTATGTTCAGCTTGAGCGTGATGATAAGTCTGATGGGTGGTGCTCGATAGTTAGCTCCGGATACCCGTCATGGCCCTCTAGTTGGGTCGTGACACGAACACACAGAGTAGCACTGGCCAACTCTGCGCGAACGCGCAGAAGGAATTTTGAGGGTCGGTTCCAACAGACTCTAATCCACTATATAAGGGATAACAACCACATTTTCTTCATAATAAATCCGCCAAATATTCCATAAAGCTCAAAAAACATATGAGAGCTTATATACACCATAAAAGTGAGGATTTTGAGTAATTTCAAGAGATGGAGTATTAATCAAGGTCCGAATAGCGTGTAGCCGCAATTGTAGTTTCGTTTTGCGTTGGAGTTAGCCTGGATTCAAAGTAAATATTGAAGATCTTCCTATTCTAGTAAAGTTAAGGTGTGAATTTCTCTTTATTAATATTGATTTAGGAATATTTACGAGAATAAGAGTTATAGATAGTGGTATTGGTATTGTTGGCTTGAGCATTGAAGTTGAAGAAAGTTTTGGATGAACTTATACATAATTATCTTGTAGAATCTTGATGATATTGTTGTTGATGTTATTGGTATTGTTTGGGAGTTTCTTTGGTATTTGGAGGAAGTAGATAATATAGGGGAGATGCTGCCCAAACTTTCGTAACCCAAATTAGCCTTTGATAACTAGTACTTATAACTTGATGGGAAATATGATGAAAGTATGATTAAAGATGTATTTCTCGATATCTAGGTTTGGGTGAAAGGCAAGCATCGGAGTAAGGGATTCTTTAAGTGGTGGCTTGACGGATAAGGTATGTAAGGTGTTTGCTTCTCTCTTTCTTTGGCACGAATCCAACTAGAATATGAACATGAGCGTTCCATAACAAATTTACTCCACTCCTATGCTTTGTATTTCCAATCTTAATGCTTTAATTATTTGATTGGTTCTAAAATAATATCATGTGTATCATCATTTAGTTATTTCCTTGGATTCGATATGTATTCCATAAATTGTTCGGAGGTTACCGACCTTATGTCACTCTGAAAGGCCGTTGTTACTTCATTGGCTCATTATGCATTGTATATATATATATATATATATATATATATATATATATATATATATATATATATATATATATATATATGTATGCATTATTTTACTATACCGAGCCGCGTTATATTCGGCCGGGTACGGCACATTTTGTGAAACCACTGATCAATTGGTATTACACACCGAGTCCCGAAAGGGCCGGGTTCCAAAAGGGCTAGGTACGTTACACACCGAGTCCTGAAAAGGCCGAGTACATTATAATGTTGATACTATTTATATATATAAGTATATACTTGCATATGATTTTGTAAACTCATGCATTGTATGTTGTACTTTCTCATATGGCAGGTCACTTCTATTCTTTTTATGTCTCCGTCCTACTTATGTAATTGACTCTAGCCTTACAGACTCAGTACTTTTACCCGTACTAACATCCCGTTACATGGTACACTGCATTTCCTGCTGCAGGCTCTGACAGAGTTATTGGAGAGCAACCGCAGTAGGACTTCCAGCTTCAGCGGTGTCAGCAAGTGCCACTACTCCGGACTTGCTATCTTTGGTACTTTTCTGCTAATATAATATATGTTCATATGTACACTCTTAGAGGCACATTGAAATAGTGGGGTATGTAAGTAGTGTATATGGTCATGTTGGCATTGTGTTGGTCTGTGAGACTTCCCTGTTAGCCTTGTCGTCTTTATGATACTCCTGATGTTGTAGCCACCATGTCCGTTCGCATATGTACATATATGTTGGATTATTGGATATTTCTATATTGGGTCTTTTCTGCGTGCAGGTGTATGATAAGTTATAGTATAAGGTATTCAAGGTAACTGTTAAGTCAAATGGTTCCCGGCCTATGGGTCGGAGCCTGTCATACTCCTTGTCGGGGTGTGACACTAGTCCTCCATCAAGAGGAAGAGATTGAAGAGATGAGAAAGGATCCAGTAGTGATGATTGGATGTATTACAATAGTTCATATTGACAATGAAGGCAGGGAGGTCACAGGAATGGAAAATATCACTAATAATGATGATCATATTGTTAACAATGCCAGATTAAATGATGAAGTTTTGGATGAGATATCAGTAGATGCAGGGGTGGAGTGCAAACTTGAATCATGTATCATATGCAGATGATACAATCATATTTGCATCTGCAAATAAAGCTTCTTTGGAGATGATTATGTCAATTTTGCTTGAATATGAGAGAGTACCTGGACAAAAGATCAATGAAGAGAGGAGCTTTTTTTATATGCATAAGAAGGTGGCTATTGTACTGAATCAGGAGGTACAACAAATAACAAGCTTCAGCAAAGGTGAATTCCCACTTACTTATTTGGGATGTCCTATCTTTCATGCTAGAAGGAAGAAGTTGTTCTATAAAGACATGATGAAGAAAGTAAGGGACAGGTTGCAGGCTTGGAGAAGCAAATTATTATCCTTTGGAGGGAAAGTTGTGTTGATATCAAGTGTTGTACAAAGCATCCCAATTTATTTAATGTCTGCTAAGGTGCCTCCAAAGTGTGTCATTAAGGATCTACACAAGCTATTCAATAGATGTTTTTGGCAAACTAAGGAAGAAGGAAGAAACAAGCACTGGTCTTCATGGGAAAATGTATGCTATCCAAAGAATGAAGGATGGTTAGGCTTCAAATCACTATATGATATATCCAAAGCATTGTTTGCTAAACATTAGTGGAGATTCATGACAAGCAGTACACTGTGGTACAATTTCATGTGGAACAAATATTGTAAGAGGTTTAGGCCAACTGTGGTTCAGTGGAAAGGGGAATCTCAGACTTGGAAAATGATGCTGCAAGCTAGAGATGAAACGGAACATGGTATTTGGTGGGAACCTAAGAATGGATCTTATTCAATCTGGTTTGCTAATTGGTCTAAACTAGGTGCCTTGTATGATCTGATACCTATTCAATCTCAGAATGATGTTATAGGAGAATAGCTTGAAGAGTTGATGAGTGAAAGTTAGAACTATGCAAAGTTATAAGATGTGTTACCAGCTGTTATTGTTGATCATGTTAGAAAAGAGCTGGGACATTTTGTGAGAACAACTGAGATAGATAGGCCATGGTGGATGCTTACAAGTTCTGGTAATTTCATAGTTAAGAGTGCATGGGAGAAGCTGAGGCAAAGGAATCTGGTATCACTTGTTTGTGACAAATTCTGGATCAAAGGTTTGCCATACAAAATCTTGTTTTTCTTATGGAGAGTTTGGTTTTGTAAGCTACCTATAGATGAAGTGCTGATGAAAACGAGAATCAACACAGTCTCACGATGTTGGTGTTGCCAGACTCAGCAGGAAACCATGGATCATATTTTCATTACAGGTCCTTTTGCAACTACAGTATGGCATTATTTTTCAACTGCAGTAGGTGTATTAGGCCCTTTTCTATAGATTCAGCAGACATTCTTGTGCTGGTGGAATTTTTAAACTGTTGCAAGGTTGAAACCTTTATATCAAGCAATTCCTACTTTGGTTTTGTGGAAAATTTGGACGGGCAGGAATACCATGAGGCATGGAAGAGCAGTTTCTCATAATAAGATCATTCATGAGATCAACAGGAACACATATATGCTATCACAGAAAAGATATCCTTGACTGCAGAATATGCTAAAAAGCTAGCCTGTGATAGTTGAATTGTTAGAGAACTATAGGATGCCATTAACTTATAAACAGGTGAAGTGGAATTTTCTAGATAGAGTATGCTTTAAATGCAACACTAATGGTGCTTCTAAAGGAAATCCAAGGCCAAGTTCAGCAGCCTTTTGTATTAGAGACAGTTCAGGAGAGTTTATATATGCAATGGCAAGATTGTCAACTAATACTACTAATCTTGTTGCTGAAGCTGTGGCTATTGAGGAGTGGAATAAGTATTGTGTTCTGCATGATTTACTGTTTGTAGTAGTGGTAATAGATTCCCTTACAATGCAAAAGATGTTGGATGGCATTTGGGAGGTGCCATAGAGCATTGCTTTGACAGTGAGGAGTATACAAAAATGGATGAAGGATAAGGCTGTTTTAGTGGTGCATGTGTTCAGAGAAGGAAACTGTGTGGCAAATTATTTCACTAACCTAGTTTTTGATTTTGCAGGTACAATTCAATACAATCAGTTTCAAGATATTCCAGCTCATGGAAGGAGATTGATCAACATGGATAAAAGTCAAATACCAAACTTGAGGGTTAGATCAACAACAAACTCAACAACTATCATGGCAACAGTAGTACAAGACAATAATGATGGAAGGGGAGGAAATACAACTGGAAATAACTTTGTTTTGTGGTGTGTGGTATTAACCTTGGTTCATTCTACCACAAACCATCGATATTTCTGGTTGGGAACTTCATCAATTTGGAGCTAGATGCAGCAAGTTACAAGCAAGAGAATCAACAACAACTTTTGTTACTCAGTTCATATGCTATACTAGCTAAGATCATGGATTAATAATACTGCAACTGAACTCTACTTCATCCAGGATTACCTGAAGTTAAATTCAAGAGATTTGATCCATTCCACCTGTAAGACTTGATGGTGTGAAAGATGGATACAAATCAAGGTCCATGATTTATTTAGTATGATGAAGGTTTATGTAGTATTAATGTGTTGATCATAACTAACTTTCCTTTTTAGATAGTTTCTTTTTTATGCATTGTTTCTATAAATATTTTTATGGAATAAATTCCCAACACGTTAGGTGGTTTTGAAAAAAAAAATTAAAAAAATGAGGTTTTATAAGACTAGACGTGTTCATCTTAAGTATACGGAGGTTTAAGTTCATGTTTGGCATGTATTGGAAGGATTAGAGGATGAACGAATCAAAGAGAATACATTTCATTAGAGTTTGAGTTTAGGAAGAGAAATATGGACCATATATCAAAATATAGACCGTACCTTGAAATACAGTCCGTACTTCTCTTGGCAGAGAGGGCAGAAATTTCATTGGAAAATACGGTCCATATATATATATATATATATATATATATATATATATATATACATCTAGTATTTCTGGGAGTGTTTCTATGTCGGTTTCAACTCTTTTTTTTAAATACTTCATATACTCCTCATTTTATCTTATTTCTTCCACTTCCCCTGACCTCTAACCTTCTAGGAAACTCTCCCCAATATACCTAACCGACCCCTAAGTAAAAGCAAGAATCAAGTGCCTAAAGGTCCTAAAGTGATGGTGGAAGCTTCTTTCTCCCCTTGGTAGTGGTTTTGGAGGATGCTTCAAGGTGAAGTAGTCTTGGAATTGGAGTGGTCTTGATTTCTTGAGGTAAGACTCCATCTTAATTCCATGTTTATAAGTTTATGTGATGATTATACTAGGTTTGGAAGGAAATAAGTTGGAGGGAAGGTTCAAATATGAACATGAGCTTACGTTGAGATTTAATATAGCTTGAGTCATCTTGTTAATGTGTTTTTGAACTAAAATCTATTGTAAGGATAGTAGTTGGTGTTGAGATTGTATTGAGGATGTTAGACTTGTTATAATTATAAGAATAAAGTGTAGAAGTATCATATACAAAGCGTATATTGGAATGTTTTGATGTAAATCTTGGAGTGAGTAGTGCTGTGAAATTAACGAGACTTATATGAGGTTGTTGTTATGTTGTTGGCTGTTAAGTGTACTGTAGTGACTAAGGAGATTAGAGTATTGGTCCGACAGATTCGTGGTGGGGTTGTGTTGAATACGTGAAGTATGTTAAGGCTAACTTTCTTTCTTTTGGCATGGTCCTCATGAACGAACCGTAAACGCAACTCTACCCATAATGATTCCACTCTTAGCAGCTAGAGATGTCCTATGTTGATTCATGTTCCAACGATATTGTTCATAGTAAGTCTTTCAGATTCAATATGCTTTATAAAGTCATATGGCGATGAAAATGCTATTCCATAATGATGATCGGAGGTGTAACGACCTTACGTCACTCCGAAAGATTCAGGATGCACTCTTATCATATTCATGCATTGCATTATATATATATATATATATATATATATATATATATATATATATATATATATATATATATGTATGTATATGGAGTATGGGGAAGGTGATGGGGTTATATACGCACTACCACATCATCAGCTGGTCATATGATGATAAGTATGCCCATAGAGGCCGATATGATGATGATTATGCCCAAGAGGCTGATATGATATGATGGGATGCCCACAGAGGCATGACAGGAATTATATATGCATGATCAGGCGTTCAGATGTATAGGTTGCATTCCCTTTATCCTACATACTTTCATGTCATCTTTATGTTACTTCCATGCCTTACATACTCAGTACTTTTTTCGTACTGACGCCCCTTTCGCCTATGGGGACGCTGCGTTTCATGCTCGCAGGTTCAGGTAGATAGGTTGACGATCTGCCTCCGTAGGTTATTGTTTAGCTGATATTGGAGAACTCCTCTTGTCTCGGAGTTGTTGTTCAGCTTTGGTACGTTATATTTGTATTGTACAAATGGGTATGGCGGGGCTCTGTCCCTACCTTGTTATGTCATATACTCTATTAGAGGCTTGTACATAGTTTTGATACAGTTAGACGTTGTATAGCCCCCCTCGACCTATATTTTGTGTATAGTTGTCTATGGTGGCCTTACTGGCTTGTACAGTTTTGTCTAGCATAGTTATATACGCATGTCCTTTTGGCTCGTTCCCTTTCAATATATTTCTCTTATGATCTAGTGGGTTTCCATCTGATGACCTTAGTATTCCACCGTTGTTTATGATTACAATATGACAACATGATTAGTGGTGCTCGGTAGGTAGGGCCCGGGTGCCCGTCATGGCCCTCCGATTTGGCTAGTGACAAACTTGGTATCAGAGCAGTTCTATCTTAGGGTTGTCTACAAGCCGTGTCTAGCAGAGTCTTTTTTATAGTGTGTTGTGCACCACAATTATAAACAGGAGGTGTCACGACCCGACTAGGGGCCATGACGGGTATCCTGGGCTAACCACCAAGCACCACTCATTCTATTACTCATCATACTCATTATAGACTTCTTTAATATTCATGTGCTCATAATCATAGGAAAACCATTTATTTTTCATTTGGAAACATAATTACTTTTATATACATAAGCCCTTCGGCTATCAAAATAATATATATACAATAAGGACATCGTGAGACCATACTACACACATACGTATCTACGAGCCTCTACTAGAGTATCAGACATATGGACGAGACAGGACCCCGTCGTGCCCAAAACATATATGTACACAAAATAGTAAATCAATGGCACCTCTAGAATAATGGAGTGCTCTCAAAAGTCTGCTAACCGGCTCCTATGAATCTGGGTCGCCTCCCTGTCTACCTGCGGGCATGAACACAGCGTCCAAAGAAAAAGGACGGCAGTATGAACTTTGTACTGAGTATGTAAGACATGAATGAAATGAACATAATAGAGAAATCATGAGACATAAGATGAACATATAACCTGCGTAACTTTTAAGGGTGGACACCTTTCATGCCTATATCATATATAATCATAGTACATGGATCATCATAGCGCATACATCATCGTATCATATATATATATATATATATATATGTATCATGGTACCGTATCTGCTCATACACATTTAACATTATCCGTATTCGGCCACGTAGTGGCTCGACAATAGCCGTATTCGGCCACATAGTGGCTCGACAATATCCGTATTCGGCCACATAGTGGCTCGACAAAATCACATACATGTCTTCCGTACCCGGTCATAACAAGGCTCGGTATATCTCATCATCATCATTGCCATCACATACATCTCATAAGCTTATCATAATTTCTCATAGAGCATACATTTGAATTTAAAGACAATCTATGAAAATCATATCATATTCGTAGCATGAACTTCGTATAAATATCGTACGATAGACTTTATAATCTCTAGACTTAGGCTCATCATTACCATCATCGCATCTATGGAATATCTCTTACCTTTATCTCATATGAAATCCTCTATGAACATAGACTCGTAATTGTTTTCGGAACATTGGTCATAGGACATGCATTAGAGCTTATATACAATCTATAACATTATCGGGGTGACATAACGTATATCTCATCATCATTATTTCCATCACATATATCTCATAAGCTTATCATAATATCTCATAGAGCATACACTTGAATTTAAAGACAATCTATGAAAATCATATCATATTCGTAGCATGAACTTCGTATAAATATCGTATGATAGACTTTATAATAGCTAGACTTAGGCTCATCATTACCATCATCGCATCTATGGCATATCTCTTACCATTATCTCATATGAAATCCTCTATGAACATAGACTCGTAATTATTTTTGGAACATTGGTCATAGGACATGCATTAAAGCTTATAGACAATCTATTTCAATATCGGGGTGACATAAGGTCGAGAACCCCCGATTACATTATGAAATGACAATATTCATCATGTCTCACCTTGAAGGAACTAACATTTTAAGTTGAGTGTACACCATGAACAACATCAAGGGATCGTAAATAAGATCATTAACTCCATAGACATCATTTCTTGTTTTAGAATTTCTAGGCTTAAACTTATCATCGCTATTATCATATTCATGACGTATTCCTCATCTTTATCTCATAAGAAGATCTTTATCAATGTTGACTCATAGTTCCCGGAATGTAAGAAAGTCATGGAGAGGTAGGAAAATAATATCATAGGAATCATATAAGGATTATCATCTTCGTAGGAATGTCATTCATGAGCTTTAGGACTTCTAGACTTAGATTCATCATCAATATTGTCATGCTCGTAAGGTGTCTCTTTTCTTTATCTTGTATGAAGCTCATTATAATCGTAGACTCATAATTTCCGATATGTAGGAAAATCATGGAAAGATAGAAGGATTCATGCTATAGGAGTCATGCCTTAGAAAGAAGGGACTAGCCTTACATACCATTTCCTTTAGCTATTCTACCACTTGATCGTTCTCCTTCAATACTCATGTCTTTGCCTTCAAGGGAGTTCGTATTAACATTAGTTAGACGATTATAAGAACGTGCATACTAAAGCTAGAGAAAATTGGGCGGCATTTACTTTGTTTCTACTACTTTCTCCATATCTTATATCAATTCCCAAACATCCATAACTACATTCACAATATTATAGGAAACAATCATCATTCATCTACATTATCCACATTTCACAATTTCACTTCAATTCCTCCATAATTATGGTCGTGGTTCACTATTGCGTTTTCTCACATATAATACTTACGCCATGTTCTAAATGTCATTTATAGGTTACTTATAATCACCACATCTCAATATTCGTGATTCACTCCAAACTACTACCTAAAATGTTACTATTCACACATTCATGGCCCATTTTCTATGTCCTTCTACAATCCAAGTGTTTCAACTTTTCAATACCTTAAATAACATGTAAATACCATAAAACATACCTTAGATAGTGTAGAAATAAGCCTTGAGTTGAAATACTTCTCTTGCACCAAAACCCTAGTTCACTTCCATTGATATTCCATGACTTGGATGAGCTTTAATGTGTTTCTTACACTTGATTTTGTGGGTTTGATGAAGTGGATCTTTAGTTTCACTTGGATTCTTGTATATGAAGAGTTTGGAATGTTCTAGAGAACTCTTGAGTCGTGAAGGAGAAATGGGAATGAAAATAATGAACATGGGCCTCTTATTTAAAAACTTAAAATTTGTCCCGACGTAATTATACAGACACTTATACGGTCCGTATAAGTGACCGTGAAATCACCCCGTCAATTCTTGCTTCTGTGTTCATTATATGGTACTTTATACGGGCCATATAATTTTATACGGTCCGTATAAGTGACCGTGAAATTACCTCTTCCACATCTCGCCTCTGTGACCTTTATACGACACATTATACGGGCCGTATACCTTTATACGGTCCGTATAAGTGCCTGTATAATCTCACCAGTGAGGGACTTCACTGTGACAATTCTGCGGACCATTATACGGACCATATAACATTATACGGACCATAGAATCGACCGTATAACTCATCTTTTCACTGATCTTGCTCTGGTCACTTGGTGTGATCTCCAATCCTTATGGAACCTTCTTGACACTTGTGTATCACCTCATTAACAATCTAAGAGACATTATAATTCTTCTCCAAGATGCTATTTAATCATCATTAACTTGCTGCTCGTAAATCCTTTCCGATACACATTGCATGCCTTGCCCTCTCTTGGCAAACTATCTCCTCTTATTACGAATGTCTTTGAAATCTTAATTAGGGTTATCAAATGTCATTCCTCACTCATTGAAATACCGTATATTCCGTGCTCTTCGTTAGTCTACTCGTTGTACGTGAACGAAAAAATTTCGGGGTGTAACATTATTCCCCCCTTTTGGAACATTCGTCCGCAAATGTTAAGCACTCGGGAAGTCTACTAAAATTTTGCCAGAGTTTCCCCTGTACTATGGCACTACCATCTTGTCACAACTTCCCACAATAACATTGCCTCACAGGGCCATAACACAATAGCAATATAAGTCGGCAACACACGACCCATATGCATAAAAAGAAAACGTACATACCTTTATCAAGCTTACATTTCTAGTTCTTAACTCACAACCTGTGGCTATTTGGCAGGGCATTTTTATATCTGCCTATACCTCTCCCATTCCCTTTCTATCATACAGTTAATTATTCTAGGACACCTCTCATGTCCTTCATTGATTATGCAACCTCGTACTACTAGCTCAATAATCCTGTAACGATAAATTTCTAAAGTGCTATAACTCATGTCTCGTATATTTTCTTTACACTCACATCTTCATAAAACATATTGACAATATAGTGTGCACGATAAGGAAGCTTTCATTAATAACTAACTTACTCGGTAGCGTACGTCACTCTCTTACTTTTTCTAACTAACCCTATCCTTTCTCTATCATTCAGCAACTACTATCTTGGAAGTTCTACTCTTCATACCTTTCTTCCTTAAAACTTGAGTACCATTGTCCTTACAACCCCTTTAGTCTCATCGGTAATACTTTTAAAAGGTATTTCATGAAGATTACAAGTGGTGGATCAATACTGTTCTCAAGGATGTATAAACATTGTTAATACCTCATATCATACTTTACCGATTACCGTCGCTACATAGCATACAACCTCATAATTCATACTTGCTTAATATTACAAATATTTATTCCTCTTTTAACACATTATCAAAGGTGCAGATATACCTGTGATGGCATCGGGGAGTGACTCTAGATCCTGTCGCTCATCTAAAGCATACATACAGGGCTGAGTGGAACCTGAAGTAGATGCTCCCTCTCTGCCTCTACCTCGACCTGCTGGAATCTGGGGAGTCTGCCCTCCCCGGCGAACCGAAGAAGAACCAGCCGCTGATCCTATGGGCTGAGCCGCACGCCTACCACCTCGAAATGGGCACTCTCTCATAATATGACCTGACTGGCCGCAAACATAGCAAACATCCAAACCCAATCGGCACGTTCCCAAATGTATCTTCCCGCACTGGGTACATTGTGGTATAGATGACCTCATCTGGCCTGAATCACTCCTATACCGAGAGCCCGACTCTCTGAAACTCTGATCCTGTCCAAAATGAATAGAGCAATCGGACCCCTAGCCTACAACTCGTGGAGGTACACTAGTCGCCGACTGGCCTAAGTGTCTAGAATATGACTGCCTCGATCCCCCTCTATAGTCGTTATTAGCCCCTATGGATCTAGCCCTCTTACTTTACCCCTCATCAATATCACGCTAGCCCTTTTTCGGATGTTGTTGCTCCTCTAAGTTCTGGGCATGCGCTTGAATGCGGGAAATATCTATCCCATCTTGCAATGAAGCCGTTAAACAATCCGTAAATAAATGTGGCCCTAAGCCACTCACAAACCTGTGCACCCTACCTTCCATGTCGGCCACCATGGTCGGAGCATATCTAGCCAATGAATTAAACTGAAGGCTTCCCGGGCACTCATATTTCCTTGTTTTAAATTTAAGAACCTATCCGCTCTAGCTCGACGGACCTCGGGTGGCAAATAGTGGCGGATGAAGGCATCTACAAATTCTTGCCAAACCGGAGGAGGCGCATTCTCTTTTCTTGATGATGTCCAATTATTATACCATAAAACTGCCACATCCCGGAGTCTATAAGATGCTAACTCCACATATTCGGTTTCGGAGGCATGAATAATCTTTAATGTTCTCAACATTTCATCAATAAAACCTTGAGGGTCTTCATTCGGCTTTTACCCGAAAAACTCCGGAGGATTCAAACTCATAAAATCACGGGCTCTAGTACTAATGGCCCTGTCACTTGAACCTGAACACTGCCGCTGTGCCTAGGCGGCAACTAACTGTGTCAATAAGTGGATAGCCTCGGTCACTTGTTGACCCGAAGCAACCGGTGGAGGAACTGGAGGCACAGGAACTAGAGATGAAACCCTTTCTTGTTCTTCTATAATAGGTGGGGTAGGAGAAGTATTAGATGTAGCCTCATTATGTGATTCACCCTCTTCTACATTCATTAGTGACTCTTTTTCTACCCGCCGTTTCATCGTACTCTTGCCCTTCTGGGCGGCTATAGCTTTTCCCTTTGGTGGCATTTCTGAAATTATAGCACATTATTAGGGAGGAGATAATCTTATAACACAGCTCTATCGCACGATCTCTTAAGATGAAGAATGGTAATTTTTCCTAAATGCCTTGTAGCCTCATGTTTATTAGTGTGGCGCGCAACACACCATAAATAAGACTCTACTAGACACGGCTTGTAGACACTTCCTAAGACTGAACTGCTCTGATACCACTTTTGTCACGACCCGACTAGGGGCCATGACGGGTACCCGGGGCTAACCACCGAGCACCACTTATTCTATTACTCATCATACTCATTATACACTTCTTTAATATTCATGTGCTCATAATCATAGGAAAATCATTTCTTTTTCATTTGGAAACATAATTACTTTTATATACATAAGCCCTTTGGCTATCAAAATAATATATATACAATAAAGACATCGTGAGACCATACTACCCACACATAGGTATCTACGAGCCTCTACTAGAGTATCAGACATATGGACCGGATAGGACCCCGTCGTGCCCAAAACATATATGTACACAAAATAGTAAATCAATGGCACCTCCGGAATAATGGAGTGCTCTCAAAAGTCTGCTAACCGGCTCCTATGAATTTGGGTCGCCTCCCTGTCTACCTGTGGGCATGAACACAGCGTCCAAAGAAAAGGGACGTTAGTACGAACATTGTACTGAGTTGTAAGGCATGAATGAAATGAACATAATTGAGAAATCATGAGACATAAGATGAAGATATAACCTGCGTAACTTTTAAGGGTGGACACCTTTCATGCCTATATCATAAATAATCATAGTACATGGATCATCATAGCGTATACATAATCGTATCATATATATATATATATATATATATATATATATATATATATATATATATATATGTATGTATCATGGTACCGTATCTGCTCATAAACATTTAACATTATCCGTATTCGGCCACGTAGTGGCTCGACAATATCCGTATTCGTCCACATAGTGGCTCGATAATATCTGTATTCGGCCACATAGTGGCTCGACAAAATCACATACATGTCTTCCGTACCCGGCCATAACAAGGCTCGGTATATCTCATCATCATCATTGCCATCACATACATCTCATAAGCTTATCATAATTTCTCATAGAGCATACATTTGAATTTAAAGACAATCTATGAAAATCATATCATATTCGTAGCATGAACTTCGTATAAATATCGTATGATAGACTTTATAATATCTAGACTTAGGCTCATCATTACCATCATTGCATCTATGGCATATATCTTACCTTTATCTCATATGAAATCCTCTATGAACATAGACTCGTAATTGTTTTAGAACATTGGTCATAGGACATGCATTAGAGCTTATAGACAATCTATAATAATATCGGGGTGACATAAGGTCGAGAACCCCCGATTACATTATTAAGTGACCATAGTCATCATATCTCACCTTGAAGTAACTAACATTTTAAGGTGAGTGTACACCATGAACAACATCAAGGGATCGTATATAGGATCATTAACTCCATAGACATCATTTCTTGTTTTAGAATCTCTAGGCTTAAACTTATCATCGTTATTATCATATTCATGACGTATTCCTCATCTTTATCTCATAAGATGATTTTTATCAATGTTGACTCATAGTTCCCGGAATGTAAGAAAGTCATGGAGTGGTAGGAAAATAACATCATAGGAATCATATAAGGATCATCATCTTCGTAGGAATGTCATTCATGAGCTTTAGGACTTCTAGACTTAGATTCATCATCAATATTGTCATACTCGTAACGTGTCTCTTTTCTTTATCTTGTATGAAGCTCTTTATAATCGTAGACTCATAATTTCCGATATGTAGGAAAATCATGGAAAGATAGAAGGATTCACGCTATAGGAGTCATGCCTTAGAAAGAAGGGACTAGCCTTACATACCTTTTCCTTTAGCTATTCTACCGCTTGATCGATCTCCTTCAATGCTCACGTCTTTACCTTCAAGGGAGTTCGTATTAACATTAGTTAGACGATTATAAAAACGTGCTTACTAAAGCTAGAAAAAATTGGGCGGCATTTCCTTTGTTTCTACTACTTTATCCATATCTTATATCAATTCCCAAACATCCAAAACAACATTCACAATATTATAGGCAACAATCATCATTCATCTACATTATCCACATTTCACAATTTCACTTCAATTCCTCCATAAACATGGTCATGGTTCACTATTGCGTTTTCTCACATATAATACTTACCCCATGTTCTAAATGTCATTTATAGGTTACTTATAATCACCACATCTCAATATTCGTGATTCACTCCAAACTACTACCCAAAATGTCACTATTCACACATTCATGGCCCATTTTCTATCTCCTTCTACAATCCAAGTGTTTTGACTTTTCAATACCTTAAATAACATGTAAATACCAAAAGACTTACCTTAGATAGTGTAGAAATAAGCCTTGAGTTGAAATACTTCTCTTGAACCAAAACCCTAGTTCACTTCCATTGATATTCCTTGACTTGGATGAGCTTTAATGTGTTTCTTACACTTGATTTTATGGGTTTGATGAAGTGGATCTTTAGTTTCATTTGGATTCTTTTATATGAAGTGTTTGGAAGGTTCTAGAGAACTCTTGAGTCGTGGAGGAGAAATGGGAATGAAAATAATGAACTTGGGTATCTTATTTAAAAACTTAAAAATCTGTTCCGATGTAATTATACGGATACTTATGCGGTCCGTATAAATTTATACAGTCCGTATAAGTGTCCATGAAATCACCCCGTCAAATTCTCGCTTCTGTGTTCATTATACGGTACTTTATACGAGCCGTATAATTTTATACGGTCCGTATAAGTGACCGTGAAATTACCTCTTCCACATCTCGCCTCTGTGACCATTATACGGCACATTATACGGGTCATATAACTTTATACGGTCCGTATAAGTGACCGTATACCACTGTAACAATTTTGCGGACCATTATACGGACCGTATAATCGACCGTATAACTCATCTTTTCACTGATCTTGCTCTCGTCACTTGGTGTGATCTCCAATCCTTATGGAACCTTCTTGAGACCTTTTTGTCACCTCATTAACAATCTAAGGGACGTCATAATTCTTCTCCAAGACGCTATGTAATCATCATTAACTTGCTGCTCGTAAATCCTTTCCGATACACATCGCATGCCTTGCCCTCTCTTGGTAAACTTTCTCCTCTTATTGCGAATGTCTTTGAAATCTTAATTAGGATTATCAAATGTCATTCCTCACTCATTGAAATACCATATATTTCGTGCTCTTCGTTAGTCTACTCGCAGTACGTTAACGAAAAGTTTCCGGGGTGTAACAAGAAGCTGGAGGGCATTTAGGAATGTTGTCCTTCTTTCTCATCTTAGATCGTGAGTTAGAGTCGTATCATCAGGATGCCTTTTCTAATAACGTGTTCTTATTTCAGCGATGCCTGTGATGAAGAGAGCTTCAGCTGGCCAGAGAGGCAAGGCTCTGACAGATGACGGTACCAGTCGGGTGCCACCGTTAGATGTCGGCCAGGGTGAGTCCCAAATTGAGGCCCCATCTCGATCTTTTCAAGACCCTTCCATTCCAGAGGGGTCCATAGGGGCTGCAGCTACAGCACACCCAACTCCTCCATATGATACACTTGGCTAGGAGATGCGAGATGCTATTCCGTTATTGACTTAGTTAGTGGCTGCTCAGGCCCAAGTGTCATGGTACGGGTACTAGTTATGCTGATTGGGTTGATAGTACCAGGGTTCGAGACTTCATCAATTTGGACCCTCCAGTATTTACAGGATCAAAATCGGATGAGGACCCGCAGAATTTTATTGACGGATGTAGAGGACATTGAGGGTAATGCATGCTTCTGATACTGAATCAGTAGAGTTGGCTTCTTACCGTTTACGGATGTTGCTGTTTAGTGTTATAAGACTTAGGAGTTGTCCAGGGGGACTAATGCACCTCCAATAGTATGGCAGGGATTCACAGAGGCTTTCCTTCGATACTCTTTGCTAGCGGAGACCCGACGGGCTCGAGTTGATAGATTTTTGAATCTACGCTAGGGGAATATGAGTGTTCAAGATTATAGTCTTCGCTTTAACTCACTAGTCAGGTATGCTCCCACGATAGTAGCTGAGATGGAGGATCGGGTACATCGGTTTGTGATTGGACTTGGACCGCAATTTATTAATGATTGCATGACGGCCTCACTTCAGAAAGGTATGAATATTTCTCATATTCAGGTATATCCCCAGGGCCTAGAGAAGAGGAAGTAGCAGCATCGAGCTGATCGAGAGTGTGATAGGGGCTAAAGTAATAGAGCTAGATCTTCTGGGTTTTTGGTGAGTATCGGGGTGGTCACAGACAACAGTTTCCTATGCGTCCCTCCTATTCAGCGGCTAGTGTGCCTTCACAGTTTCCAGGGTTGAGGTTTGATCGACCCACCTATTTTGAGTAAGTCCAGAGTTCCATGGCTTCCGATTCCCACTTTAGGGGTGATTTTGGCCAGATGAGGCCATCTCTACCACGATGCGCTCAGTGTGGTAAGTTGCACGATGGACAATGCCTTTTGGGTTTAGATGTATGTTATCCTTACAATCATCCAGGGCATATTAAGTGAGATTGTCTGTCGAGAGGTGGTGGAAGTGTAGTTCAGTTGACAGGATCTGCACCTGTTTCTTCATCATCGGTACGCCCTATAGGGCAGGGTTCTTAGACATAAGCCAATGGTGGTAGAGATAGATGTAGAGCGTCCAGCTCGAGCGGTCCTCAGAACTGCATCTATGCATTAGTTGGTCGGCAGGATCTTGAGTCATCACCTGATGTTGTTACATGTATATTATCATTCTCCTTCCATGATGTGTATACATTGATAGATCCAGGCTAGAATTTTTCATTCGTCACTCCTTTTATTGCTGGTAAGTTTGAGGTAGAACCTGAGAAGATTAAGCCTTTTGAGGTGTTTACACCTGTTGGAGACCCGATAATAGCTAGATGAGTGTATAGGAATTGTGTAGTTATAGTTTGTAATAGTCATACCATAGCAGATTTGATAGAGTTTGATATGGTAGACTTTGATTTTAATATGGGTATGAATTGGTTGGCTTCCTGTTATGCTAATGTTTACTGTAGAACAAAGATAGTTTTGTTTCAGTTCCCAGGAGAGTCAGCTCTGGAATGGAAAGGTAACACAGCTTCGCCGAGAGGTAGGTTTATTTCCTATCTCAAGGAAAGGAAGATGATTGCAAGTGATTGTATTTATCACATTTTTAGAGTCTAGGATGCAGAAGCAAAACCACTGACCCTTCTGTCTGTTTTAGTGGTTAATGAATTCCCAAACGCATTTCCAAAAGAACTTCCAGGCATTCCGCCAGAGTGGGAGATTGACTTCTCTATTGATGTGTACCAGATACTCAGCCTATATCTATTCCTCCTTATAGGATAGCCCCCGCCGAGTTGAGGGAATTGAAAGAGCAGTTGAGGGATTTGCTCGAGAAGGGATTTGTTAGGCCTAGTACGTTACTGTGGGGAGTACCGCGATTATTTTAAAAAAAGAAAGATGGCTTGTTATGGATGTGTATAGATTACAGATAGCTGAATAAGGTGACAATAAAGAACAAGTATTCGCTCCCCAGAATTGATGATTTATTTGATCAGTTGCAGGGTACAGCTGTTTTTCAAAGATAGACTTGAGATCAGGTTATCATCGGGTCCGGGTCAGGGTCAGGGAGAAAGATATTCCGAAGACAGCATTTAGGACCAGATATGGTCTGTAACGACCCGTTAGGTCATCGTTATGTGCTTTTTTGACCATTTTACCCCCATTTGACCAATTATCGAGATTACAAAGCGATTCTAGTGAAAACAGACTTGACTTTTGGGTAAACGGACTTTATCAAAATTTCGTCAATTCCGTGAGGTCCGGAGGGTCAATTTTGACTTGGTGGGGTGGATAGTTCGGTTTCCGAGGCATTTGTTGCATTTTAGGCATTGGTTAGAAACTTGATTTATTCCGTTTTTGGGTTGACTTGGTGAATTAGACTTTCGTTGGGAATTTTAAGGCCACGGGTGAGTTCGTAGCATATTTTTATATGTGTACATATCTGGTTTGTGTCCGGGAGGCCTCAGATTGATGTCAGGATTTAGGGAATGACTTGTGAAAAACCAGATTTTCTTGTTGCTGGTGTTCTCGCCATGGCGAGCCCAGTACCACCATATCAGGACAGCCATGGCAGATCCTGGCCCGCTATGGCGAGGACCTGCAGTTAATGAAATTTTGCCATGGCAGATGGATTGACCGCCAGGGCGGGACCGCCATGGCGATCCTTAGGACCACCGGGCGAATAACGGGACAATCCACTATTTTTAATGTCTAAGTTCGAATTCCAAAGCTTCTAAAACCTAATTCTAAGAGCTTGTGGTGGAGAATATTGAAAAAACTTGGTGGTATCATCTTTGGGGGTAAGTTCCAACCCATTATCTTTCTTATTTACCTTTCTTCCTTGAGTTTCCATGGTGGTTTAAGGTCTTAGAGTGGTGGGTGATGAGACCTAGGCTCCTAATCATGAAACCCTTAGTATAAATTGAATATTGTTGATTAACTTACTGTTCATCTAGAAGTGTAGATTAACATTCTAGGGTTGAATTGGTTGAAAGTCAAAGAATCTAATTATGAGACTTAGTGGTCATTTAGTACGCCGACTAAATTATCACGGGATTATAATCCCGGGACTAATTTATCCCATCTGTCCTGCGATAAATTTTTACCTTCTACCAAACATGGTACAAAATATTATTGCTAGGATATTCAGCTTATACCATGCACCGAACGACCACTTAAGGTTTCACCCAAATTTGGGGGTTTTGGCTAATTGATGAAATTGAAGGGTTTAATGTGATTATAAACCCATGAATTTAAGGATTATGATTGTTGGGACTATGGGTAAGGTAATTTTACCCTTAATTTCCCGTTTTGCCCTCATGACTCGTTAGGGGCATTTTCGGTATTTTGAGTAACCTTTCCCGAATTGATTTCTCGCTCGACTAGTTGGTTGTCATGGTTATTTACTTGTGATTTTATTTACCAGACTACCATCGTTCTGAGGCACTTCTGAAATAAAAGGCTCGTGTGGAGTAGTTAGCGGCTCATGTTCTGCATTCGAGGTAGGTTACAGCTTATCTTAGTTAGACATTGATTAGAAAAATGTATATATTGTGTATAATTGATGGAAGAAAGCATGATTAGGTCTTTGGACATGATTTCTGGTTGGCTATTACCTAGGTTGGTATGACTTCAGACTATGTGGGTTTGTCGCTGTAATTTACGCATTGTGATGGTGTATTTGTATTCGTACTGTGGTGATTTGGGATGGTATTATATTAGGTTGGTTGATTGTGGATTTTTTCCCTATTATTGTGATTAGGCTTGTTGACTTAATTATTGTGTTGTGATACGTGTTGCACTCATTTCTCTCTTGTTGTGTCATTTATCATCAGAGAAAGGAAGGATAATGAGATTAGGCCTGAATCGTGTTGTATAATTTTGATGATATCATGCATGGCATACATTCGCATTTCACATGTATATTGATATCAAATTATGACTTGATACTGATGATGATACATGATAAAATAAAGCACTTTGGTGACACAAGACTTAGTTGTGAGGTGTACTTGTTATATTTGGAAGTAAATGGTGTCATAGACTTTTTATGTTGATTGAGATGGTTTGTATGATTCATTCCATGGTTGAGCTAATTTATCTAAGTCCTGATATGACTTATGGCATTGTGACTCGAACTTTTATTGGCATTTGATTTCATTGATTTATCATGCTTACTTTTGAGTTGGTGTTTCATATTGGGGTTCTAGACTTGAACCATATTTTGAATACTCATCTTGCATATAATATATGTATATAAGGCACATTTGATAGGGGGGAGGATGTGGCCTATTTGTGAACTCGTGATTCGAGGTATGTTCCGAAGCGAGTGGACTCGTGATCGGAGGTATATTCCAGAGCGAGGGGTACATGGACTTCGCGGGTCCCCCATGGTGTTACACCTCGGAAAAATTTCCTGTTAACGTACAGTGAATAGACTAATGAAGGGCACGACGTATACGATGTTTTGATAATTAATAAATAACAATTTATGGTCCTAAATGAGGTTTCAAAGACATTTGAGGTAGGAGACGGAAGTTGTTAAGGAAAGCAAGGCATATGTTGTGTGTTGGGCAGAATTTACGAGTATTGAACTAATGATGACTTAATGATGTTTTGGAGAAGAGTTATAATGTCCCTTAGATTGTTAGCGAGGTGTTAAACAAGTATCAAGAAGGTTCCATAAGGATTTGGGATCAAGCGAAGTGACGAGGATAAAAGTTGAAGAAGAGACAGATTATACGACCAATTATATGGTCCGTTTAATGGTCCGCAGAATCGTCACAGCGAAAGTCCCTCAGTGATGAGATTATACGGACCGTATAAAATTATACGGACCATATAATGTTCCGTATAATTGACACAGAAAGGGATGGTTGCTGAAGCGATTTCACGGTCACTTATACGGACCGTATAAGTGTCCGTATAATGATGTCGGGACAGATTTTTAATTTATAAAAGAACACCCCAAGTTCATTTAATTCATTTCATTTTTCTTCTCCACAACCCAAGACCTCTCTAAAACCTTCCACACTTTTCATATACAAGAACCTAAGAGAAGTTAATGATCAACTTCATCAAATCAAGAGAAACAAGTGCAAGAAACTCACTAGGGTTCATCTAAGGCAAGAAATCTCATGGGAAGTGGAACTAGGGTTTTTCTCAAGTGAAGTATTTCCACTTAAAGCTCATTTCCACACTATTAAAGGTAAGTTTTAAGGTATTTCCATGTTATTTAAGGTGTTGAAAAGTTGAAACACTTGGATTCTAGGAGGATATAGGAAATGGGTCATGAATGTGGGAATAGTGCCATTTTTGAGTAGCAGTTTGGGATGAATCATGAATATTGATATGTTGTGATTGTAATTACGTTATGAATGATGTTAAGAATATGAGTGAAACATTAGACGAGAATGAATGTAATATTGTATTATGATCATGATTATGGATGACCTTGAGAGGAAATTATGGGGATTGGATAATGACGAATTTGACAAAAGTTATTGATGATGATATTATGAATGTTATTATTGACGTTTGGGAGTTGATATATGATATAGAGAAAGTAGTAGAAACAAAGGAGATACTGCTCAATTTTCTCTAGCTTTAGTTCAAACACGCTTATGTTATCGATTATCTAATATGAGTATGAACTCCCTTGAAGGTAAAGACGTGAGCAACGAAGAAGAACTATCAAACGATAGAGTAGCTAAACGAAAGAGGTATGTAAGGATAATCCTTTCCTTCTAAGGCATGACTCATATGGCATGAATCTTCCTATTTTTCCATGATCTTCCTAAATAACGAAAATTATGAACCTATGACTATAGGGAGCTACATACGCATATGATGAAGAAAAGACATACGATACGAGCATGATAATGATGATGACGTGTTTAAGTAGAAAGAATCCTAGAGTAAAATAAGATGTCCATGAAGCTAATAATCTTAAGTATGGTTCCATTGATGCTTTTCCTTGTGTGCACTCACCTTAAAATGTTAGTCCCTTCAAGGTGAGATACGATGATTATGATTACTCCATAATGTGATCGGGGGTTCACGACCTTCTGTCACCTCGACATAGCCATAGTTGCCTTCAAGCTCTAATGTATGTTTTAATGATAAATGTATAATGATGCTAAGTTATGATAAGGTCATGATGTGCCTATGAGATGTAATAATAATAATAAGTTTATGTTGACTATATGATGATACGATTCCACCGCGCCTAGTTGGCCGGGCATGTCACCGCTAAGGCGGGCTGCATACTATTTCACCGTGCCTAAATGGCCGGGCATGTCACCGCTAAGGCGGGCTGCATACGATTCCACCGTGCCTAAATGGTCGGGCATGTCACCGCTAAGGCGTGCTGCTATGTTTACACCGAGCCTAGAGGGCCGGGCATGTCATTGCTAAGGCAGGCTGCTATGTTTACACCGAGCCTAGAGGGCCGGGCATGACACCACTAGTGGGCGGCATATGATGGTTACTCGGATGCGGGTTAACGATAATGAAATATACGATACGATGATATATACGCTATGGTGATACATGTACTATGATTATATATGATATATGTATGAAATGTATCCGTCCTTAAAAAGTTACGCAGGTTATATCTTTATCTTATGTTTTATGATTTCTCTATTATATTCATTTCATTCATGTCTTACATACTCAGTACAATGTTCGTACTGACGTTCGTTTATTTGGATGCTGTGTTCATGCCCACATGTAGACAGAGAGGTGATCCAGACTCGTAGGAGCTATTAGCTAACTTGAGAGCACTCCATTGTTCCGGAGGTGCTATTGACTTATTCTTTTGTGTATATATATATATGTATGTTGGGCACGACAGGGTCCTGTCCCGTCCCTATGTCTATCACTCTAGTAGAGGCTCGTAGATACGTATGTGTGGGTAGTATGGTCTCACAGTCTCGCCTCGTATGTATATACATTATTTTGATTTGATAGCCGGAGGGCCTATGTATATAAGGTAAATATGTCTCAAATGAAAAATAGTTTTCCTATGATTTGAGTATAAGTTTAATGAATAAACGCTTGATATGTATGATGGGTAATGGTATGTGCGGTGCTCTGCGGGTTAGCCCCGGGTATCCGTCATGGCCCCTAGTCGGGTCGTGACACATGGGTTATGACTATTGAGAGATCAATTCCTTTAGCATGTGTATAAAGGTTTGAGGTATTTGGCCAGTGCATTGTATTGCACAACATTGCATTTTATTCTGCATCATCATATGGCTCTTCACGTCTTATTTGGTACGGTCTGTTCGTATCATTGTAGGGACATAGATTGGATTATAGGCTGGGTCAGATTGAGGAGTAGTGACTCTGCCTAGGTTCAGAACTTGGTTTTGTGATTATCGTTTGAGATTATTGAGACTAGACAGACTTGTGGTTTAGAAGTTTCATCTTAGGTTATGATTTGGTCATAGGATATTCTGTGACCTTGGTTTGGGTATTATGTGCCTATCTGCTTATCTTGTTGACTTTATGCTTATATGCGTAAACTAATCTTAGTCGATCTATGATGCTTACTCAGTACCTGTTGTTTGTAATGATGCTACTTTTGTTATACTCTTCTTTTGAGTGCAGAGTCTGTTACGGGTTCTATTTCTGATCCTCGAGAGTGTTTCCCGAGACGGTGTTGTTAGAGACTTAGGGTGAGCTACTGCCAGATCTGCAGCCCGAGTTTCTATTATTTGTATACTTGTCATCTATTTACAGACAGTATTCCTTTTGATGTTATGAGCCTTATATGGCAAAATTCATATAGATCTTGTTATATATTCAGACCTATGTGTTTATTAGTAGCTTTTGTGCTGACTTAGACAAAATGCCTTGGGTAGAAGATGTATTCCGCACTTATTCTCTTTTAATTGATATTGAGATTTATTATTATTATTACATTGTTCTTCCGCTTTGATAGATTGCATGTTAGGTAAGGGATGGGTTCGCCTACCAAGGTGGGAAATGGTAGGTGCCCGCATGACATGGTCATTCGAGTTCATTGTGAAGTCTTTTGGGTTGACTAATGTGCCATCAGTATTTATGGATGTGATGAACCGCGTATTTAAACCCTTGTTAGATAAGTTCGTGATTGTGTTTATCGATGATATTCTAGTCTACTCTCGATCAGAGGCTGAGCATGCGAATCATTTGTGTGTTGTGCTCAAGGTTCTTCAGGATAAGAATTTTTATGCGAAGTTCTCCAAATGTGGGTTCTAGTTGAACTATGTGGCTTTTCTTGTACATATTGTATCAGGTGAAGGCATCAGGGTTGACACCCAGAAGATAGAGGCTGTGAAGACTTGGCCAAGACCCACGACACCAACGGAGGTTCGTAGTTTTACTGGGGTTGGGAGGATATTATAGGAGATTTGTAAAGGGCTTCTCCTCTCTTTCAGCACCATTAACGAAGCTGACATAGAAGGCACTAAGTTCCAATGGACAGACGCATGTGAGCGGATTTTTCAGGAGTGGAGGAACAGACTGACTTCAGTGCCAGTTTTGACACTTCCATAGGAAACAGAGGGTTATGCTATCTATTGTGATGCCTCGGGCGTCGGATTGGGTTGTGTGTTGATGCAGTATGGTCGGGTTATTGCTTATGCTTCTAAGCAGCTGAGGAAGCATGAGAAGAACTATTTGACCCATGATTTAGAGTTAGCTGCAGTGATTCATGCGCTTAGGTTTGGAGACATTATTTACAACTGAGCGAGCCGGCGAGGCTGTTATGACCGTACGAGGCCAACAGTATCCAAACAGACATATACAAGCCGACAAGGCTATCACACAGACATACTATTTATAGGACTCGTCTACAAGCCTCTAGGGAATGTGTGACTGTACCATACAATCTGTAATAAAAAAGGAAAGACTCCAAGGACCTAGCAACTTCGAACAAAAAGGAGCTCACCAATCAGCTGATATCAGATCCTGCATACTGGGGAGGTCTATCAATCTATCAATCTATACCTACAGGCATGGATGCAGCGCCCCCAACAAAAGAGACGTCAGTACGAACAATGTACCGACTATGTAAGGCAAGATAACAACTGAAATGAAATAACAAGCTGTACTCTCAATATCTCAAGAAAGCATCTGGAGGTACTCTACCTGGGTTGCCCCTCATCTAAGGCAAGATAACATAATTCCATAGATATAACTCCATGACTCGAAGGTTAGGCATAGATAAATCCATGACTTATAGGCCAGGTATAACCAACTCCATGACCCACATGTCAGGTATAATCATCTCCATGACCCGTAGGTCAGGTAACAACTCCATGACCCATAGGTCAGGTATAATCAACTGTATGACCCGTAGGTCAGGTATAATCAACTCTATGACCCGTAGGTCAGGTAACAACTCCATGACCCGTAGGTCAGGTATAATCATGAACTTCTTACTTTTGGGAATAAGAATGTTATGGAAAACAAGAATATGTTCATAAGATAGGAATTATGCCTTTAGAAAGAAAGGGACTAGCCTTAACATACCTTTTTGGTCTCCTACTAATTAACGCTTATCCTCCCAAGCTCGTAAATCTACATTCAAGCGAATTCATACTACTGTTAGGTTTATCATCATATGCTTATCTTAAGTCTTCAACTAAACTCCTTTAGAATCTGCCAAATTTCGGGCAGCATCTCCCCTGTTTATATCCCTAGCCCAAAATCACAATACCAACAAAACAACAACAATAGCAATACTAATATCAACAACATCGTCATCAACATCAATATACCCCATAAAACATCCCACACGATGTTTTTTCCCAATTTCTCAACTAACCATAACAATATCCACAATGTCATAATCAAAGAATTATATTCAATTTAATCTCAAATTAATCCAAAATCTCCATTGAAATTCATTCCATAGTCATCATCTTCACTTTAATACTTTGCTACTTCTCTACCATGATTATCTTCTTTTATAGGACTTGCTAAACCTTTAAATCAACTTAATCATAAGAAATAGGATGGAGAACGTTCCTTACACTAGAAGAACTTCACCCTACCCAACTTCTTCCAAGACCAAATTTATCACAACATTAAGTAGAGAAAAGAACAATCCTTCTCCATGAATTAGCTTGGGGTTTTGGAGTTTAATCCTCTTTTGTTATGGTATAGAATATTTTGGAATGGTGGAGAGCCTTCAAGAACACTCTTATAATGGAGAGAGAAGCGTGGGAGATTCTAGAGAGCTGTGGAGATGTTAGAAGATTTCTAGAGGGTTGTGGAGTTAAAGAAAAATGAATAAAATGAAGTGTAGAGGACCTTTTATAGGTGCCAAACTTGGATTGGGCTGGGTCACCACATAAGTGGGCTTTTAAGTGAGTTTTCTAGATTTTCCGCCCAGGTTCAGATTCCTCTGACTGTCCGTTTTAAAACGCCCATAACTCCCTACTCCGATGTCATATTGATGAACGGTTTGTTGCGTTGGAAACTACACTCGGCGAACTTCATTTTAGGATTTTGAAACACCCTAAAACTCCTGACATACCCGGAGATATACCCCTCTAAAGTTGACCCAAAATTCTGTCCAAAATTCTGCCAACTTTTTCCAAATTTTCGACTAACTTATTTTCTTCGATTTGCTTGGTCTCAGAATATTTTCAAACACTCCATACATGATATTTATCATTAATCATACTTTATAATGGTCATTTCCTTTGGTTCCAAGGTTGTCCTTCCCGGTTACGACTTACGAGATCGTAATTCATCCTTTACTTAATTGTTACGCACTTCCCATGGCTTGTACCTTCCAAAACATCATGGGACGTCAACAATACTCCTTTAATACTGTGAAGTACGTGGCATGCTCATGCTCTGAAAGTGTGAGGTGTAATAGTTAGAAACTCATGTGAGTCATCTTCAGGGTCTACATCATACTTGGGAGGATCCATCTTCCTGAAATGCTCAAACATCTTTTGATCTTTCATGGACATCGTGAGATAAGAGCTGGAGGTGAAGCTAAGCCAGGCACTAGCATACCCATGAATCGGGGGGCCATAGCTAGTGCTGCCTAGCCTCTGGAGTCTAAAATCCGGGAGCAGTCATAAGATCAGGCGTCTGTCCTCCAATGCTAGTCTATGAGTCATCAGATGTAGCCGGTAGAACAACCACCTGATCCATACTCTCAAGGAAACCCTACATACAAACCACAGTGTTATGAAGCATCAGTGTAGCAATGAAACCCGATGGTGCCTGTCCCGATCCAACCTTCTCACCATGAACTGGCTCATCCTTCTCAATCACTTCCAGTTTAGGAGATGCTACTCTAGAATGGCCTAGAGGTGCCACTAGTGCTCGGCCTCGGGCTAGTGCTACTACTAAAACTCTACCTTTTCCTCGCCCCTACCACTGCCTCGAACAGCAGCCCTAGCAACGGGCTCAGGTACTGGTGCAAGCGCCTGCTCTCCAGCCGCGGTCGATCTATGTTACAGCCCATCATTTTGTACCTTGAAATTCACTGTGCATTAGTGGTTCTAATCTTGGACATAGGGGTTATCAAGGTTAAATAAGATTAGACAAGTTTATCTCATAGTTATAAAGGGTTAAGTCATGTCAACAGTATTGGACGGATTAAACGTAGAAGCAAATTGGAGAAAAAATGTTTCAGGAAAAATGGATTTTTATGGCCTGTTATACGGACCGTATAATTTTTAACGGGCCATATAACTGACTGACTTCCACCCTAAACTGGTTCCAGAGAGGGTGAACCACTGGTCAGATTTTACGGACCAACTATACAGACCGTATAATGTTTTACGGATCGTATAATTAGTTGGCCCCCAGAATAAAGTGATTCAAGAATTGGGAAGTCACTGGTCAGGTTTTACAATCTAATTATACGGACTGTATAAATTTTTACGGTCTGTATAGTTGACCGTAAAACTGAGTCGGCCATAGTTTTTAATTTTTAATATATACCCGACCCCTTTTCATTTTAATTTATTCCCATCATTTCCCAACTCCATAAGAGATCTAGAAACTTCCTCTAGCCCTATCTAAACAAAACCTAAGTGAAATCAAGGATCAAGAGGCTAGAAATCAAGGAAATCAAGTGTTCGGAAGCTCACTAGGGTTGGTAGAACCCAAGATTTTCTTTGGTGTTGAAGTTGGGGTTTCACTCAAGTGAATAATTTGATTCAAAGCTTGCTCTTGTGTGATTAAGTTAAGTTTTCACATCTACTTTCATGTTAGTAAGAGTGTTTAGTTGTTGAATAACTTGATTGAGGGAAGAAAGCAAAAGAGGAAGTTCAAATGAGGGTTGATGATATTTGAGTAATAAATTGACTTTGAGTTGTGACTGTTGGGTATTTTAAGCTTAATCTTGCTATGAATGCCAGTAATGATGATGAGGAATGGTGATATACAAGTGGATATAGGATTGTGTTGAAATTGTTGTTATGTGTTAATTATGAAAAGCAGTTTCGGGCATTAAATGACGTCTCTTGATTATGGAATGGATGATAATGTTATTGTTGATTGGGAGTTGTTTTTTGATATAGTGGAAGTTGATCAAATAGGGGAAATGCTGCCTAAATTTCGTTAATTCATTAAATTATGCTAGTTTAGACTTGAGATTGTTTTAAGACTTAACCCTAGTATGATTCTTTTAAATGTAGACTTTGCGAATGTGGAAGGCGAACGTTAAGCGATTAAGGAGATGTTAGGGTATGTTAAGGCTAACCTTTCTTTCATTTTGGCGTGATCTTAAGATATGAACTAACCATCGAGTAAACGAGATTCCATGTTACTCTACTCTTAGAAGCACTAGAAGTACTTCGGTTGTGATGATCCTATACCCCGCTATGATTATTTTTTTTGTTCATAGGTCTTGATATTTCTAATATATTAATGTTGTTAGCTCAAAAGATGTCCATCACAGATAGAATGACCTTATGTCACTCCGAGAGTTCTATGTATCAAGTTTGTTTATGCATTGCATTCATTTATATATATGTCATTAACCTATGACCAAAAGGCGTTATATACGCGTATATTATATGTATATAGGGTATGGAAAAAGGGATAGGCGCTATATATGCATTACCACCTGAACAGTTGGTGCTCAGAGATGATGATATATGGATCGGGCTACATGTTCTGCAGCAATATATATATGACGATGGTATATGAATCGGGTTGTACGTTCCTCGGCACTAACATATGATATATTGATCGGGTCGTACGTTCCTCGGCACTAACGTTTATTTTATAACCTATGCATATCATACGCCCTGCGAGGCACTTTCATGTTATACAGATGTCCCAGATGTTCAGTTACAGATGCATACAGATATAGACATATAGCTTTCCTATTTCAGATGTTTCTTATGATTCCTATGTACTTGATGTTCTTATGCCTTAAATACTCAGTACATTGTCCGTACTGACTCCGCTATTGCTCAGGGAGATTTGTTCATGCCTGCAGCTACAGGTAGACAGACAGGCAGTCCTACTCAGTAAGGCCTTCACTCAGTAGTAGTTGGTGCGCTCCATTTGATCCAAAGTTGCAGTCTATTTTTGTATGCTATTATTTTGAGATGTATATGCATATGGGTATGATGGGGCCCTGTCTCGTCCTTTCTACAGTTTTCTATTCCTTTAGAGGTCTGTAGACAGTTGTATGTTTTTGACAAATGATGTAGCCTTGTCGGCTCCTATCTTTTGTGTACAACATATGTAGTGGCCTAGTCGGCTTGCACTGTTATTTCAGTATGTATATGTGTGTATATTTATATATATATATATAGTTTCCTTTCACGAGTCAGCATAGATCAGAGTGAATGATTTGTGGGCCCTTGTTATCCAGGTACGAGTATAGGGGTGTTTGGTCATTAGGGATCAGGCATTCGTCACGACTCACCGACATGGGTCATGACAGAAGTTGTATCAGAGTAGTTCCGTCCTAGGGATTATCTACAGACCGTGTCTAGTAGAGTCTTGTTTATGGGTGTGTTGTGCACCACACTTATAAACAGGAGGCTGCAGGCCATTTATGAAATTATCATTCCTTCTCTCTTAGATTGTACGATAGAGACATGTGCTAAGAGATCGCTTTCTAATGATTCGTTTTGATTTCAACGATGCCTCCCAAGTAAGCTACAGTTGCCCAGAAGAGAAAGGGAGTGTCTGGTGAGGCCACTAGCGTACTTAGCGGGCTACTAGGGCTCGGGATGAGATTCAGAGTGAAAGACTATCTCAGACTTCACATACCTCGCCTTCAGCACCTGCCCCAAATCCTCAGCCAAATGCACTGGGCTAGAATGTGCGGGATGCTATACAGTTATTGACCAGATTGATAGCCGCTCAGGCTCAGCGGTAGGGAGTTAGTATTGATCAAGCAGATCGGGATGGTAGTTCGAGGGTTAAGACTTTCCTCGGGTTAGATCCTCCAAAGTTTTTCGTGTTGAAGCAAAACATGGACCCCCAGGATTTCATTGATGGTACGCAGAGGACCTTGAGGGTTATGCACACGGATGAGGTCGAGTCAGTAGAGTTAGCTTAGTATGGGCTCCAGGATATTGCAATATAGTGGTATTAGACTTGGGAGTTATCTAGGGGAGAGAACACCCATCCAGCCATTTAGCGAGAGTTCTCGAATGCTTTTATTCGTCATTATTTACCACCAAAAGTCCAATGGGCCCTAGCAGATAGGTTCTTGCGTAGGCAGTATGAGTGTTCAGGAGTATTATGTGTATTTTGATTCTTTGGCTAGATATGCCCCGGCCATGGTGGCTGAGATGGAGGATAGAGTTCATCGATTCATGGTAGGTCTAGGGCCACATTTGATTTATGAGTGTATGACCGCTGCGTTACAGTCGAGCATGGATATCTCCCATATACAGGCATATGCACAGAATCTAGAAGATCGTAAACATCAGCGGAGGACAGAGAGTGAGCGTGAGCGTGACCAGGGTCATGGTAAGAGGGCTTGATCTCTAGATATGGTTGGTGAGTTTAGGGGAGTACATAGACATCAGCATTCCCGGTATCCATTTTATTCTGCAGGGAGTGCACCTCCGCGGTTTTCAGGTCCGAGATTTAATCGGTCTTCTTATTCAGGAGCGGGTCAGAGTTTTAAAGCATCAGGTTCTCAGTACAGACTAGAGTCTAGTCATATGAGACCCCCATTACCACGGTGTGCCCAGTGTGGTAAGTTACACGCAGGTCAGTGTCGACGGGGATCAGATGCTTGTTTTGCTTGTGGCCAGCCAGGGCATGTGATGCGGCAGTATCCGATGAGAGGTGGTGTAGGTATTGTTCAGCATACTGGGTCCGTAGCTGGTTCTTCTTCTGCAGTGCGCCCTTCAGGGCAAGGTTTTCAGACACCAGCCGGACGTGGTAGAGGGAGGAGTGGAGCGTCTAGCTTGAGCGGTTGAGTTAGATATGATTGATTTTGATGTGATTATATGTATAGATTGGTTGGCCTCCTGTTATGCTAATGTTGATTGAAAAACGAAGATAGTTCGATTTTAGTTTCTAGGCGAGCCAGTTCTTGAGTGGAAGGGCAAAGCTGTTTCGCCAAGGGGTAGGTTTATTTCCTACCTTAAGGCAAGGAAGATGATCAGAAAATGGTACATTTATCACCTGGTTCGAGTTCAGGAGGTACAAACAGAGTCACCGACCCTTCAGTCTATTCCTGTGGTTAATGAGTTCCCAGAAGTGTTTCCAAATGAGCTTCCAGGCATTCCGCTAGAGCAAGAGATTGATTTCACTATTGATTTATTGCCAGATACTCAGCCAATATCTATTCCCCCTTATCGAATGGCCCCTGCGGAGCTGAAAGAATTAAAGGAGCAATTGAAGGACTTACTTGAGAAGGGTTATATCATACCTAGTACATCGTCGTGGGGAGCATCGGTGTTATTTGTAAGAAAGAAGGATGGCTCCTTACGAATGTGTATTAATTATAGATAGTTGAATAAGGTGACTGTAAAGAATAAATATCCACTTTCAAGAATTAATGACTTGTTTGATCAGCTAAGAGGCGCCAAAAATTTCTCGAAAATAGACTTGAGATCGGGGTATCATCAGGTTAGGGTGAAGGAGGAAGACATTTCGAAAACGACATTCAGGACAAAATATGGGCACTATGAGTTCTGTGTTATGTCGTTCGGCTTAACTAATGCTCCAGCTGTGTTCATGGATTTGATGAATTGCGTGTTCAAGCCCTTCGTAGACCTATTCGTGATTGTGTGTATAGATGATATTCTGGGTTATTCACCGACGGAGGCTAACATTTAGAACATTTACGAGCAGTGCTTAGAGTTCTTCGAGATAGAGAGTTGCATGCCAAGTTCTCCAAGTGTGAGTTCTGGTTAAACTCTGTGGCTTTTCTTAGCCACATTATTTCAAGTGAAGGCATTAGAGTTGAAGTTGTGAAGAATTGGCCAAGCCCCACGACACCAATGGAGATACGTAGTTTCTTGTGTTTGGCTGGTTATTACAGAAGGTACGTAGAAGGGTTTTCTTCCCTTTCAGCCCCATTGACCAAGTTGACTCAGAAATCAGCTAAGTTCCAGTGGACAAATACATGTGAGCGGAGTTTTCAGGTATTGAAGGACAAGTTCACCTCAGCACCCGTCTTGACTCTTCTAGAAGGAACAGATAGCTATGTGATATATTGTGATGCTTCGGGTATTGGTTTGGGGTGTGTATTGATGTAGCACGGTTAGGTTGTTTCTTATGCATCTAGGCAGTTGAAGAAGCACGAGAAGAATTATCCAATCCATGATCTTGAGTTAGCTGCTGTGATCCATGCTTTGAAATTGTGGAGTCATTATTTATACGGTGTCCATGTTGATATCTATACTAATCACAAAAGCCTCCAGTATATCTTTAAGCAGAAGGACTTGAATTTACGTTAGAGGTGATGGCTAGAGTTGTTGAAAGATTATGATGTTGATATTCTATACCATCCTGGAAAGTCTAATGTAGTAGCCGATGCTCTTAGTCCTAAATCCATGGGCAGTCTATCAGATGTGCAGTCAGAGAAAAGAGAGATGGTCCGCGAAGTTTGCTAATTAGCTAGCCTTGGAGTTCGGCTGATAAACTCAGGTGATACATAAGTTACAATTCAGGATACATCAATGTCATCCTTGGTAGCTGAGATAAAAGAACGCCAGTACGAAGATCCTGTTCTAGTCTATCATCGGGAAATAGCTCCTCAGAAAGAAAAGACACCCTTCGTGATCATAGGAGATGAAGTACTCAGGTATCGAGGTAGATTATGTGTTCCTAATGTTGCAGGCCTTCGTCAGCAAGTTATGGGGGAAGCCCATTAATCTCGCTATTCTATCCATCTGGGTACCACAAAGACGTATCATGATCTCAAGGAAGTGTATTGGTGGGATGGCATGAAGAAAGATATAGCGGAGTTTATCGCTCAGTGTCCGAATTGTCAGCAAGTTAAGATAGAGCACCAGAAGCCTGGAGGTTTATTGCAGGCTATGGATATTCCAACATGGAAATGAGAGGTAATTAATATGGATTTCATTACAGGGTTGCCCCATACTCAATGGAAGTATGATTCAATATGGGTCAAGTTGTTAGGCTTACAAAGTCCGCTCATTTCAAACCTGTCAGAACTACCTATTCGGCTGAAGATTATGCGAAGCTCTATCTTAGAGAGATTGTACGACTTCATGTTGTTCCTAAAGCTATTATCTCAGATACAGGGGCGCAGTTCACAGCTAATTTCTGGAGATCTTTTCAGGATAGATTGGAGACTCAGGTGAGTCTTAGTACCGCTTTTTATCCGCAGACCGATGGACAAGCTGAGCATACTATACAGACCCTTGAGGATATGCTGAGAGCTTGTGTACTTGATTTTCAAGGTATCTGGGATGATCATTTGTCGCTTATTGAGTTTGCATACAATAACAGTTACCATTCCAGTATTCAGATGGCTCCCTATGAGGCTTTGTATGGACGGAGATGTAGATCCCCTATAGGATGGTTTGATGTTAGAGAAAATCAGTTAGTTGGTCCAGATTTGATACAGCAAGCAGTTGACAAGGTGAAAGAAATTCAAGAAAGATTACTAGCAACTCAGAGTCGACAAAAATCCTATGTAGATAATCGACAACGCAAGTTGGAATTTGAAGTAGGCGATTGGGTTTTTCCTAAAAATTTCTCCTATGAAGGGAGTGATGAGATTTGGCAAGAAAGGTAAGTTGAGCCCTTTGGTACATCCGACCATATAGAATTATTCGCACCGTGAGTAAGGTGGCATTTGAGTTAGAGCTACCTTCTGAATTGGAGTCTGTGCATCTGGTATTTCATGTGTCTATGCTCCGTAAGTGTATAAGAGATCCTTCAAGGGTTGTACCGGTAGATGATATCCATGTGACTGAGCAGTTATCATATGAGGAAACCCCAATGGCTATATTAGATAGACAGGTTCGTCGATTGCGAACTAAGGACGTGGCTTCTGTTAAAGTACTCTGGAGAAATAATAATGTTGAAGAAATAACTTGGGAAGCTAAAAAGGAGATGAAGGCTAACCACCCGCACTTATTTCCGTTGTTCCAGAAGGCTCAGTCTGAAGAATCATTTTCCTCAAGTATTGGTTTTATTTATGGTTGCTGTGATTGGTCGTGTGAGGCCATGGTATTGTATATCTTAGCATATAGCCCTGCGCGGCATTATTTTGGGTTGCTGTGTACAGGCTGGATTGGTATATTTATAGGGGAAACTCTAGCGAAATTTCTATAGAATCCCTAAGAATCTAACATTCGAGGACGAATGTTTTAAGAGGGGGAGAATGTCACACCCCGTGGTTTTGTACCTTGAAATTCGTCGTGCATTAGTGGTTCTAATCTTGGACATGGGGGTTATCAAGGTTAAATAAGACTAGACAAGTTTATCTCATAGTTATAAAGGGTTAAGTCAAGTTAGCAGTATTGGACGGATTATAAGTTGAAGCAAATTGGCGAGAAAATATTTAAGGGAAAGTAGATTTTTACGGCTTGTTATATGGACCGTATAATGTTTTACGGGCAGTATAACTGGCTGACTTCCACCGTAAACTGGTTCTAGAGAGGGTGAACCACTGGTCAGATTTTGCGGACCAATTATACGGACCGTACAATGTTTAACGGACCGTATAATTGGCTGGCCCCCAGCGTAAAGTGATTCCAGAATTGGGAAGTCACTGGTCAGGTTTTATAGTCCAATTATACGGACCGTATAAATTTTTACGTTCCGTATAGTTGACCGTAAAACCGAGTCGGCCCAGTTTTTAATTTTTCATATATACCCGACCCCTTTTCATTTTAATTCATTCCCATCATTTCCCAACTCCATGAGAGCTCAAGAAACTTTCTTTAGCCCTATCTAAACAAAACCCAAGTGATATCAAGGATTAAGAGGCTAGAAATCAAGGAAACCAAGTGTTAGGAGGCTCACTAGGGTTGGTAGACCCCAAGATTTTCTTTGGTGTTGAAGTTGGGGTTTCACTTAAGTGAATAATTTGATTCAAATCTAGCTCTTGTGTGATTAAGCTAAGTTTCCACATCAACTTTCATATTAGTAAGCATGTTTAGTTGTTGAATAACTTGATTGAGGGAAGAAAGCAAAAGAGGAACTTCAAATGAGGGTTGAAAATATTTGAGTAATAAATTTACTTGAGTTGTGACTGTTGGGTATTTTCAACTTAATCTTGCTATTAATGCTAGTAATGATGATGAGGAAGGGTGATATACGAGTGGATATAGGATTGTGTTGAAATTGTTGTTATGTGTTGATTATGAAAAGGCTTTTCAGGCATTAAACGAAGTCTCTTGATTATGGAATGGATGATAATGTTATTGTTGATTGGGAGCTATTTTATGATATAGTGGAAGTTGATCAAATAGGGGAAATGCTGGCCAAATTTCGCTAATTCGTTAAATTACGCTAGTTTGGACTTGAGAGTGTTTCAAGACTTAACCTTAGTATGATTATTTTAAATGTAGACTTTGCGAACATGGAAGGAGAACGTTAAGCGATTAAGGAGACGCTAAAGTATGTTAAGGCTAACCTTTCTTTCATTTTGGCATGATCTTAAGATATGAACCAACCATCGAGTAAACGAGCTTCCATATTACTCAACTCTTAGAAGCACTAGAAGTACTTCAGTTGTGATGATCCTATACCTCGCTATGATTATTCCTTCTATTCATGGGTCTTGATACTTCTTATATATTAATGTTGTTAGTGCAAAAGATGTTCATCAAAGATAGCATGACCTTATGTCACTCTGAGAGTTCTATGTATCCAGTTTGTCATGCATTGCATTCATTTATATATCTGCATATTAACCTATGACCAGAAGGCGTTATATACGCGTATATTATACGTATGTGGGGTATGGGAAATTGGATAGGTGTTATATATACATTACCACCTAATCAGTTGGTGCTCAGAGATGATGATATATGGATCAGGCTGCACGTTCCGCAGCGATATACATATATATGATAATGATATATGGATCGGGCCGTACGTTCCTCGACACTAACATATGATATATGGATCGGGCCCGTACCTTCCTTGGCACTAATGGTTATATTATGAACTATGCATATCATACGTCCTGCGAGGCACTTTCATGTTATACAGATGTCCCAGATGTTCAGTTACAGATGCATTCAGATATGGAGATTTAGCTTTCCTATTTTAGATGTTTCTCATGACTCCTATGTACTTGATGTTCTTATGCCTTACATACTCAGTACATTGTCCGTACTAACTCGCCTATTGCTCGGGGGGCTACGTTCATGCCCGCAGCTACCGGTAGATAGACAGATGGTCCCAGTCAGTAGGGCCTTCACTCAACAGTAGTTGGTGCGCTCCATTTGATCCGGAGCTGCAATCTATTTTGGTATGCTATTATTTTGAGATGTATATGCATATGGGTATGATGGGGCCCTATCCCGTCCTTTCTACAATTTTCTATTCCCTCAGAGGTCTGTAGACAGTTGTATGTATTTGATAGATGATGTAGCCTTGTCGGCTCCTATTCTTTTGTGTACAACATATGTAGCAGCCTAGTCGGCTTGCACTGTTTTTCCAGTATGTATATATGTATGTACATTTAGCACAGAGTTCCCTTTCATGAGTCAACATAGTTCAGAGTGAATAATTTATGGGCCCTTGTTATCTAGGTACGAGTATATGGGTGTTTGGTCATTAAGGATCAAGCACTCGTCACGACTCACCGGCATGGGTCGTGACAATCTAGTCCTCCTCACCATCTGTGAGAAAGAGTGAAGCAAGAAACTCAGTATTCAATAGAGTCAAGAATGTACAATAAGGATAAAAGAATTGAAATTTCCTACGTGCCCTGTAGCCTCTCGAAGATAGGTACGGACGTCATCATACCGATCCGCAAGACTTTAGCCATCGCCATTGTACTTGTGATACCATTGAACCTAGAGCTCTGATACCAAAATCCCATTAGTGTCGTGAGGGCTCCTAACCAAACCTTAGGCAGAAACCCAAATACATGCAAGTCAAGATAGCATAAGTAAATGCGGAAATAAAGTCAAACAACCCAAGGGACTTAAATCTTAATAAAACATGGATAGAAAATATATCTAAGTCTTAATTCACCCCCCCAAAACCTAGAAGTCACAAGTACAGATCTACTAATCCAAATACAAAGCTCAATAATACATAATATTGTCTGAAGTGAAGAAAGACAGGAAATAAAAATAAGAAGGAGTCTAGTGTCGTGGAACCATCATCGACTCACCTTAATACTCCGAGAAAGCTCTCTAATAAGATCTACAAGCCTCAACTTGTACCCGGATCCTTACCTATACACAAAAGGTACAACAAGTGTTGAGTCAGTACATAAGGCACGTGTACCCAGCAACATCGTTGACTGACCCTTAACTATAGTGATGATGAGGGTTGGTACTTATGTTACTCCTCTTCTTGCTTAGTTAGTCTCAAATTCACAATTTATAAGTAAACATTAAGTATATAGGAATCACACATTATAACCTGATCTAGAAGTCTATTCCTTTTTAGAATAACCGCAAAGTTCAACCTTTTCATCATTATAAATCAAAAGTAAGTGTAAAGATCCCATCTTTATATCTATGTCAATTGTGAACATAAAGATCTCATCTTTATATCCTCTAGCTCACATATGGCATGAATTCAAGTCAAACAACCGTAAGTAGCATGAGATGTCATGAATGCACGCAGTGTAAGTGAATGGTATACAATGCCATAGCCATATGCATGGGTATACACACACTCCTGCAATAGGTCTCACGTGACCCATGGGGGACTTATAAGGTCCATATACCCACCCGGAATACCAGATCTCCCAGATCACATCGGGTCTTAGCCATTCGGCTATAACATCATCATCATCACTCCATCCATGTATTATATCCAATATCCGGCCTCACAGACCCTATCTTTTATATACATCAACGAAATGCCAATAATATCATGAAAGTGTGAATGGATATGCGTACACCACGCAAATGCAAACTAACAAGTCAATGTAAAGTATATATATGTCTTTTTCATAATCTAGACGAGAGGTGGAGTGATTAATGCAAATCAAGTCATTATTCACAATTATTCAACCAATATGGGCCATTATAGCCCAATTAAACAGCAATCATACCAACCTAAATGGATTTATCCACCATTCCTCATGGCCTGAAGGCTTAACACGTAATCTCTATCACAATTCATATTTAGTTCATGTTTTATTTACCCATACAAATACACCGATCCCGCACAAGTGCTCGCCACCTCATGAGTATGGGACCCCCAATTTCCCATTAAGCCTTTTGTTTTACTAAATTAACCAACATAAACACTATATAAAGGGTCTAACATCTAGTAAGTCTCAACTCGTCTGAATCTGAAGAGTCATTCCATGGCATTCCCCTTTCTCTGATCCTCCTAACAAGCCCAATCTATTCAATTACAATATCTACATGAGAAAATGAATCTAACGGTACCCATAAAGCCATATAAGGAATTCCGGTCCAAAAAGTCAACCCAAAACCCTGTCCCAAACCTTGAAGGTAAAAATGGTAATTTATCATGAAATCGGGTTCAACATAGTCAAAATAATATTCTACATGGTCACACGAATCCAACAATAACCATATTGCTATGCTTTAGTCCAGATCTAAAAAACGAAGCCAGAAAGGTAACGCGGGCCCCACAAGGGTAAAACTAGAATTTAAGCATAAAATCATCTTACCCATACTCTAGATAGTCCATATCCTAAAATTCACCAAGTTCTAACCCCCAATTGATCCTTCAATTTCACAAATCCCATCAAAACTCATTTCCATGGAAACCCTCAATTTACTACTTTGGAATCATGATTAGAATCATAAATGAATAGAAAAAATCATTAATAAACACTTAGCTAAAGGTATAGAACTTACCCCCAATGAAGAAACTTGCAAATAGCACTTGATTTGACCTTAATCCGAGCTCTATATCTTCTAAAATGGGTTTAGGAAGGTGAAACACAAAATGGAGGATTTTATTCTATTCTATGCCTATTGTTCTTCGTGAACACGAGCTAGCCTCGTGAACGCGACCCATGACCAGACCCAAATCTTTGCGATCCCGATAGGGCCATCGATAATGCAATGGGTTAGCCATCCCAACCCAACCTCATTTCCCTCTTAGCGAACTAAAGAAGGAGGACGCGAACACGACTCTCCTGGCCCCCATCTCTCGCGAACGCGATCGCGCAGAGGGAAACTAACAACAGCTGGAAACGAGAAAATCTGGTTTTCCCGGATTTTTATCATACACGCGAAAGTCAATTTGGAATCCCCCTAACAAAAATGAAATATGATTTTCTATCATAAAACAAGCTACGAACTCGCTCGCGCACTCGGATTTCTCAAATGAGGTTACCTTGACCAGGGGTTGACCAAGGTCAACTCCACAACATCATAAAATCAACTTTCCAAACGCCTCGAGACCCAAACCAAAGGTTTGACTAAGTCAAAAATCACATGCTGGAACTAATGGAATCGACACAACTTCCAAAATGACGCATTTACCCTTGATGTTGAATTTAGCCAAACATCCCCATTTTTTTTAACTTAGAAAACTCAAATTTCACTAACACTAATCCAAAACTCATGTGATAGGCTCGGGAACCGCATAACCCATCCCCGTAAGTAATAAGTACGGAAATGAAACTACGAGAAGGGTGTTTTGGGAAAAATAAGGCAAAAACAAGAGGCTAAGCGAGTTGTTACAATGGGTCATATCAACATGCAAGGATCCTACTCCCAGGACAGATGAGGAAAGTATGAAGACCACTTGAACAAACTTATAAAACAGGGGAAGTCCCATGAGTCAAATTTTCCAGATGCCTATAGCATAAATCAAGGAAGTATAGGTAGAAACGTGTAGGAACTTAGTCCTCCACTGAAAGAGAAGAATGGTCGGGAAACAACAACATAACACATGGCCAAATGAAGTAATCAGGATCTATCCTTCCTAAGGAACTCAAAGAGAACCTTATTCCTATAAAAGGATGATACAATTATGTTTGAAGAAAATCATAAGACGCCTAGAGAAGAGTTTATGAAAAGAAGCCCTATTAACATTCAAAATCAAGGCAATAGAAAAAGATTAAGGCTGGAAGATAAGCTTGAAGAAAGGGAGTTGGAAACTGCACAACATTCACTCCCATTAAAGTAAAACAGACAGAGGACAGAAACATAAAGGGGGCCCCAGGAACTGATTTCTCAAATATCGTCAATAAGGAACCTGGTACATGAAGAAATAGATAAATAAGGTGGATGAAAGGTGCAAAATTAACCACAAGGTCACTACAGTGTGAGGGAAAAGGGAGGAACAAGCAGGCAGACCACACAAACTTATGATAATAAAATACTCCCAAGAAAATACATAGAGGAACTGGTTCACTGAATAAAAATAAATATCTATGCCAAGACAATCTACAAATGAGCACCCGCAAAGAAAAAAAGAGTATTAAAGAAGTATGATACAATACAAACTTGCATGGATAAGAATAGCAGCTGAAGAGAAGAAATTAAAGATGAACTGATTACAGTAGTCTCCCCATTGGCTTGAAAAGTAGAGTGATTAAGACAAATTAATATACACTCCTGGCTTTGACAATCGAGCACAAACAACACATACAGCGAGGAAACTAGTCAAAGAACCTGAAGGTATGCACCTCCTTTCCAATTGAAAGCTTCTTAAATATGTCTATACTACCAATCCATCCCAGTCAGACATAAAAACTCCCTCTAGAAAGAAACAAGCTTGATTTTTCCTATGCCATAACTCAAGTTCACAAAGCCCTTCCCTTGTTTGCAAGTCCATAGCTATTGGTCGGTAGACGCCTCAACCCATATTAAATGATCACTAATAGAAAACTCCCAAATTCGCATATGCTAAGAAATTAAAATAGTTGTTACTATATAACACAAGCAGTGACCCAGGGGGAAGGATAAAAGTGAGACTTAAAAAAAGAAGAGGAAGACACCGAACATGGAGAAACATTTGTACAGTTAATTTCTAACGGGAAAGGGATTAACAAGAGAGAATTTTCAATCAAGAATTAAAGTAATCAGGCTGACTTCAAATAAAGTTAGTAGGGATAATGAAAGAAGAGGAAAAGGATGATTGAGAGGAGGAACTAAACTGAACACAAAATAAGATGTATGTACTCACCTACATAGGGAGTTACCTAGACAAATTGAGCTTAAAAGAACCTGGTCCCTATCTCTTCGAAGTTTATACCAAGCCCTTCCTGGCAGTATAGAATGATTTGTAACAATCTCGAGGTTTGGGTATGATGCCTCAAAATGGCGCGTATAAACATTCCTCATAAGGTTTTAACCAGATTATTATCACGCCCTGAACCTGGGCCTAGATGTAACACGGCACCCAGTGCCTAACTATATGTGACCGAGCGAACCAACTGGCTGCTGAATCAATATGTGATATCATAACATACTGAATGCGAAAAATAAACTAATCACAGACAGATATACTGAAAGTCTGAATGATATAAATCAAAATGCGAAAATGCTAACATAGGTCTAAAGCATAGATGTAGCTGACATGGATTAACATGAAAATCTTGCGACTCAGTCTAACTGTTACTCTAGTCTATGAATCTTATAATGAATTACTGAAAACACTGATTGTTGACAGGCCAAGTCCCTACGCATACCTGACTGTCTGCAAAATATTGAAAGACTGTAAAATATAGATTCATCATCCTGTAAATCGTCACCTGCATCATGAGATGCAGGCCTCGGGAAAAAGGGACGACAGTACATTTGAATTGCACCGGTATGTAAAGCAACTGAAAGAAAGAACTGTAAGTACTGAAACTGAAACTGAATTGATAACTATAACTTATAACCGTAGTGAACAACAAAGTAAAGATATGATACTTCCTATTCTGAATAGAGATTCGCCTATTTAACTGAATTAAAAATATGTGGGGCTCGGCCAAGTATACATATACATAAGACAGTGCCCGCGGGCAATCACATATGCTAAAAATTCATTTACCATTATTATGGAACTGAGATCACTAGAATAATGAACATTAGTAAACTGAGACATATATTCAAGGATTGATTATGAGAACTGAAGCTTTAACTATTTTATAAACATGCTGAGTATTCTAGACTGAGACTTATGGGTATCAAACACAACTCTATATTGATTACGTACTGAGCTCAAAACATTTAGAATGAAAGTCATGAATGAATTACGAAACGAGAGAATAGAAGTTCTGCAACTATTCAAGGAACTAAGTTTAATTATATTTCAGAGGCAATTCGTAATAGTCAATAAAATGTATCGTAGGGATAATCATTAACATTCTCAAACGAAGAGAGTTAGCCACACTTGCCTTAATTTCCTGGTGTTGAGCATAATACAACGCTCGTCACCCCTTTCAACTTTAATCAACAGCTATACAAGTCAAGGGGAATCGATATTAGCTAGGATACTCATACTTTGGTCATCTACGCATTTTATCTAACACTTGCTGGGCATAAATCTCCACAACCTTCATTAATGGTATTTCTACACCCAACAACCCATTCTCTTGCTTCAAGATGATTCTACAATCTCATAATTCTACAATTATCATCTTCCCTCATCATCCATAAGATAAACAACACCTTTACTAAACAATCAACAACCCAAATAGATAATCGTTCATGCTTTTCTATCAAACCCATCAACTCATATCTCATGAACTTATAGTCTGTAATCACCAATACAAGGTTAAAATCAAGTGAAATAGGAAATTCTTAACTTTTGATGTTCAAGTCTCTTGAATTCGGATTCTAGGGTTCTTTTGTCCAAGACGAATATTCAATCGATAATCTACGGAATATATGAGGATTCTAGCGTTAATCTTTGTTAGAATGATGTAATAATAAATGGGGTTTCACTAGGAACTCACCTTATATGCTTTATGGAAGCCCTAGGTTGTTTTCTCTCCAAAAAGACAGCTTAGAATGAAGTGGGAAAAGTTTTACGAAGTTAGACTTTTATAAAATTCAGAAAAAATCATTTCTGGCATAAAATGGCCTGGCGTGGTGCGAGGGCCACCGCATCCCATGTCGTGCATGGGTATTTTTTGATGGTGTCAAAATTTCAAGTTTTCCTAGAAATTTGGTCTGGCGCACCGCACGGGGCGCTATGCCATTCTGGCAGTGTTCGATAAAATGGGCATCAATCCCAGCACGGAGCTCCGTTTGGGCTCCATAATATATCGTTGGAAAGGTATTTCAAAGGGATACAACTTTCATGTTCTTAGTTTTCTCAAATTCCAAACGAATCTTCACAACATCAGGCTGGAAGACAGACCTTACGAAAACTTAGTCGATTCTATCAAATCGTATGCACCTCACTATCCGTCTTGATTCCAAAATAACTATTTACACCCATACTCATCCTGATAGGACTTCACATGTCTAGAATGTCACATTAATACTCATTTAACATATCCTCAGCTAATCTGAATTTACAGAGTGTTACATTATCTCCCCATTGGTATCATTTGTCCTCGAATGATTGTCCTCGCTATAACTATGGCTAATTCTGGAACTCTACAAAAATTTTGGCAGAGTTTACTCTATAAATAAGATACCTCAACATTTCTCAAAAACCCGCCAGCTAACAGAGCATAACGCAAGCCTCACTGGGCATCCTGATACGCTTAACATTAAACATATACATGAATACTGAATTGGCACGAATATTTGAGTACTGAACTGACATGAATATCTAAGTACTGAGTTGACATCAATATCTGAATACTAAGTTGGCATGGATATCTGAGTACTGAACTGGCATGAATATCTGAGGACTAAACTGATATGAATATCTGATCACTGAATTGACGTGAATATCTGAATACTGGAAACCTAAATGTCGTGACATGAGATCTAATTACTGAAAACCTGAATGCCATGACATGAGATCTAAATACTGGAAACCTGAATGTTATAACATGACACTGGTGTACAACGACCACTCCGGTGTTAATTCTAGCTCGTAAGCGACTTGACCAATCCTTCATAAGGTCCTGTATGTCTAATATGTTTGGGACTAAGCTTCCCTCTCTTCTCAAATTTCATGATGCCTTTCATAGGAAAGACTTTCAAGAAACACACAATCATTAACATGAAACTCTTAATCTCTACGTCAAATATCTACATAGGACTTTTGGCGACTCTTGGACATTTTAAAACGTTCCTGCATCAATGTAAGTTTTTCCATAGCCTGATGGACCAAGTCTGGTCCTAACAACTCTGCTTCGCCTATTTCGAACCAACCAATCGGCGACCTACATCTTCGCTCATACATAACTTCAAATGGTTCCATCTTAATATTGGCATTGTATCTATAGCTCTACACAACTCAATGAGAGGCAAATGGTCATCCCAATTAACCTTAAAGTATAGGACACACGCTCTCAACATATCTTCAAGCGTCTGGATAGTGCACTCTGCCTGACAAGCTGTCTGAGGATCAAAAGCGGTACTGGGACTTACCTTAGTAACTAATCCTTTTTTAAAGGCCTTCCAAAAGTTTGTTGTGATTTGGACACCTCGATCCAAAATAATGGACACTTGAGTCCCATGCAATCTGATAATTTCCTAAGTATGCTACTTGGCTTAGTCTTCTACTGAATTTGTAGTCCTCACTGGCAAGGGTTAGCTGACTTAGTATGTCGCTCTGCAATCCCCAAACCAAATCACGCTTTTTAAATGAGCGAGGTACCCTATTATAAAGTCCATGTTTATCATCTCTACACAGGACTATCTGCATTCGGTGCTAAACCACCGGGCTTTTGATGTCTGACTTTAAATCGCTGACAATTTAGACACTTAATCGCAAGATATGCTACGCTCTTTTTCATGTCGTTCCACCAAGAAATATCCTTGAGTTCATGATACATCTTTGTAGAACCTGGATGACTAAACTATTTCTCCTTCACTTCGGCCACTAAGGAGGATTCAACCTGTTCTATACAGCAACTCTACCATCGTCGGGGTCTAAAAGTTGGACTCCTAGATTTTATAAATGATGAACTTCTCTCACCGTGATTCTCTTGTCTGCCTCAACATGAGCTAAACATCTCATACTTGATTTATTTCTGAGGTACTTCCTGGAAATACTCATAGTATTGTTGTGCGCTAAATATTTGATCAGCTCCCTGAAGATTAGAGTCTCGTGTAATGGCACTACCCCTGTGACACATAATCAGGCATGATCTTATAGCTTTACTGTGATCTCTTTATCAACAATAACTAAGCTCGACGATCATTCTACTCACTTCGTGTTTCTTGCACACACTAGGCATATTCTTTGTGGCGATTATATCATTTTTCCCTTATTACTGAACTGAGTTTCTTCATATCCCATGCTAACTATTCGGGTTTCAAATGTCCAACTAGACTTACTGACGATTTACACATCTTCTCCTTAGACCAAATATTAAGGTTTTATACTTGCGGATCCTTCTCTTTTGTTGGGATCCAAATAACTTTCCTTATCTTCTACAATTCTTTGCACTTTACGTCACTGACGACTCATCTTTTGACTTGAAAAATTGACTTACTTACATAAACGGAAAGCTAATGTATTCTCAACTATCATACCCAATCTTAATGACTTAACTCCGTTCACACTGTCAATCTTAGGGAAACCCCTTTCTGATAACTCTTTAAAGTTATTCTTTTGTTGTTTTCTCTCTGACGGCTTAGCTAATTTCTTATTCCACTAATCACTATACTTCTAATTTAACTTAAACCCTTGGTCTCTAACACACATTCGAGTGTATTCAAACTGTAACCCACTTACTAGTGTTCATCGGACTAAGGAAATCAAATCGTACCTCTACTAGCTCTGCTAAAATTATTAGTGCATTATATCTACTCAAAACTTACTTACTATTCTTCTGTTAACCACCTGCTAACATCATGTTCTCTTATTAAACTCTAAATACTAAAGTGAAGCATAAGGTTATTTCTAACTCCATCATTATTCGATGCTTCTACGGTCTTATACTATCTTTTCTTAACTACACTTAAGGAAATTTCATCTATGTTAAATGAAAAATTGGAACAACTAACCCCAAATGTTATATACATTTCAAAATCATACCAGACTATACACATTCGGGGTAAACACTTAATCAAATAACCTAAGAGGGAACTGTCATATCTTTTATCTCATAGTAATATCTGCTTCTTGAAGCAACTTACTGATGCAGTACTTTCTAGTTCTAATTTTAATAAATATGAAAAAATTAGAATTATTCCATGAAATTCAATATCGTCAGCTGTTACACCTCAAAACTTTTCGCATCGTTTGCGTCGTAAGTAAACTAACGTAAGCTCTGACAGGTCATGGAACCCTTATAAGGTTAAGGAACACTTTTAACAAGGACCAAGCAAGTGTCTAAAGGTTTCGGGATCAAGCGAATCGAAGGAATTAAGTTTGTCAAAAATTTTGAAAAAACATCGCAGAATGTTTGACAGGAAATTCTGGTCCAAACTGAGATAGGCATATATCCTAGAATATGAAGAGTTATGGAACGCATAAACTATGTAAATAGAAGTTCATTGGGTTTTGTTTCCAACGCAACAAAACTATTCTTCGATATGACATCGGAGTAGGAGTTATGGGCATTTCAGTATAGACTGCTAAAGGCCTGCAAACCTTCGCGTTCGCGAGCCAAAGGCCTCGCGATCGCGAAAGCCAACTGGTGAGGCGGTGGAACCGACTTTCAAGGGTATAAATACCCCATTATTCCCATTTTTATCATCATTTACACTTTTCTTGAGCTCTAGAAACCTCCATATACATCTCCTAAAAACTTATAACCTCTTTGATCAAGAATTAAATAAGATTTACACTATACCAGTTCATAGAAAGTGCTGGTTCTTGCTTCTAGATGAAGTTGTGGTGAATAAGCTTTGGAGTAAGTTGGTAGTTCTTCAATTATAAGGTATGTTCTTCATCTTTACTTTGACATTAAGTTGTTTTTGGAAGATTTTAATGGTTTAAAGTGAAGGAAAACATAGTATAAAGGTCGTAGTAGGATATGTTGATGTTGCTAGCTTATGGACTAATTTTTGAAGGAAATTGCGGATAGATTTGTATATGTTTGTCATGTAGTATCTTGATTATGTTATTTTTGATGTTGCTATTGATGTTTGGGAGTTGTGTTGGAATTGGCTCGGAGTAGATAATATAGGGAAAATGCTGTCCGAATTTCGTTAACTTATTAACTAGCTAAGTTTGAGTGTGTAAGTGTTCCTATTGCCTGATTGTTGTATGAATCATCTTGGATGTAGATTTGAAGGCTCGGAAGGTAGACTTTGAGTGGCTAAGGAAGTAGCAAGGTGTGTAAGGTTGTCCCTTTCTTTCTTAAGGCATGATCTTATTGATACATACCCATTCACATGATATCCATAGTATCCCTATTCCTAGATTACTAGAAGTTTGTGCTTCTTGATTTTCTAACGATATTATTGATGTTGGTGTCATCTTATGATTATTGTTCGTTCAAGGTGAGATATGCCGATGATGTTAGCTCCATAATGGTAATCGAATGCATAACGACCTTATGTCACTTCGATGAATTTAGAAATGTGTTCTCAAGGAATGTTTTGTAAGACATAAATAGTATGCTAGTTAGAAGATCTCTAATGGGTAACTTAATGCTAGAAGATCGGCTTATGCACTCTACCATCGGGCGATAATCAGCTAGACAGTCACCACTATGCTACGGCCAGTCTGGCAGTTACCAATGATCGGTTGGGCAGATTGCACCAGGTATATAAGTAGGTCAGTAGCATAGTATTGTACATAGACGTAGGTCAATTTATGAGAGTATAGAGAGACATGCATGCTAGATTCTCATGGGTAAGTCAAAAATTCCAGGTTGATTCTTATCCTCCTTCTTTACAATATATGTTTATTATGTTACATTTCCGCTTTACATGCTCGGTACACTGATCGTACTGATATCCTTTTGTTTGTGGACGCTGCGTTTCATGCTCGCAGTTCTTAAGATATGATTTGATGGATCTCTCAGTAGGATACCAGCTCAGCAAGCAGTGTCGTGGCACTCCACTAGTTATGGAGTTGGTCTGTGAGTTAGCATTGTTGCATATGCATTTACATTGGTATGACGGGGCCCTGTCTCATTCTTATTGTGTTATGCACTCCAGTAAAGGCTCGTAGATAGATATGCATAGTTAGAGGTTCTATGACTATCTCGGTCTATGTTTTATTGCATCATCATTTTTATAGCCTTGTCAGCATGTATACTTGGGAGCAACTTGATGATATATGTATATTATCTTTTGGGCTTGGGTTCTATACAATATATGATATTTATGCGTTAGCATGATGGCTCACCCAACTACGGATATAAGATGTATGTATGTGCTGTGGCGCTCGGTAGGTTAGGTCTGGGTGCCCGTCATTGCCCTCCGGTTGGGTCATGACAAAATTGAAATCAGAGCAGTTTTATCCTAGGGTTGTCTATGAGCCGTGTCAAGTAGAGTCTTGTTTATGGGTGTGTAGCGCGCCATACTTATAAACAGGATGCTGCAGGGCATTTAGGGTGGTTACCCTTCTTTGTATCCTAGATCGTGCTATAGAGCAGAGTCATAGAGCATAAATCTTCAACCCTAACCTCTGTTGTTTTACAGTTTGACGACGACTCCTTCAGAAAGGACTATGGTTTATTCGAGGATTGCAATGATGATGGGGAAGAAAAGTCGTATTATTAATAAGGAATCTAGAGTGGAATCCGTGTTCAGGCAACAGGCTAAGAGTGCAACTGGTAACATGGCAATGGCATGATTACACAGAAAAAGTATATATAAGACATGGTTCGACGGAGGAATTATATCCACATAATTCTGTATAATGGGTGACAAGAGGAATCCGTAAGATATGAATGACTTGTAAGTAAGAAGAGATAGTATAGTATGAGAAAATGACTTGAGAAGCTAAGAATGAGATCCAGGTATGCGCACTTGTTTCCACTCCCAGAGGAGGTTCAGATAGAGACATCAGTGTCTTCAGGTGCGTAATGTTCTATTCCTTATGACTACGAGTCGTGTGAGGCCATTATTGTTATTACTTGTTGTGGACCTGCGTGGCGTTGTATATTTTTAGGTTATTGTGTTATAGGTTGATAGCGGTACAAATAAAGATGAAACTCTGCCGAAATTTCCATAAGATCTCTGGAGTTTAACATTCGAGGACGAATGTTTCTAAGGGGGGAAAATGTTACACCTCAAAAATTTTCGCGTTGTTTAAATTGTAAGTATATTTACATAAACTCTGAGAGGTCGTGGAACCCTTATAAGGTTAAGGAACACTTTTAACAAGGATCAAGCAAGTGTCTAAAGGTTCCGGGATAAAGCGAATTGAAGGAATTAAGTTTGTCGAAATTTTGGAAAAAACATCGCAGAATATTTTACTGGAAATTCTGGTCCAAACTGAGAGCGGCATATCTCCTAGAATATGAAGAGTTATGGAACGCATAAACTATGTAAATAGAAGTTCATTGGGTCTTGTTTCCAACGCAACAAACCATTATTCGATATGACATCGGAGTAGGAAGTTATAGGTATTTCAAGATAGACTGCCAGACGCCTGCAATCCTTCGCGTTCGCGAGCCAAAGGCCTCGCGATTGCGAAAGCCAACAGGTGAGGCGGTGGAACCGACTTTCAAGGGTATAAATACTCCATTCTTCCCATTTTTATCATCATTTACACTTCTCTTGAGCTCTAGAAACCTCCATATACATCTCCTAAAAACTTATAGCCTCTTAGATCAAGAATTAAATAAGATTTACACTATACTAGTTCATAGAAAGTGTTGGTTCTTGCTTCTAGATGAAGTTGTGGTGAATAAGCTTTGGAGTAAGTTGGTGTGGCTAAAGTTCTTCAATTATATGGTATGTTCTTCATCTTTACTTTGATATTAAGTTGTTTTTGGAAGATTTTAATGGTTTAAAGTGAAGGAAAACATAGTATAAAGGTCGTAGTAGGATATGTTGATGTTGTTGGCTTATTGACTAATTTTTGAAGGAAATTTCAGACAGATTTGTATATGTTTGTCATGTAGTATCTTGACTATGTTATTGTTGATGTTGCTATAGATGTTTTGGAGCTGTGTTGGAATTGGTTCGGAGTAGATAATATAGGGAAAATGCTGTCCGAATTTCGTCAACTTATTAACTAGCTAAGTTTGAGTGTGTAAGTGTTCCTATGGCCTGATTGTTGTATTAATCATCTTGGATGTAGATTTGCAGGCTCGGAAGGTAGACTTTGAGTGGCCAAGGAAGTAGCAAGGTATGTCAGGTTGTCCCTTTCTTTCTTATGGCATGATCTTATTGATACATACCCATTCACATGATATCCATAATGTCCCTAATCCTAGATTACTAGAAGTTTGTGCTTCTTGATTTTCTAACGATATTATTGATGTTGGTGTGATGTTATGATTATTGTTCGTTCAAGGTGAGATATGCCGATGATGTTAGCTCCATAATGGTAATCGAATGCATAACGACCTTATGTTACTCCGATGAATGTAGAAATGTGTTCTCAAGGAATGTTTTGTAAGACATAAATAGTATGCTAGTTAGAAGATCTCCAACGGGGTACTTAATGCTAGAAGATTGGCTTATGCTGTTACACCTTGGAAATTTGCAATCTCGTACAGTGAATAGACTAACGAAGGATACGAGTATACGATGTTTTAATAATAAGGGAACGACGTTTGACGACCCTAAGAAAGATTTCAAAGGCAATGGGAATAAGAGATAGGTTATGCTCCACAATGACTAATTATAAGTTCTGAAGACGTGAAAGTAGCAGATTTGCACTTTGGCCCAGTTGATCGTAAAATGAAATACGGACCGTAAAAGTAGTTTACGGGCCGTAAACTACCATGTCGTATTTCAACTTCCAAAACTTCAACTTTCTGTCAAATGCTTGAAAGGTTAAAGACGACTTGAAATACGGACCCTAAACTGAAATACGGCCCGTAAATTGAGTTCGTAAATCACCATGTCCTCGGACTACCTTTCTGGATCTGTTATGCTTAAATACGCTCACAGAATACGGACCGTAAACCGAGTTTACGACCACTGTGCATTTCAACTACTGTTCATTTAGGATACGATTTTATGTCATTAAAAGGGAGACCCAAGCTCATTAATTCATTTCATTTCCACGTTACTTCTCTCTAGAAACCTCTAGAATATTCTCCACTCTTCATCTACAAGAAAACAAAGGAAATCAAAGATCAATATCAAGAATCCAAGTGAATCAAGTGTATGAAACTCATCAAAGTTCATCCAAGTTGAGAAATTTCAAGAGAAGCAAACTAGGGTTTTGGTGCAAGAAGAGTAATACCACTCAAGGCTTGTTCCTACAACATCTAAGGTAAGTTTTATGGAATTTACATGTTATTTAGGGTATGGAAGAGTTGAAACACTTGGATCATAGAAGGATGTAAGAAATGGGTCATGAAAGTGTGAATAGTAGCCGAGTTGAGTAAAGGTTTGAATTGAGCCATGATCATTGATAAATTGTGATTATGAAAAGGTGATGAATGACATTTAGAACATGGAATAAGTATACTATGTGAGAAAATGCAATAATGAACCATGGCCATGATTATGGAGAAATTGAAGACAAATCGTGAAATACGAATATTGTAAACGAATGATGAGTGTTGTCTATCATATTGAGAGTTGATATAGAATATGGGAAAAGTAGTATAAACAAAGAAATGTTGTTCAATTTTCTCTAGTGTTAGTAAGCCGTTCTTATAATTGTTAGCTAATGTCGATACGAATTCTCTTGAAGGTAGAACGTGTGCATTAAGGAGAAAAAGCAAGCAATAGATTAGTTAAACGAAAAAGGTATGTGAGGCTAGTCCTTTCTTTCTATGGCATGAATATTATGGTATGATTTTTCCTCCTTCTCGATTTATTCTTTATATCCTGGAAAACTAATAGTCCATGTTTATGAATAGCCTTATGAGATGAGAGATATATTATGCGTACAATAAAGTTGATGATGTTATTCATTGTGTATACTCACCTTATATACTATTTCCTTCATGGTGAGGCGGAATACTTAAAAATGTCCATAATGGAATCGGGGGTTCACGACCTTATGTCACCTCGATAAAGTATAATTAACTTTGAGTTATTGTGCATGCATTATAATAAGTACCTGTTGATGACATTACGCTGTGCCTGTAAGGCCGGGCAGCACCACTAAGGCGGGCGGCTTATAGATGATTACACCGTGTCTATATGGCACGGGCAACACCACTAGTGGGCGGCATGAGATGATACCCCGGACGCAGGAGGCCTGGACGCAAGCTAATGTTATGACTATCACACCGTTCCGACATGGACGGGCAGCTTATACATTATCACACCGTACCTATATAGACGGGCAGCATATACATTTATGCATACATGACATGATGATGATTATGAGTAAGCCAGCATGCATTATTTCCTTGTACTTGACAGTTAGATACAAATGCTCCATATTGATATTTCTTCTATATCATTGTCTTATTTCATTGTTTATGCCTCTCATACTCAGTACAATGTTCGTACTGACGTCCATCTCTTTGGACGCTGTGTGAGCTTGATCCAGATTCATAGTAGCTATCAGCTGATTTGAAAGCACTCCTTTGTCCAGGAGGTGCTTATGATTATTGTTTTGTGTATATTCATGTCTATGTATTTTGGGCAAGACGCGGTCTTGTCCCGTCTTTATGTTTAGCACTCCAATAGAGGCTCGTAGATGCGCAGTGTGGGTTAGATGGTCTCACAAGATTGTTACTATGTACATATATTATTTTGATGGCCGAGAGGGTTATGCATATAAGAGTATTTTACGTTCTCAAATGAAAGGATGTTTTTCTTATGTCTTGACCATAAAATTGATAAAAGAGCATTAAATGAGTCTGATGAGTAATAGAACGAGCGGTGATCGGTGGTTAGCCCCGGTTACCCGTCGCGGCCCCTAGCCGGGTCGTGACATATGCTATTTACCATCGGGCGATAATCAGATGGACAGTCACCACTGTGCTACGGCCAGTCAGGCAGTTACCAATGATCGGTTAGGAAGATAGCACCAGGTTTATAAGTAGGTCAGTAGCACAGTATTGTACATAGACGTAGTTCAATATATGAGAGTATAGAGAGACATGCATGCTAGATTATCATGGGTAAGTCAAAAAAGCCAGGTTTATTCTTATCCTCCTTCTTTACAATATATGTTTATTATGTTACATTTCCGCTTTACATGCTCGGTACACTGTTCGTACTGATATCCTTTTGTTTATGGATGCTGCGTTTCATGCTCGCAGGTCTTAAGATATGAGTTGATGGATCTCTCCGTAGGATACCTGCTCAGCAGGCAGTGTCGTGGCACTCCACTAGTTCTGGAGTTGCTCTGTGAGTTAGCATTATTGCATATGCATTTACATTGGTATGATAGGGCCCTGTCCCATTCTTATTGTGTTATGCACTCCAATAGAGGCTCGTAGATAGATATGCACAGTTAGAGGTTCTATGACCATCTCGGTCTATGTTTTATTGTATCATCATTTTTATAGCCTTGTTAGCATGTATACTTGGGAGCAACTTGATGATATATGTATATTATCTTTTGGGCTTGGGTTCTATACAATATATGATATTTATGTGTTTGCATGATGGCCCACCTAGCTATGGATATGAGATGTATGTATGTGTTGTGGCGCTCGGTAGGGTAGGTCTGGGTGCCCGTCATGGCCCTCCGGTTGGGTCGTGACAAAATTGATATCAGAGCAGTTCTATCCTAGGGTTGTCTACGAGCCGTGTCAAGTAGAGTCTTGTTTATGGGTGTGTAGCGCGCCACACTTATAAAAAGGATGCTGCAGGGCATTTAGGGTGGTTACCCTTCTTTGTATCCTAGATCGTGCTATAGAGCAGAGTCATAGAGCATAAATCTTCAACCCTAACCTCTGTTGTTTTACAGTTTGACGACGACTCCTTCAGAAAGGACTACGGTTTATTCGAGGATTGCAATGATGATGGGGGAAGAAAAGTCGTAATATTAACGAGGAATCTAGAGTGGAATCCGTGTTCAGGCAACAGGCTAAGAGTGCAACTGGTAACATGGCAATGGCATGATTACACAGAAAAAGTATATATAAGACATGGTTCGATGGAGGAATTATATCCATAGAATTCCGAATAATGGGTGACAAGAGGAATCCGTAAGATATGAATGACTTGTAAGTAAGAGGAGATAGTATAGTATGAGAAAATGACTTGAGATGCTAAGAATGAGATCCACGTATGCGCACTTGTTTCCTCTCCCAGAGGAAGTTCAGATAGAGACATCAGTGTCTTCAGGTGCGTAATGTTCCATTCCTTATGATTAGGAGTCGTGTGAGGCCATTATTGTTATTACTTGTTGTGAGGTTCAGATAAAGTTCTTCAATTATAAGGTAAGTTCTTCATCTTTACTTTGATATTAAGTTGTTTTTGGAAGATTTTAATGGTTTAAAGTGAAGGAAAACATAGTATAAAGGTATGTTGATGTTGTTGGCTTATGGACTAAATTTTGTAGGAAATTTCGGACAGATTTGTATATGTTTGTCATGTAGTATCTTGATTATGTTATTGTTGATGTTGCTATTGATGTTTGGGAGCTTTGTTGGAATTGGTTCGGAGTAGATAATATAGGGAAAATGCTGTCCAAATTTAGTTAACTTATTAACTAGCTAAGTTTTAGTGTGTAAGTGTTCCTATGGCCTGATTGTTGTATGAATCATCTTGGATGTAGATTTGTAGGCTCGGAAGGTAGACTTTGAGTGGCTAAGGAAGTAGCAAGGTATGTAAGGTTGTCCCTTTCTTTCTTATGGCATGATCTTATTGATACACACCAATTCACATGATTTCCATAATGTCCCTATTGCAAGATTTCTAGAAGTTTGTGCTTCTTGATTTTGTAACGATATTATTGATGTTGGTGTCATCTTATGATTATTGTTCGTTCAAGGTGAGATATGCCAATGATGTTAGCTCCATAATGGTAATCGAATGCATAACGACCTTATGTCACTCCGATGAATTTAGAAATGTGTTCTCAAGGAATGTTTTGTAACACATGAATAGTATGCTAGTTAGAAGATCTCCAATAGGGTACTTAATGCTAGAATATTGGCTTATGCTATTACACCTTGGAAATTTCAAAACTCGTACAGTGAATAGACTAACGAAGGATACGAGTATATGATGTTATAATAAGAAGGGAATGGCGTTTGACGACCCTAAGCAAGATTTCAAAGGCAATGGGAATAAGAGATAGGGTATGCTCCACAAAGACTAATTATAGGTTCTGAAGACGTGAAAGTTGCAGATTTGCACTTTGGCCCAGTTGATCATAAAATGAAATACGGACCGTAAAGTAGTTTACGGGCCGTAAACTGCCATGTCGTATTTCAACTTCCAAAACTTCAAATTTCTGTCAAATGCTTGAATGGTTAAAGACGACTTGAAATACGGACCCTAAACTGAAATATGGCCCGTAAATTGAGTTCGTAAATCACCATGTCCTCAGCCTACCTTTATGGTTCTATTATGCTTATATACGCTCACAGAATACGGACCGTAAACTGGAATACGGACCGTAAACCGAGTTTACGACCACTGTGCATTTCAACTACTGTTCATTTCGGATAAGATTTTAAGTCATTAAAAAGGAGACCCAAGCTCATTAATTCATTTCATTTCCACGTTACTTCCCTCTAGAAACCTCTAGAATATTCTCCACTCTTCATCTACAAGAAAACAAAGGAAATCAAAGATCAATATCAAGAATCCAAGTGAATCAAGTGTATGATACTCATCAAAGTTCATCCAAGTTAAGAAATTTCAAGAGAAGCAAACTAGGGTTTTGGTGCAAGAAGAGTAATACCACTCAAGGCTTGTTCCTACAACATCTAAGGTAAGTTTTATGGAATTTACATGTTATTTAGGGTATGGAAGAGTTGAAACACTTGGATCATAGAAGGATGTAAGAAATGGGTCATGAAAGTGTGAATAGTAGCCGAGTTGAGTAAAGGTTTGAATTGAGCCATGATCATTGATAAATTGTGATTATGAAAAGGTGATGAATGACATTTAGAACATGGAATAAGTATCCTATGTGAGAAAATGCAATAATGAACCATGGCCATGATTATGGAGAAATTGAAGACAAATCGTGAAATACGAATATTGTAAACGAATGATGAGTGTTGTCTATCATATTGAGAGTTGATATAGAATATGGGAAAAGTAGTATAAACGAAGAAATGTTGTTCAATTTTCTCTAGTGTTAGTAAGCCGTTCTTATAATTGTTAGCTAATGTCGATACGAATTCTCTTGAAGGTAGAACGTGTGCATTAAGGAGAAAAAGCAAGCAATAGATTAGTTAAACGAAAACGGTATGTGAGGCTAGTCCTTTCTTTCTATGGCATGAATGCTATGGTATGATTTTTCCTCCTTCTCCATTAATCCTTTATATTCCGGAAAACTAATAGTCCATGTTCATGAATAGCCTTATGAGATGAGAGATATATTATGAGTTCAATAAAGTTGATGATGTTATTCGTTGTGTATATTCACCTTATATACTATTTCCTTCAAGGTGATGCGGAATACTTATAAATGTCCATAATGTAATCGGGGGATCACGACCTTATGTCACCTCGATAAAGTATAATTAACTTTGAGTTATTGTGCATGCATTATGATGAGTACATGTTGATGACATTACACCGCGCCTGTAAGATCGGGCAGCGCTGCTAAGGCGGGCGGCTTATAGATGATTACACCGTGTATATATGGCACGGGCAGCACCACTAGTGGGCGGAATGAGATGATACCCCGGACGCGGGAGGCCTGGACGCAGGCTAATGTTATGACTATCACACCGATCCGACATGGACGGGCAGCTTATATATTATCACACCGTACCTACATAGACGGGCAGCTTATACATTTATGCATACATGATATGATGATGATTATGAGTAAGCCGGTATGCATTATTTCCTTGTACTTGATAGTTAGATACAAATGCTCCATATTGATATTTCTTCTATATCATTGTCTTATTTCACTGTTTATGCCTCTCATACTCAGTACAATGTTCGTACTGACGTCCGTCTCTTTGGACGTTGTGTTCATGCACACAGGTAGATAGGGAGGTGAGCTTGATCCAAATTCGTAGTAGCTGTCAGCTGATTCGAAAGCCCTCCTTTGTCCCGGAGGTGCTTATGATTATTCTTTTGTGTATATTCATGTATATGTATTTTGGGCATGACGCGGTCTTGTCCCATCTTTGTGTTTAGCACTCTAGTAGAGGCTTGTAGATGCGCAGTGTGGGTTAGATTGTCTCATGAGATTGTTACTATGTACATATATTATTTTGATGGCCGAGAGGCTTATGCATATAAGAGTATTTTATGTTCTCAATTGAAAGGATGTTTTTCTTATGTCTTGAGCATAAAATTGATAAAAGAGCATTAAATGAGTATGAGGAGTAATAGAACGAGCGGTGCTCGGTGGTTAGCCCCGGGTACCCATCGCGGCCCCTAGCCGGGTCGTGACAAAAGTGGTGTCAGAGCAGTTCAGTCCTAGGAAGTGTCTATGAGCCGCGTCTAGTAGAGTCTTGTTTATAATGTGTTACGCGTCACACTAATAAACAGGAGGCTACAGGGCATTTAGGGAAAATGACCATTTTCATCTTAAGAGATCGTGTGATAGAGCTGTATTATAAGATTATCTTCTCCTTAATAGTGTGCTATGATTTCAGCGAAGCTGATGAAAGGAAAAGATACGACAGCCGAGAAAGGCAAGATGGTGGTTGAAGAAGGGCCTGAACGAGAGCCGTCTATAGATATGGAGGAGGGCGAACCCCAGAAAAAGGTCCCACGTCGGTGTTCCCATGCTTCGTCCACTTTTGAGGATCAGAGGGAAGCCTCAATTTTAGCTCCAGCACCCCCTGTTCCTCCACCAGATGCCTCGGGCCAAGAGATAAGACAGGCCATTCTTCTACTGACTCAATTGGTAGCTGCTCAAGCTTAGCGGCAGGATGTGGGCCACGATAACAGGGGTTGGAGAAAGAGAGTTAGTTCTTCGGGGTTTGATCATAAGCGTAGGGGTGCTCCGACGAAACAATTCTCTAGGCACTTAGTTCGTTCAGCAAGTGGTGCTCCTCTACAGTTTCCTGGACCCAAACTTGATGGATCTACTTGTTCTAGGTCACCCCAGAGTGTCAGAGTTTCTAGTCCTCGGATTCGGAGTGGTTCTAGTCAGACGAGATCCCCGGTACCACGCTGTACTCAGTGTCGCAAGTTACATTGGGGACCGTGCCTCTTGGGCTCGGATGTTTGTTATACCTGTGCTCGGCTAGGCTATCTCATGCGCGACTGCCCATGGAGGTGTGGTAAAGGTAAGGTTCGGGCTACGGGAATGATAGCTGGCTCTTCGTCGTCGGTACACCCTCCAAGGCCTAAGCCATAGATGTTAGTAGGTGGTGATAGAGACCAAAGAGAAACGCCCAGTCCAAGTGGATCCCAGCATCATATCCATACGTTAGCTGAGCGACAGGATCTTGAGTCTTCCCTTGATATTGTCCCAGGTATATTGTCAGTGTCCTTTTACGATATATGTACATCGATTGATTCAGAGCTTATGCTGTCATGTATCACCCCCGTTGTGATGATTATGTCGAGGTGAAAAATATGAGCCAGTCCGACAATTTGAGATGACTATATTCGTTAGTAACCTGGTGATAGCCAGAATCGTGATTTACGAGTAAGTTGATTGACAGTGAATGAATATAAATAATATGTGTATGTATATAGATATTGAAATTCTAGACCGAGTGTGCAGGCACAACTTATGAGACAAGCTCTACTATTTATATTCTTTAATGGTAAGTGATCTTGTGTTGTGCAGTTGCGTATTATGTGTGTTCCGATATATGTCCTATTGAGACATCAGACGTGTTTTCTGGGCTACGTGCAGGTCTGGGACCATTATGCTTACGAAAGAAACTCTGCCAAATTTTCCTAGAATCTAAGGGAGATAAGGTATAAGCTTGTGACATGTCTTGACGAGAAATGATGATGTGCAACAGGGTAATGGCAGGACAAGATTAAGTTAGGAGTATCATTGACAACTATAAGAGATTAGTAACGGTAATTATAAGATCGATAACGTTATGGTAAAGAGAAATACTAGGGTAAATTAGGAAGACTGGTAGTGTGAAAGCACAACACAGAAGAGAAAAGGTAACTCCAATAGAGTGTGATACCGAGGTATTGATTGGAGGGATAAGCACGAGAAAGTCGCGATAAGTTTACTAGCGAATAAAGTAACAGTACCCGGAGACAGAGGCACGAATACGAAGGGTTATAATGAATGAGAACATGTTAGTAAAACAACTTATATGGTAAGTGTAATAGAACTGATTAGAAAGAGTAACGGGTTGAGTATGCTTACTTCACGAGGTTTACCCAGTGTTATAAGCAGGCTTGCGAATGAGATCAAGAAGTGTCCCTCTATAGAGTCGATTATGATCAGGGTATAATGAGAACGCAACAAGAAATGTAATGCAAAGTATAGCATGGAAACGACTAAGGATGTGACATGTTTCATATGAATAAAGAGTGAATGAAAGTGTGAAATCAACAAGCGAGCCATGGGGCAGTAGATGAGAAAGCTTATAAGACTTTATTAGGGGAAAGTCCAGCATAGGGATTCCTCAATGACAGAAATGATAGCCAGTAAAAAGGGGGAAGTCAACTTGAAAAAAGAAAGAAATCAGAGGAAGGTGATATGGCAAAGTAGCAGTAGTTTGTGATTGGCATAATCGAGAGCTTGAGTGATATCTTTAGCGGATGTAAAAGACCAAGACTATACAAAGATGAATAACGAAATAGGACGATTATTAAGAAAAGGATAAACACAATAAGGGTGAGAGGAGATGATCAGAATGAATAGAATAAGTTTTGGAAGCAAAGAATGGATTGTACAAAGGTAGTATATTCTAAAGGAAAAAGTGGTACTCAGTTAGGGATAGGGTTCCTCATACGAAGAATGAAGGATTGATTATAATACGGGATAAAACAAGATAAATTGAGGAGGAAGGAATAAGAACAAGAATAGAGAGAGAAGGAAATATGTGAAGTACGCGTGCTTGAGAAGTAGTTGCGTTATAATTAAAGGGAGATGCATTTCCTACGAATATCTTGTATCAAGTTAGAACGAGTAAAGTATATGAAGTAAAGAGTCGAAAGGAAAAATATGATCGTGAGTTATGAGTTTACTGTACGATGATAAAGCGATGGAGTAAAGCTGTCATCAACGACAAATATCATACGATTATGATTGGCTTTGAAATCAGTGTTGAGTGCAAAACAAGAGTGAAAGAATAAGAAGCATGAGGGGTATTAGTTGTGTATGATACTTAGGCCCTGGAAACAAAGATGACGTTACAGGTGAACTTTGAGCACCGAAGAAGAGGGCAAGTGACATTATATGGATGGTAAGGATAACTAGACCTACTACTATGGTGAGCATCCCTATGGGACAAAAGTTGTTAATTGGAGTGGATTTAGACATTGAATCATAACCACTAAATGAGCTAAGTAAAATACATTCTTGTTCGGATTGCTGTATCGGTTTTATTATTGGTTACAAGACTGCAAGGTGAGTATGCTAAGACTTCACACATGAATTATTGTAGCTATAGATTATGGGAAACGGTATGAATAAGATGTAGTAAATTCAAGCCTTGAAGGTGAGGCAACGGATTTGAGAATGGTACGAGTAAAACCCTTAAAAGGGGGAAGCGAATAAGAGGATACAAGTGCGAAGGTTGGAATGGTAGGCCCTAAGATGTGACAGACATGGACTCTAAAACAAAGAGTGAGAGTTATGCAGAAATTAATCTAATGACTAGTAAATAAACGAACATAAATTGAGCAGGCATCTGAAATTGTACGGGAAACAATTCGCGAAGACCTTGAACCACGTGACATTGAGAGTAAATAACACAAGGGGTATTGGAAAGGATGACGGTGTTATACTAGAATAGAGGTAAAGACACTAGCGAATAAGATGTGTTGAATGATATTGCTATTTATAAGCGACAATTAAGAAAGGGACCTAAGGTTTTCTATAGCAGGACACTAGATATGATAATCAAGGAAAACAAAATAAATAAGGAAGAGAGCACGACGAAATAAGTTACTACAGATAGACAAAAGACTTTTGGTATGAATGATACCGAGCCTAGTCATGGTCGGGTGAGCGAAACACCGAACTTTCATGGTCGGGCATGCTATGTAAATGATATGTATATGAATATGACTATGGATACGATATGTAAAGGAGTACGATTATGAATACGGATGCAGATATGGATACATGTATATGTATAGATGTGTATGTACACGAATAACGCAAAAACGATTATGTAACTCGCATGTAATTATACGTCGCCAATGAAACCAAGTGGATACTTAAAAAGAAGAGTAAGACGTAAACAAGGGTAGTGTGGTCATGATGCCCCGGGTCAGTTGAAGGAAAATATATGGTAAATTGAGTTGAAATGTTGAGTTGGGATTATTGTTAGGGATAAATAGGACAATTACTTGGAATATGACATAAGTACGTGCTATACGCTTGCTACAGCAGCCCCGGTGATGTGACAACTTACGAATGCAATAAAGATCACTAAATGGAGGGGAAGCTTAGTCCCCGATACATTTGGACTTATGAGATAGTGTGCAAAATAGGCAAGGTGGATTATGAATTAGATCTACCATCCATGTCTTAATGCTCCGCAAGTGTGTTGGAGATCCCACAAAAATTGTTCCAATAAGTGATGTGCAAGTGACAGAAAAGCTAACCTATGAAGAAGTGCCTATTGCTATTCTAGACAGGCAAGTACGGAGACTTCGAAATAAAGAAGTAGCTTTAGTCAAAGTCTTGTGGCGAAACAACAACCGAGAAGAAATGACTTGGGAAGCGGAAGAGAGTATGAAGTCCAAGTACCCGCATTTATTTCAACACCCCAGAAGAGATTTAAAGTGAGACACTAACTCTATGAGGTATGTATGATTTTTTTTTATGAATATTGGTCGTGTGTGGCCCGATTATATTACTATTGTGTTGTGGCCCTGAGAGGCAGTGATTTTATGGGTTGTTGTGACAGGATGGTAGTGCTATGTTACAGGGGAAACTCTGGGGAAATTTTCGCAGGATCCCGAGTGCTTAACATTCGAGGACGAATGTTCCAAAAGGGGGGAAGAATGTTACACCTTGGAAATTTCCAATATCGTACAGTGAATAGACTAACGAAGGATACGAGTATACGATATTTTAATAAGAAGGGAACGACTTTTGACGACCCTAAGCAAGATTTCAAAGGCAATGGGAATAAGAGATAGGTTATGCTCCACAATGAATAATTATAGGTTCTGAAGACGTGAAAGTTGCAGATTTATACTTTGGCCCAGTTGACCGTAAAATGAAATACGGACCGTAAACTGCCATATCGTATTTCAATTTCCAAAACTTCAACTTTCTGTCAAATGCTTGAATGGTTAAAGACGACTTGAAATATGGACCGTAAACTGAAATATGGCCCGTAAATTGTGTTCGTAAATCACCATGTCCTCAGCCTACCTTTCTGGTTCTGTTATGCTTAAATACGCTCACAGAATACGGACCGTAAACTGGAATACGGACCGTAAACCGAGTTTACGACCACTGTGCATTTCAACTACTGTTCATTTGGATAAGATTTTAAGTCATTAAAAAGGAGACCCAAGCTCATTAATTCATTTCATTTCCACGTTCCTTCTCTCTAGAAACCTCTAGAATATTCTCCACTCTTCATCTACAAGAAAACAAAGGAAATCAAAGATCAATATCAAGAATCCAAGTGAATCAAGTGTATGAAACTCATCAAAGTTCATCCAAGTTAAGAAATTTCAAGAGAAGCAAACTAGGGTTTTGGTGCAAGAAGAGTAATACCACTCAAGGCTTGTTCCTACAACATCTAAGGTACGTTTTATGGCATTAACATGTTATTTAGGGTATGGAAGAGTTGAAAATACACTATGCACGACGTCGGCTGCGGCGCCCCACGCGCTGTGCCAGACCATTTTATGCCTGAAGTGATTTTTCTCAAATTTTATACAAGCCTAACTTCGTAAAACTTTTCCCACTTCGTTCTAAACCTTCTTTTTGGAGAGAAAACACCCTAGGGCTTCCGCAAAGAATCCAAGGTGAGTTCCTAGTCAAACCCCATTGATTATTACATCATTCTAACAAAGATTAACACTAGAATCCTCATCTATTCGGTAGATTATCCATTGAGTCTTCGTCTTGGACAAAAGAACCCTAGAATCCGAATTCAAGAGACTTGAACGTAAAAAGCTAAGACTTTCCTACTTCAATTGATTTTAACCTTGTATTGGTGATTATAGACTATATGTTCATGAGATATGAGTTGATGGGTTTGATAGAAAAGCGTGAACGATTATCTATTTGGGTTGTTGACTGTTGACTATGGGTGTTGTATATCTTATGGGTGATGAGGGATGATTATAATTGTAGCATTATGAGATTATAGAATCGTCTTGAAGCAAGAGGATGGGTTGTTGGGTGTAGAAACACCATTAATGAAGGTTGTGGAGCTTTATGCCCACCAAGTGCTTGATAAGATGCGTAGATGACCAAAGCATGAGTATCCTTGCTAATATTGATTCTCCTTGACTTGTATTGCTATTGATTAAAGTTGAAAGGGGTGACGAACGTTGTATTACACTCAAGAGTAGGAAATTAAGGTATGTGAGGCAAACTCTTTATGTTTGTGAATGTTAATGATTCTCCCTACGATACGGTTTATTGACTATTATGAATTGCCTCAGAAATATAGTTAAGCTTTGTTCCTTGAATAGTTGCAAAACTTTTATCTCTAGTTTCATAACTCGTTCAGGACTTTCATTCCGAATGTTGTGAGCTCAGTACGTAATCAATATTTACTTGTGTTTGATACACACGTGTCTCAGTCTAGAAAACTCAGCATGTTTATAAAATAGTTAAAGCATCAGTTCTCATAATAAGTCCTTGAATACATGTCTCAGTTTAGTAATGTTCATTATTCAAGTGATCTCAGTTCCATGATAATGATAAATGAATTTTGAACATATGTGATTGCCCGAGGGCACAGTCTTATGCATATGTATGCTTGGCCGAGATCATTGACTGACACGCTTACTTTGCCAAGGTCACTGATTTGTGCATTTATATTGGGCCGAGGCACCACATATTATTAATTCAGTTAAACAGGTATTTATTCATAATAGGAAGTATTCATATCTTTATATTGTTGTCACTTCAGTTATCAGTTATCAGTTATCAGTTCAGTTTCAGTACTTACAGTTCTTTCGTTCAGTTGCTTTAAATACTAGTGCAATTCAAATGTACTGACGTTCTTTTTTCTTCGGGCCTGCATCGCATTGATTTACAGAACGACAAATCTGCTCGCTAGGATTTCCAATATCAGTTGATAGGTGAGCCCCATTCAATCAATTACGTACTTTACCAACTGAAGTCGTCTAAAAATACATACTCTTTTAACATCTACAAATGATTCGCACTTCTCGACTCCCTATCGACAGGACACTGTCTGCAAAGTCTCTAACATATACAAAATACCATGACATAAGTACTTTGACCCGGCAACACTCCGAACTGAGATGGAGCTCGCCAATCCCGCTGGAACACCTTTAGCAAAGTCTTCTACTCATCTGGGTGTACCTGCGTGGCAAGAAACGCAGCCCCCGAAGAAAGGGGGTCAGTACGGAATATGTACTGAATATGTAAAGCATCACTGAATCATAAACAAGGAGAGGTGTAACAGTAAACCAGTTTAGAGGCAACCCGGAGTAACCTGGAATAGCATTTTGAACCGTGCAATGTAATGCCTTACACAAATTCTAGCATACACAATATAAGTACACCATGCCTAAATTTTAGAATACACAATGTGAATATAGTATCATAATAGTCCCTTCGGACGGCCGCTTCCGGCATAGTAAAAATGATGGCCCCTTCGGGCATGCCGCCGGCATAATAATGCTAGTCCTGGCCCCTTCGGGCGTGCCGGTTCCGACATAATAATAATGATGATGGCCCCTTCGGGCATGCCGCCTCCGGCATTATAATAATGATGGCCCGTTCGGGCATGCCGCTTGCGACATAATAATACTAGTCCTGGCCCCTTCGGGCATGCCGCTTGCGACATAATAATAGTAGTCATGGCCCCTTCGGGCATGCCGCTCGTGACATAATAATACTAGCCCTGGCCCCTTCGGGCATGCCACTTGCGACATAATACTAATGATGGCCCCTTCGGGCGTGTATGTAAATATGCAAATGCATGAAAATCTTTGAAAACCATCGAAAGACTCCCTTCGGAGCAACTTTAGTTTCAAAACGGGAACTTCTTCCCTTTCTCTTAAAAATGAGGACTTCTTCCTTTTTATTTCTCAAACTATCATGTATCACTTTGAATGATCCATAACATAAACTGAGGCCATATGTTATTTAGCGCACTCAGACATAAGCTGAGGCCTTAGCACACTCAGGCATAAGCTGAGGCCATAGCACACTCAGGCATAAGCTGAGGCCATATATTATATAGCACACTTAGTCACGTCATGAAATCATCTAATAGCTTAGGCTCGAAAATCTCGCACCCCCTTCGGAGTGGTTTTGAAAGTCTAAGTAGTAAAATCTCGCACCCCCTTCGGAGTGGTTTTGGAAAGTCTAAATAATAAAATCTCGCACCCCCTTCGGAGTGGTTTTGAAAATCAACTTTATGTTTCCTTTAGTACAAAACTAATTTTCTTGAAATCATTAGTAAACCACAAACACGTTTTAAGTAAATCCGAGTTCGCTTATGAAATTTATGAACATTATTCATTATAGGAACCTCTACGACCATTTTCAAGCAATCCGAGACCGTCTACGAAAGTTAGGGACATTACTACTTACAGAACTCTTCAGACTTTTCTTGTTATTCAATCATACAATAAGCTCGGCTATACTAAGTATACTCACATCAAGAAGTGAATAATAATCATTAACAAGCTCGGAATCAAGAATAGAGTTACCCCAAGATACGTATCATAGCTTACTTAGCTCTAGGACATACCAAAAAAAAAAGAAAAGGGTAAGCTTTACATACCTGTCCCACGTCCAATTAGCTACGCTTATTCGTCCAAACTTGCTAGTCTACATTCAAGAGAATCGACATAATCATTAGACTCATCGACATATGCTTGTCTTAGTCCTTCAAATGAATTCAATTATATTCTGCCAAAATTTCGGCAGCATTTCCCCTGTAAATACACCATCCCCGAGAATTCAACTCGGCCAAATTATCAACAACAAATTCGAGAATTCAACTCGGCCAAATTATCAACAACAATACCAAAAATTATAACTCCAACTTCAACAATTATTCCAAAATACATTCTAACATGATTCAAGAATACTTCAAACAATTCACATAATATTCACAACAACCCAACCAACATACTACTTCACCCGAAACCTTCCAAATTCCACAAGAACACTAGCAACAGATTTCCTTTCTTCCAAATTCATAAACTACACCAACAATCTATACTTTAGCAATATTATTCATACAAATGTAAGAAACCATACTAGTGTCACATTAACTTCTTCACTAATCCCACAATGATCACAACTCCATTTCAATTCATCAAACCTTCATTTTTATCATGGAATCCACAACAACAACAATCAAAACACTAGATAAAATAATTGGTTCATCATTTGTACATAGCGCCCATATACACGGCCACAACTTATATTCGTATTTTCATAAATTTCACCCATTTTCTACATACTACAACATACACAACCATCCATAACATATAAAAGAAGATTAATTCTTACCTTTTTCCCTTACTTTCTCACTTGACTATGATTATGAACATGCAACAAAGAGAGGTCTTCTTTCCCCAACAATTATACCACGTTAAAGAGGACCTTCAAATTAGTAGGAATGCTAGAAGAAAACAATTTCTTGATCACTTTCCATGGACTAAATTCTTGCACCATGGCCGAATGGCCTTTTGATTTTTGTCTCTCCAAGCTTCTTGAAATTTCCAAGTATAAAAGATGATAAATGTGTTCCATAAGTCATCTCTAGACTTATTTATTTTACATCCATGTGGGCCTAAGCCCACTCCCTATTGGACGTCCCACTTGTCCCTTTCTTGCTCCAAGACCATTTTTTTTTGTTTTAGAATTCATGAAAAATTATTTCTCCAATTTCCAAATTTTTCCTTAGCCTTCCTCCATATTTTCTATGAGCCATCTTGCAAATTTTCCTTTTTGCCCCCAGCCTTTCTTAATATTTCCACTTCAAAACATTCATGAACAACTTGTGTGCTAAACAAGGTCAAAAATATAGCCTTGCCCTTAACTTCCCGCAATTATCTTGAATTATCCGAATACGGGATATAACACAATCAGTGTTTTCAGTGCTTCATTAGAGGTTTTATAGACTAGAGTAACGATTAGAAAGAGTCGCAAGCTTTTCATGTTAAGCCATGTCGGCTACAACTCTGCTTCAGACTTATGTTAGCATTTCCACATTTTGATTTCTATCATTCAGACTTTCAGTATATCAGCATGTGATTAGTTTATTTTTAGCATTCAATATGTTATGATATCATGCTGATACAGCTAGCCAGTTGGTTCGCTCGGTCAAATGTTGTTAGGCACCGGGTGCCGTGTTACGTCCAGGCCTCGGTTTAGGGCATGAAAAAGCTTTATATCGGGGCACTAGGTTCAAGTGTCGTAGGGAGTCTATGAAGCCGTGTCCAGTGAGGTCACTTTTATGTGTGCGCACGCGCCACACATGTAAACAGTTGACCACCAAGACATTCAGGATTATCTCACTTGTTTCTACTCTAGATCGTGCCATGAACCTTAGAGCAATAAGTAACTTTCTCTTCTTATCGAATTCCAGACGTATCGAATGCCCAAGCGACAGACAGGAAAAACCCAAGGTCCTAGAGAGGATGATTGCCCATTGGGGTATAATTATGAAGTACAGGTTGGTAACAAATGAGACTTGAGAGGATGTTAAAAGTGGGATGCAATGCATAGTAGTACATATTAGTGCATAACCTTATCAGAAATGTCACGACCCAAATCGATGAGCTGTGACAAGTGCCCGACCATTACTGGCCAAGCACTCCTATGCTTGCGTTTACTTCTCACTAACTGGCCTGGGCCCATGTACAATCAACAACTGTGCTATACTATCTCCCGAACAATAATCATAACAAACACCGTACCGGGAACTCACGGCCAACGCATACATATAAATATAAACACTGAGAGTAACAGCGCAAGCCGATTTGGCCGCTACATATATGTTGTACAACAAAATAAGTGCTGACGGGGCTGCATAACATCACGACAACATATCACTGTCTATAGACCTCTATGGAGTAAAAACTGTAGAAATGACAAGACAAGGCCCTGCCGTACCCGTATACCGTATATGTACGTAACCGAATAGCATACCAAAAGGGCTGCAGCTCCGGATCAATGGAGCGTACTGACTGCTGCTGAGGAGAGGTCCTACTGCGATGGATCGTCCGACTAGCTACCCGATCCTGAAGGGACGTTAGTACGAGTAATGTACCGAGTATGTAAGGCCTGAATAGTAACATAGTAAGGGATGTAAAGTATTAGTAATAACAGAATGGAAATATAGAGCATATTGTAAGGTAAAAGAGTAACCTGTACATATGAGTGCCTCTTAGGGCGGATGCCATGCATGCTTAGCTTTCTTTGAAAAACATTTCTTGTTCATATATACAGAAAATAGAACATATCATGTTGCCGAGGCGTCGGCTCCGATCCATTTAGCCACATATGTCCCGCGTCCGGGCATCCCGCGTCCGGGATGATATCATGTCATATAATACCAACTGATTAGGTCGTTACGCGTCTATAGCACTCTGACCCTCTTTCCCATATAATAATAACTGATCAGGTGGTTACGCATCTATATAATACCAACTGATCAGGTGGTTACGCGTCTATAGCGCTCTGGCCCTCTTTCCTATATATATACACATGTATCATGTTCATGTATCATGTGCATATATCATGTCCATGTATCATATACATATATCATATAAGCAGCATGCAGGAGAGCCCAAGGAAAGTTATATCTCTATCGGAGTGACGTAAGGTTGGTAACCTCCGATTACGTTATGGAACAATCATGATCGTCATGTTTCACCTTGAAGGAACAATTATTATAAGGTAAAACCATCAATGAAGAATAACATCAAGAGAAAACATAGAATAGGATCATAAATCTCATAAGTCATCAATTCATATACTTTGGAATTCTTAAAAATAGTCATCATTCATAAATAAAATTGAGAAGTCAAGAAATAGCTCAACATTCTTATATCGTCATTGAAATCGTAGACTTGGAACCTTTAATCACGGAATCATCATCATGATCACCGTAAGATAATATGCTCATCTTTGACATAATTATTATGATTGTGAAAATAGGTTCATCGTTGTTATCATAAGAGCTCACGGAGTCATAAATCTCTGATTTAGGAAATACGAACATTTTGGAAAACATTTATGAATTATTAGGAAAGGGGTTATGCCTTGGAGTCATAAACATCTAACTTTTGAAAAAAAGGAAGATATGGAAACATTTTAGAAGTCATAATATCGGAATCATGCCTTTGAAAGAAAGGGGCGAGCCTTAACATACCTGTTCCACCTCCTATTAGCTACGCCTATATGTCCAAGCTCGCAAGTCTCCATTTAACAGGATTTACACAATCGTTAGGCTCATCATTATACGCTTGTCTTAGTCCTTCAAATAAATCCATTTATAACTGCCGAAATTCGGGCAACATCTCCCCTGCTTATATGCTTAGCCCGAAATCACAATACCAACAAAACAACAACTACAATAGCACCAACATCATCAACATCATCATCAATACCAAAATATTCCATAAAACATCCCACGCGATGTTTTTCCAATTTCTCAACCAACAACTTTATTATACAACCATTTCATCACTCTATCTTCGTAAATAAAACAAAAGTAATATTAATAAGGAGAGATTCATACCTTATTTTTGTTAAAACAGCGATATCTTTAATATCCACCTTGAATCCACCGCAAAACCATACTAGAATCACATTTATGCGTTTATCCGAGCTTCGATTAATACTCCGTCACTTGAAAATTGCTTACTTTTTGTTTCCCTCCCTCTCTCTCTTGAATTTCTCGAATTTTCTGGGAAAAATCTGGGCTAAAATCTGGTGAAAAAGAAGGTTCTCACCCTTTTTATAAGGGTCAAATTCGGGTCAAATCCGGGGGGGGGGGGGGTACTGTAGTATTTTACTGTAGCAGTACTGTAGCACGCGTTTCTGCTCTGTCAGCTGAATTTGTAACGTCCATAATTCTCTACTCCGATTTCCTATCGATGAGCGGTTTGGAAACCAGACTCGACGAACTTCATTTTAGGATTTTGTTTCACCTTTAAACACTGCATATGCTAAGAGATATTCGCCCCCCAAGTTGGACCAAAATTTTCACACAAAACATTGCCCATCCTTTCTCCGAAGTCGTGCTACTTCATTTCTTCCACTCGTTTCCTTATAAAACCTTCCGGTATATCTTATATACATCCTTAACTTATTAAATATACTTAATAATGCTCGCTCCTTATATTCCAAAGTGGATTTACTTAACCCTAACTCAACGTACCTATGTTTCAAATTTGATAAGTGCTCTTCGAAGATACGGGGTGTAACAAGAAAGTACAAAAGCAGTTATCGAGTTTTATGGTTATCAGTTTACCTCAGTTACCAGTTATACAGTCTTTCAGTTAGCAGGGTTATGGTTATCTAGTACACCAGTATTCAGTTATTTAGTTACCAGATCTCCAATTTTCAGTGTATCCAAATTCTGGTGACTTGTGAGTATACAGTGATGCCTATGGGTGCTAAAAGAAAATGTAACAGTGATTATAGTGAAATCTTTGCATGTTTTAGGTTCGGGTTAAGACCCAAGATTCGCCGGATGGCGCAGGAAGTAATTTACCAGATGATGGTATACTTTCAAGGACAAGTTTGTGCATGGTAGTGTATCTGTATGTGATTTACCTCACAGAACAACTTCATTTTAATTTTTGGAAATGGAGCCACAATTTGGATTATGATAGCTCAAATGTCAAACCCAACGGTGTAACAGGTTAAGAAAATAACCGCAGCAGGCTTAAAATTGATCACTATAGTTTTGGCAAGAAAAGATCCTAAGGGTAAAATACCTAGGAGTCAGAAATGTTTAATATTACCAAGATGTGTTTTCGTCTGACTCATGTATATGACTAAGAATATATGGTGTACGGAATGAGACCCAAGAACAGATGTCATGACCCAACGGAGGGCCATGACGGGCACCCGAAGCTAACCTACCGAGCGCCACAACACGTACATGCATCTCATATCCATACTTGGGTGGGCCATCATGCTAACTCATAAATATCATATACTGTATGGAACACAAGCCCAAAAGATAATATACATATATCATCAAGCTGCTCCCAAGTATACATGCTAACAAGGCTATCAAAACGATGATATAATAAAACATACACTAAGATGGTAATAGAATTCTAACTGTGCATATCTGTCTACGAGTGTCACGACCCGACTAGGGGCAATGACGGGTACCCGGGGCTATCCACCGAGCACCGCTCATTCTGCTACTTACCATACTCGTTAAGCGTTCATTCATCAAATTCATCCTCTAGTCATAGAAAAATCATTTTTCATTTGGAAACATAATTACCTTTATATACATAAGCCCTTCGGTTATCAAAATAATACACACATACATATATATATATGCTTATCAAAATCGTGAGACCATATTACCCACACATATGTATCTACGAGCCTCTACTAGAAAACTAGACATATGAACGGGACAAGACCCCGTCGTGCCCGAAACATACATGTACATAAAATAGTAACTCAATGGCACCTCCGAAATAATGGAGTGCTTTCAACACTCTGCTTATTGACTTCTACAAATCTGGGTCTCCTCCCTGCTTACCTGTGGGCATGAACACAGCGTCTAAAGAAAATGGATGTCAGTACGAATATTGTACTGAGTATGTAAGGCATGAATGAAATAAACATAGTAGAGAATCATAAGACATAAGATGAAGACATAACCTGCGTAACTTTTAAGGGAGGATACCTTTCATGCCTATATCATATATTATCATGGTACATGTATCATCATAGCTCATACGTCGTCGTATCATATATATATATATATATATATATATATATATATATATATATATATATATATGTATCATAACTCCGCATCTGCTCATACACATTAAACGTTATCCGTATATGGCCACGTAGTGGCTTGACAATATCACGTACATATTTTCTGGGCTTTTCCTACATATATCATATTCATATCATATACATATTTATATCATATACATACCTAGCCAACCAAGGCTTCAGGGTTACACATACCTGGCCAACCAAGGCTTCAGGGTTATACATACCTGGCCAACCAAGGCTTCAGGGTTACATCTACTTGGCCCTACCAAGGCTTCAGGGTTATCCATACCCAACTGCAGAGGTGCGTGCGCGTTACATAAATATATATATATATACGCATACATTTACATTCTACCCGGCCGTATAAGCTCGAGGTTTCATAATAGCCATACATAGGCACATACATACATAAAAGCCTATAAATATCTTTAGTGTCATCACTATTATCATCGTCATCATTATCATCATCACTATCAACATCGTCATTATTATCATCACATATATCTCATAACTTATCATAATTTTCACAGAACATACATTTGGATTTAAGGACAATTTATGAAAATCGCATCGCATTTGTGGCACGAACCTCGTAACAATATCGCATAATAGACTTTATAATCTCTAACTTAGGCTCATCATTACCATCATCGTATCTATACCATATCTCTTTACCTTTATCTCATATGAAATCCTCTATGAACATAGACTCGTAACCTTTCGGAACATTGGTCATAAAACATGTATTAGGGCTTATAGACAATCTATAACAATGTCGGGGTGACATAAGGTCGAGAGCCCCCGATTCCATTATGGAGCATTCATAAGCATTATGCCTCACCATGAAGGAATTAACATATAAGGTGAGTGTAATCAATGAAAAACATCGATGGATCGTAATATGGATCATTAGCATTGTAGAACAATAATATTATAGGCCTTAGAATCTTTAGACTTAGACTCATCATCATCATTATCGCATTCGTAACATACCTCTTATCCTATCCCATATGGCTATTCATGAACATAGACTCTTAGTTTTCCGGAAGGTAGGGAAGTCATGGAGAGGTAAGGAAAATACTATCATAGGAATCATATAAGGATCATTAGCTTCGTAGGAATATCATATCATGAGCTTTATGACTTCTAGACTTAGATTCATCATCGGTATTGTCATGTTCGTAACGTATCTATTTTCTATATCTCATATGAAGACCTTTATACTCGTAGATTCATCGTTCCCAATATGTAGAAAAATCATGGAGAGATAGGAGGATTCATACCATAAGATTCATGCCTTAGAAAGAAAGGACTAGCCTTACATACCTCTTTCGTTTAAAATTTTCCATCGCTTGGTTGTTCTCCCTCAATGCTCACGTCTCTACCTTCAAGAGAATTCACATTCACATTAGCTAATCGATTACATGAACGTGCTTACTAAAGCTAGAGAAAATTGGGCAGAACTTCCTTTGTTTATACAACCTTTCCCATATTGTATATCAACTCCCAAACATTCATAATAATGTTCACAATATCATAACAAACAATCTTCATTCATCCACATTACCCTCGTTTCACAATTCCACTTCAATTCATCCATAACCATGGTCATAGTATACTAGTGCATTTTCTCACATATAATGCGTATCCCATGTCCTTAATATCATTTATAATATAACCATATCACAAAACATCAATAGTCGTGACTTAATTCAAGTTATCACTCAAAATGACACTATTCACACTTTTATGACCTATTTTCTATATCCTTTCACAATCCAAGTGTTTCAACTTTCAAATACCTTAAACATCATGTAAATATCATAAAACTTACCTTAGATGGTGTAGGAATGAACCTTGGATGGAAACTCCTCACTTGAGCAAAACCCTAGTTTCACCTTCACTCGGATTCCTTGCCTTGGATGAACTTTAATGGGTTTCTTACACTTGATTTCCTTGGTTTGATGAAGTTGATAACTAATATCCCTTGAATTATTGTTGGAGAAGTGTATAGAGAAGAGGTGTGAAGGGAAATGAAATGAAATTAACATGGTCCCTTATTAAATACACACAATTCTGTCCCGACCCATTTATACGGACACACATACGGTCCGTACAATTTATACGGTCCGTATGTGTGACCGTATAATATGTTCCAGTGAACACTGCCTATCTTGGCTAAATATACGGCCATACCTATGGTCTGTATCTTTTGTACGGTCCGTATAATGGACCGTACAATCCACAGTTTTTGAAAATCATTTTCGTCGACTCGTTTGATCTCCAATCCTTATAGAACCTTCTTGACACTTGTTTATCACTTCATTAACAATCTAGGGGACGTTATAAATCTTCTCCAAAGCATCATTAAGTCATCGTTAATTCGTTATTTGTAAATCTTTTCCGACACCTCTCATATGTCTTGCCTCCTCTTGACAACTTTCTTATCTTACTTCGAATGTCTTTGAAATCTCATTTAGAATCATCAAATGTTATTTCTTACTTATCAAAACATTGCATACGTCGTACCCTTCGTCAGTCTATTCACTGTGCATGAACGGAAAATTTTTCCGAGGTGTAAAAATGATCCTCTACTAGAGTGTATAACATAATAAGGACGGGACAGGGCCACGCCATACCTATGTTAATGCATATGCAACCATGCTGACTCATAGAGCAACGCCAGAGCTAGTGGAGTGCCACGACCCTGCCTTCTGAGTTGGTATCCTACTAAGAGATCCATCAAATTGTATCTCAAGACCTACGAGCATGAAACACAGCGTCCACAAACAAAAGGACGTCAATACGAACAGTATACCGAGTATGTAAGGCGGAAATGAAACATAATAAACATATATTGCAAAGATGGAGCATAGGAATCAACCTAGCGTTTCTGACTTACCAATGAGAATCTAGCATGCATGTCCCTCTATACTCTCATCTGTTGAACTACATCTATGTACAATACTGTGGTCCTGACCTACTTATAATCCTGGTTCTATCTGCCCAGCTGATCAGCGGTAACTACCCATCCGATTATCACCCGATGGTAGAGCTCATCTGCCCGACCGGCCGTAGCTCAGTGGTATAACTGGCCAACCAGCCGTAGCCTGGTGGTAAATGGTGATACATAATCTGCCTAACTGGTCGTAGACTAGTGGTAAATATAATCAACATCATAACAAGACCTCTACGAGTAATATCTAAGCACTTCTCATGGTCATCACTTATCCGTTAGTGCCTATATCATCACATAAGACTTATAAGCACATTTCAGGGCCATTAAGACTTCTTCCCAATTAACTAAACCTTAGTCAACTCCTGGATGCATTATAAGCCTATCTTCTAGCATTAAGTATCTCATTGAAGGTCTTCTAACTAGCATACTATTCATGTCTTACAAAACATTCCTTGACAACACATTTCTAAATTCATTGGAGTGACATAAGGTTGTTATACGTCCGATTACCACTATGGAGCTAACATCATCGACATATCTCACCTTGTATGAACAATAATCATAAGATGACACTAACATCAATAATATCGTTAGAAAATCAAGAAGCATAGACTTCTAGTAATGTAGGAATAGGAACATTATGGATATCATATGAATGGGTGTGTATCAATAAGATCATGCCATAAGAAAGAAAGGGATAACCTTATATACCTTGCTACTTCCTTAGCCACTCAAAGTCTACCTTCCGAGCCTGCAAATCTACATCCAAGATGATTCATACAACAATCAGGCAATAGGAACACTTACACACTAAAACTTAGCTAGTTAATAAGTTAACAAAATTCAGATAGCATTTCCCTTATATTATCTACTCCAAACCAATTCCAACACAGCTCCCAAACATCAATACCAACATCAATAATAAAATAATCATAGACAAATCCGTTCGAATCAAATTAGTATCACAACCAATTGAAGTTAGCCCACGGTCCCCTATCTCTCAACGTTGACCTACTAACCTAAATCATACGCCGCCACCCACCATGGCCACCATGGCCGGTGGACAGCCTCCAATTGGGGTTGCTCCACCCACCATAGATCCAAATAATCCTGGTCCTTCTAATTTTCCTACCAATTCAAACCCTAATACAACATATACCGACATTGTAACTCCTACGAATCTACCTACTTCGTATGCCAACCTTTTGAAACCAAACCTAGGAGCCATTACACCCCTACCAACAATTCCTATAAAGCCAGTTACATACATTGATGGAGAACTGTATGTGGAATGGAATTCAAGAGAAATAAAACATCTGATTGTGAAAGAAAATTTGCAATATGTAGTACTGGGGAAATTTTGATATGACATCATTAACATAAGGGCCCTTAGAACTGCTATTCCTGAACAATGTGGAATTAAAGGTAAGTGTGAAATTGGCCTTATTGAAGATAGACACATTTTGATGAGATTTTCATTATTGGAGGATTACATCAAAATACTTTCTACACCGGCTCATTACATTTCAATGAATAATAGATATTGTCAAATGAGAACGATGATTTGGAACCCTTGGTTCAAACCAAATGAAGAAACTTCTGTTTCTCTGGCCTGGATAAGTTTCCCGGAACTACCACCAAATTTCTTTGCTCGAGAAGCGGTTTTCTCCTTAGCATCTGCAGTTGGAAAACCATTAGTAGTTGATCTTGCTACTACTAATAAGACGAGGCCAAGTTGTGCAAAAGTAAAAGTGGAAATTGATTTATTGAAAACACATCCTCATAGGATACACATTGCAGAAAAGGATGAAGATACAGGGAAGATTATGAAAAAATGGGTTCCAATTAAATATGAGTTTCTTCTTAAATATTCCAAGCATTGTAAATTACAAGGTCACTCTGAGATAGAACGCAGGGCTTTGCACCCAGAATTAGAGAAATAATACAGGGAGTCATGGAGACAAGACAACAAAAAGGAAGATAATGCAGTGGATAATTTCCCAGAGAAAAACATAAATAATTATAGGGGGAAAGCAAAAAGTTACAATCAGGCAAAGCAAGAATGGATGCAGAGGAGAAAGAATAAATACATTAAGGATTCTAGTGGTGTCATCTCAGGGGAAATAAAGGAACAAGAAGACTCACAAGAAGCTAATAATATGATACAAACTCAAAATGCTTTTGAATTGTTAACAAATGATGAGGAAGGAGTGCAAGTTGAGGACCCTGTCACAAAAGAAAGTGAACAGCAGTTAGAGATCCAACAAACTGAAGGCTGTGTTGAGCAAGGTATAACATCACATAAGCATGATCAGTCAACACATTCACTAAGTGGAAGCAACACAAAGACTCAGATATTGGGGGGAGCAGAAGAAGGCAGTAGTACACCCAAACAAAAATAAACAGTAGAGAACATTATTTCAACCAGTGAGGAGACAATGGAGAATCAGTTTTCACATGGAAATAAGTACAAGTCAGCCCAATACAGTCATCAACAAAGAGTCAATATTCAGCAAAAAGTATAGGGAATAAAGTGCAGATCGAAAATACCCCTATATAAGCAGCAGAAACTAGCATACTAAATGGGAATACCACTCCAAAATTGGCTAGCCCTAACATGACAAGTCATAGTTTAAATAATGCAAGGGATGACACTCAAATAGGCACAGCATTGCAGGTCATAAACACTCAGCATGATCAAATAAACTCATGATTGATAGGGGAACAAGATTTAGATGAATATTCACTTGAGCAAAACATACAAGCAGTGGCCAGAGCTGGAGACCTTTCTCCTAAACAGCTTGATAAAGCAATGGGGAGAGGGAAGCAAAAGCAGAATTTGCCATCAACTGGTAGTGTTCAAACAAGAAGAACTGTACAGAAACCTAAGATTCCATTATGAATGCTATAATTTGGAATATCAGGTCTGTAAATACAATGGAATCTTATACAAGGCTTATCAAGTTGCATCAAACAGATCAATTTGGCTTTATTCGTTTACTAGAGCCTTTTCAAGAGGCTCAGAGAATAGAGGAGTACAGAAGAAGAATTGGATTGCAACATGCTTTTGTGAATTGTAAAAATAAGATTTGGGCCTTTGTAGATGATATGTTTGAAGTAACAATTGTGTTTGATCATCCACAACTACTAACATTAAACCTAAAGGTGCATGGACAGGTAGAAGAGATGTTGATTTCAATAGTGTATGCAAAATGCAATCAATCAGATAGAATGGATTTATGGGAGACTTTGGAAAATAAGGCTATAACAAATCAAAGGCCATGGTTGATTGGTGGGGACTTTAATGTCATCACTTCTGAAGAGGAAAAGTATGGTGGATTACCAGTAACTGTAAATGAAGTACAGGATTTCAATGCTTGTATTCATAACTGTTTTGTGGTTGACTTGGGATTTAAAGGAGGCAAATATACTTGGTAGAATGGGCAAAGTGGAAATGACTGCATTTTTAAAAGGTTGGATAGATGCTTGGGTAACCAAGCTCTGCAAAATAAGTATGCTGGACTGGAAGTGACTCTTCTGATCAGATCAGGATTAGACCATGCCCCTTTACTAATCACTTATACTGGAGAAGTTGAAAGTTTCAAAAGATCTTTCAAATTTCTTAACTTCTGGGCAAAACAAGAAACCTTTGTGGACACTGTTAAACAACATTGGCAGGCTGACTTCATGGCAAACCCATTCAATTTGTTTCATCACAAGTTAAATAATGTGAAAAATGCATTGGCCAATTGGAGCAAGGCTACCTTTGGGAACATCTTCCTGGAGATTGAGACTTTAGAAGAGGTGATTAAGGTGCATGAGATTTAGTTTGAAGTACAACCTAACCCTACTAATAGGGAAATGCTCCATAAGGTTCAGGCTGATCTTAACAGATATCTTCATTTAGAAGAAGAATTTTGGAAACAGAAGGCAGGGATGAATTGGTTTAAGGATGGAGATAGAAATACTACCTTTTTTCATGCATATGTTAAAGGTAGGAGGAAGAGGTTACAGTTAAAAAGAATCTAGAATCAACAGGGAAATTTGCTGAAAAATCGAGAGGAGATTTGTCAAGAGGCAATTAGATTTTTCTCAGCACAATTCACAAAGGATGCAGATCCAACAGATTTTGAAATATTGGATCATGTTCCGTAGATGATTTATGGAGATCAAAATACTTGTTTGGGAGAGATCCCATCAGAAGAGGAAGTTAAAAGTGTGGTTTTTAGCCTTAATGGGGAAAGTGCTTCAGGACCAGATGGTTTCACTTTATCAGTTTTGCTGGGAGATTATCAAAGAAGACATCTGCAATATGGTCATAGCATTCTTTTGTGGAGCTGAGTTTCCTAGATTATTACTCATACTAACTTGGTCTTATTACCTAAAAAAGATTTGGTCAATAATTTTTCAGATATGAGACCAATTAGTTTGAGTAACTTTAGTAACAAAAAATTTTCAAGACTAATTCATGAAAGATTGGTAAGAAGTTTGACTCATATAGTTTCTCTTAATCAGGCTGGTTTTGTAAAAGGGAGAAGCATAGTGGAGAATGTTGTCCTTACTCAAGAGATTGTTTCAGACATTAGGCTTAGAACTAAATCTGCTAATGTTATCATGAAACTGGATATGGCAAAGGCTTATGATCGGGTTTCATGGATTTTTCTAATGAAGGTTCTAATAAAGATTGATTTTTCAGAGTTGGTGATAGACATGATTTTCAGACTGATCAGTAGCAATTGGTATTCAGTATTGGTTAATGGACAACAATGTGGTTTCTTTCAGTCATCTAAGGGAGTTAAGCAAGGAGACCCTCTATCTCCTACTTTGTTTATACTGACTGCAGATGTTCTATCAAGGAATCTCAATGCCTTAAGCTCAATCCCTCAATTTAAAGGATATGGAATGCCTAAGTGGAGTCCGAAGGTGAATCATTTATCATATGCCGATGATATGATAATTTTTTCATCAGCAGATGTATTCTCTTTGCATCTTATCATGGAAGTATTGAAAAAATATGAGAAAACATCAGGACAGAAGATTAACAGGGACAAAAGTGATGTATACATGCATAAAAATATGCCTGGGGATGTGAGCATTACTGTTGAAATTGTCACAGGTATTGTGAGGAAGGATTTCCCATTCATCTATCTAGGATGTCCTATTTATTATAGAAGGAGAAGAAAGGATTTTTTCACTCAGATTCTTATGAAGATTATGAATAGGCTACAAAGCTGAAAAGGGAAACTTTTGTCTTTTGGAGGAAGGGCTATTTTGATTAAACATGTCTTGCAGAGTTTACCAATTCATCTATTATCTGCAGTTAACCCTCCTATATGTGTTATCAGGCAAATACATAAAATGTCTGCCCAGGTTTTTTGGAGTAACACAGTAGGGGGTAAAAGCAGACATTGGGCTTCTTGGAACCTTTTGTGTCTACCTATAATGGAAGGAGGGATGGGTTTCAGATCACTACATGATGTTTCTATTGCCTTGTTTTCTAAGTTGTGGTGGAATTTCAGGACTAAGCCTTCTTTATGGAGTGCTTTCATGGCAAACAAGTATTGTAGAAAAGAAAATCCTGTATCTGTGCAGTGGAAACAAGGATCTCAAACTTGGAACAACATGATACAAGCAAGATAATTAATGGAATACTAGATCTGGTGGCAGCTTGGGATGGGGAATTCACAGTTTTGGTTTGATAACTGGACAGGAATGGGTGCATTATATTTCATTGTGGAAGGTTTTGATGAAAACATTCAAAATGTATCAGATGTAGTGGAGAATGGGAATTGGAACATGACAAAGCTGAATAGTTTACTCCCTCAAGACGTAGTTCAGTATATTGCTGATACCATCAGACCCCCAAGAATGGATAAAGAAATGGACAGAGCATGGTGGAATTTAGGCACTAAAGGTGAGTTTACAGTAAAATCAGCTTGGGAATATATCAGATTGAGAGGACAACCTATGGAGATGTACAGGAATATATGGATTAAAGGTTTGCCTTTCAAGATATCATTCTTTTTGTGGAGATGCTGAAAATATAAAATTCCTTCGGATGATGTTTTGAAGAGAATGCATTATAACATAGCCTCCAGATGTTGGTGTTGTTCCAGCCCTGAGGAGGAAACAATACAACATGTGTTTGCTAATTCTTACACTGCTAATAGGACTTGGGACTACTTCTCTTCATTTGTAGGATTGTCTATAGAAGGATTAACTTTACAGCAGAGAATTGTGAAATGGTGGACTGCATCAGTTAAAGGAAGAGGAAAGCTTATTTATCAAGCTGTTCCAGCTATCATTTTGTGGGAACTTTGGAAAAGGAGGAACACAATAAAACATGGAGGGAAAAGATCAACTGGAAAAGTCATTTATTTAGTCTATGTCACTATACAGAGGCTAGTAATGACAAGGAATCCTTCTATCAGTCAACTACCTCACAAATGGCCAGATTTGATTCAGATGCTAGAGGAAGGGTGTGGAAGACTGAAAGTTACAAAAGTGAGGTGGAAATTCCCCCCCAACAGGGTGGTTTATATGTAATACAGATGGGGCTTCAAGGGGGAACCCTGGTAGGAGTGCATATGGATTTTGTTTGAGAAATAATGAAGGGGATATGAGATATGCTTATGCTACATAGATTGGAATAACTACTAATATTGATGCTGAGGTTATGGCAATTCTGCAGGCCATAAGATATTGCAAAAATGAGAATCTAGACAATATTATAATCCAAACTGATTGTGAAATAGTGTACAAAATTCTATAGGAAGGATGGAAACCTCCTTAGGGGATAGCAAGCTGGATAGAAGAGATTTTGGAACTAAAAGCTAATAAGACTATTCTATTTAGTCATATCTTGAGAGAAGGAAACAAGCTGGCAGATGCTATAGCTAATCAAGCACTAGATGAAGCTAATGTTGAATGTCATGGTTTCCAGGACCTAGGTTCAACATGTAGAAAGATCCTCAACAGTGACAAAACTCAGCTTCCATATTTGAGAGTGAGGATACAGAGTTAGGGGGAACAGATGCAGATACATGGGGAGTTGAATCTAAAAAAGGAGCAGCAGAAAGATTTTAACACCATGTTCAAATCCTTTTGGAGGAGAACATGGTGTTTTTTACTAACAAAGTGTGTTTTATTTTGCAGGTCCATATCAACCAGAAGACACAAATTTGAAGGGACACGCCACAAACCCCACACACAAGTTCAAACAAGTTTCATACAGCTAAAACAGTGGCAGCACAGGAGAAGAACAGAAACTCAAATTCTCATTCATGACTTATACCAAATGGATTTTATTGAGGCCTTATTTGTGGTATTAGTATCTTATGATACTCATTCAAGTAGGCTAAACTTAAATCTACACGAATATAAGTCATGGATAGATGGAGTATACAACATTCACAGAATTTCAAGATGCACCAAAGGTGGAAAATATGGAACTTACAGAGTCACTTAAAGAGAAAAGAAATTCAGAGCCAGCTGGTGGTGAGTCACAACAACATCGGCCAACCTCAAGTGCAGAGAAATCAACAACACAGCAGTACATGCAATACAACAGAGAAAGAAGTGGTTTTCAGGAATTCCAATTCAAACAACATGCATCTAAAGGAACAATTCACAACAAAAGAACAAAGGGGACGAATTCGACAAGGCATAATTACCTGATGAGCAGCGACGAAGAGAAGAAAGAAAATGGGGGCATTGAATCTGGTGCAACCAGGAACTTTGAGCTTTGGCGTGGCAAAGACGACGAACTGGAGAAGGAGCAACAAAAAAGAGATGCTAATGAAATAGGTGATGCAATGAAGGCAGTAGAAAATAGTTACCAGGATTCGAACAGAGAAATGGATATTCTTGCTGGTCTAGATGAAATGAAGTCACAAGAATCAAATGAGAGGAAGATTGAGGAAGAGTGAGAAGCGGCGGATTTTCAAAAAATGCACCGTGGAAATAGGGCAACAATTTCAGATAGTCCCAATTAGGAAATGGGGTCAAATGTGATTTATTTGGGCCGGTCATTTGCTTGTTATTTTATTTGTTGGACTTTTCTCTAAATAAATAAAAGGCCCATCCGGGCATATTTAATTAAAAAAAAACAAATCCGTTCGAAATTTCCTTCGAAAATTAGTCCATAAACCAACAACATCACCAAATCCAACTACGACCTTTATACTCTGTTTTCCTTCACTTTAAACTATTAAAATCTTCCAAAACAACTTAATATCAAATTAAAGATGAAGAACATACCTTATAATTGAAGAACTTTAGCCACACCCACTTACTCCAAAGTTTATTCACCACAACTTCATCTAGAAGCAAGAACCAACACTTTCTATGAACTAGTTTAGTGTAAATCTTGTTGAATTCTTAATCTAAGGGACTATAAGTGTTTAGGAGATGTATATGAAGGTTTCTAGAGCTCAAGAGAAGTGTAAATGATGATCAAAATGGGAAGAATGGGGTATTTATACCCTTGAAAGTCGGTTCCACTGCCTCACCAGTTGGCCTTCGCGATCGCGAGCCAAACGCGAAGGTTTGCAGGCCTCCAGCAGTCTATCTTGAAACTCCCATAACTTCCTATTGCAATTTCGTATCGAAGAACGATTTGTTATGTTGGAAACTAGACTCAACGAACTTCAATTTACATAGTTTATGCATTCCATAATTCCACATATTCTAGGAGATAGGCCTCTCTCAATTTGGACTAGAATTTCCTGTCAAAACTTCTGCGATGTTTTTTCACAATTTTTGACAGACTTAATTCCTTCGTTTCGCTTGATCCCGGAAACATTAGAATCTTTCTTGGTACTGGTTAAAAGTATTCCTTAACCTTATAAGGGGTCCATGACCTCTCAGAGCTTATGTAAATTTACTTACGATTTAAACGTCGCGAAATTTTTTTAGGTGTAACATTATCCCCCCTTAGAAACATTCGTCCTCGAATGTTAAACTCTCAGAGATCTTATGGAAATTTCGGCAGAGTTTCATCTTTATTTGCACCACTATCAACCTGTGACACAGTAACCTAAAAATATACAACGCCACACAGGTCCACAATAAGTAATAACAATAATGGCCTCACACGACTCGTAGTCATAAGGAATGGAACATTACGCACTTGAAGACATTGATATCCCTATCTGAACCTCCTCTGGGAATGGAAACAAGTGTGCATACCTGGATCTCATTCTTAGCTTCTTAAGTCATTTTCTCATACTATACTATCTCCTCTTACTTACAAGTCATTCATATTTTACGGATTCCTTTTGTCACCCATTATTCGGAATTCTGTGGATATAATTCGTCTGTCGAACCATGTCTTATGTATACTTTTCCTGTCTAATCATTCCATTGCCATGTTACAAGTTGCACTGTTAGCCTGTCGCCTCAACACGGATTCCACTCTAGATTCCTCTTTAATATTACTCATTTTCTTCCCCCATCATCATTGCAATCCTCGAATAACCCATAGTCCTTTCTGAAGGAGTCGTCGCTAAACTATAAAAAAAAATAGAGGTCAAGGTTGAAGATTTATGCTCTATGACTCAACTCTATAGCACGATCTAGGATACAAAGAAGGGTAACCATCCTAAATGCCCTGCAGCCTCCTGTTTATAAGTGTGGCGCGCTACACACCCATAAACAAGACTCTACTTGACACGGCTCGTAGACAACCCTAGGATAGAACTGCTCTCATATCAATTTTATCACGACCCAACAGGAGGGCCATGACGGGCACCCAGACCTAACCTACCGAGCGCCACAACACATACATACATCTCATATCCATAGCTGGGTGGGCCATCATGCTAACACATAAATATCATATATTGTATAGAACCGAAGCCCAAAAGATAATATACATATATCATCAAGTTTCTCCCAAGTATACATCCTGACAAGGCTATAAAAATGATGATACAATAAAACATAGACCGAGATGGTCATAGAACCTCTAACTGTGCATATCTATCTACGAGCCTCTACTGGAGTGCATAACACAATAAGAATGGGATGGGGCCCCGTCATACCAATGTAAATGCATATGGAACCATGCTAACTCACAGAGTAACTCCAGGAGTAGTGGAGTGCCACGACACTGCCTACGGAGCTTGTATCCTACTGAGAGATCCGTCAACTCGTATCACAAGACCTGCAAGCATGAAATGCAGCGTCCACAAACAAAAGAATGCCAGTACGAACAGTGTACCGAGTATGTTAAGCGGAAATGTAACATAATAAATATATACAGTAAAGAAGGAGGATAAGAATCAACTTGGTATTTCTGACTTACCAATGAGAATCTACCATGCATGTCTCTCTATACTCTCATATGTTGACCAACGTCTATGTTACACCCCTAGTTTTCGTAGTGGTAGAACTTACGATTTACTAGTGGGGTATGCCTTGGGAATTGAGACCCGAGCTCGAGTTTTGGAGATAGAAAGTGTCCTACCCTGTGTGCAATGGTACCAGCAGGAATTCCTGGTGAACTATGGGGTTAGAAGTTGAACGAATTGAATCAACGCGACCTGAAGCAAATTAGAAAAGTCTGCAGACACCAGTCAAGATCGACGGGTCGTCGAACCGGTCGACAGACCGTCGTTGTACGGCGTCTACAGGGTTTCGCATCCCTGCATTCTACAGGCGCAGGTCGACGAGCACGTCGATGGACCGTCGACACGTCGACGGGTCGTCGACCCGCTCGTCGAACCGGACCACTGAAGAATTTAATTCTTCGAGTATAAATACATGGTCCACGACTTTATGTCTTACTTCTCTCATTTCCAGATCAGAAAACCGTAATATTTTGCTCTCCCAACATTTATTGCAAAGTAGTGAAGATTTGACAAGACCCAGACCCCGTAAACCCGAGCTTGTGAAGAAGAAGGTTGTTTCTAGGGTTTCTCCAAGAATAGGAAGCTTAGAGAGTTGAAGTTAAAGTGATTCTTGGGATTCTTGACCCCTCATGGTATGTAAATGATTCCTACCCTTGTATTTTAGTTTGCTATCAAGAGCTTTAGTGATTTTAGGTAAAGAAAGAATATTTGTGGAAGTGATAGATTGATGAAGGGTAAGGTAGTGGCATGAGACTATTTTAAAGAAATTATTAGGGATGCATTTACATGTATTTGGATATATATAGGGGTTATCATTGTCATCTTATAAAGGAGATGGTCATCTATGATTCGTTAAGCTTTATACGTGCTTGGGGGTGATTAGTAGGCAAGGCAAGTAGTCTCACTAAGGATTATGTTATTTTAATTGTAGATTTACAAGTTCAAGAAGTAGAATTTCGGCGATTTGATATACACCAAGGTATGTTAAGGTTATTACTTTTTTTTTGGCATGATCCCATGATAGGAACAGATAAACGAGTAAGAGAGTTTTCATATTGCTCGATTCTTGTAAGTACTAAGAGAAATACAGTTTTGATGATCCCGTACCTCGGCTATGGTATTTTCCCCATATACAGATCTTATGATTTCTTGTCCTAGTAGTATGAGTCCAGTAAGGCCAATGAGAGGAAAACTGTTATTTTATTGTTTTAAGAATCCCGTCGTTTAGTTCTACTTGTACTATGCATTCACTTTCAGTTCTCAGGGGTACAGTGAAAGGCACACTTGACAGGGGGTGAGGGTGTGACCTGTGATATTACGTCTTATATGTAAAAGGCGCGCTTGACAGGGGGTGAAGGTGTGGCCTATGATTGGTCCATGAGTGGCCTATGATGTTGGGATATATACATGAGAAAGGCACGCTTGACAGGGGGTGAAGGTGTGGCCTGTGATGTGACAATGAGGTGTGTACCACCTATATATTTATATATATATATATATATGCATGTCCATGTGTATCAACATATAGACTCAGTCAGATGTGGACAGATACTAGTTCATACAGATTCATGCAGATAGTTATTTCAGCTTATGAGTTCAGATCTTATTCATGATTTCTATTCATATATTCATGTTGTCTTTATGCTTTATATATTCAGTACATTATCCGTACTGACTCCCCGTTGCTCGGGGGGTTGCGTTCATGCCCGCAGGTACAGGTAGATTGGGAGGTGGTCCAGCATAGTAGGACCCTTATCCAGCAGAGATTAGTGCACTCCATTAAATCCAGAATTGCAGTCTATTTTGGTAGGCTATTCTTTTGCGATGTATATAGATGGGTACGACGGGGCCCTGTCCCGTCCTTTCTGCAGCTTTATTCCAGTAGAGGTCTATAGACAGTTGTATGTAGTAGTCAGACGATGTAGCCTTGTCGGCTTATATTCTTTTGTGTACACTATATATATATATATATATATATATAGCAGCCTAGCTGGCTTGCACCGTTCTTCCACGTGTTATGTATATATATATATATATATATATATATATATATATATATATATATATATGCAGATTGTGTAGAGTTCGAATGTTCCCTCTTTATGAGATGGGTTTGTGCTGTTTATGGGATATTGATGTTCAACATGTTTCAGATAAGTGTTTAGACGTGTTTGGTCGCTAAAGGTCAGACTCCCGTCACGGCTCATCGGTTGGGTCGTGACAGAAGTGGTATCAGAGCAGTTTCGTCCTAGGGTTGTCTACAGGCCGTGTCTAGTAGAGTCTTATTTATGGGCGTGTTGTGCACCACACTTATAAACAGGAGGCTACCGGACATTTAGGATGATGTCATTCTTTCTCTCCTAGATTGTGCGATAGAGCTATGTGTTAGGCGTTCACTTTCTAATGAATTGTTATGATTTCAGCAATGCCTCCCAAGAGAGCTACAGCTACCCAGAAAGGCAAGAAAGCCATAGGAGAGGCCACTAGCCGTACTCAGCTGGTCACTAGGGCTTAGGATGAGATTTAGAGTGAGAGCCCATCTGAGACATCGCATACACCGTCTCCAACACCCATCCCAGTTCCTCAGCCAGATCCACTGAGCCAGGATGTGCGGGATGTTGTATAGTTACTGACCAGATTAGTAGCCGCTCAGGCTCAGCGGCAGGGAGCTAGTAGTTCGAGGGTTAATACCTTCCTTGAGTTAGATCCTCTAGAATTTTTAGTGATAAAGCAGAATATGGATCCCCAGGATTTCATTGATGGTATGCAGAGGACTTTGAGGGTTATGCATGCAAGTGAGGTTGAGTCGGTGGAGTTAGGTTCGTATAGACTTCGTGATATTGCAGTACAGTGGTATCGAACTGCTTGTAAGTCTACATTTAAAAGGAGTTTATGCTAATGTTAGCCTTTTCGTCGCACATTTGTACCATATTTCAAATCATACTATTTTATATTCTGCCGAAAATCGGGCAGCATCTCCCCTGTTTATATGCCTAGCCCGAATTCTCAATTCAGCAATCAACAACTACAACAACAATACCAACATTAATCATAATATTTCCAATACCAACGTATGCCATAAAACAACCCACACATTAATTTCTAATTTCCTCAACCAACCAAATTTGTGATATAACTATTTAATAATTTTATTTCCGTAAGGGAGTCAAAATTAATACTAACAACATCAATAACGACATCCTCCACATCCTTCAAATCTCATTCCATAATTCATAACGCCAACAAACGAATTTATCACACTATTTTCTCCGTTCTAGTTCGGTAGAACTCTAAATAAACTTATTAGCAATGAAAAATAACCTTAATATTACCTCAAGTGTGCAGCCACCACGTCCACTCCCTTCTTTTTGGTTGATTTTTAGCTCAAATTGGAGGCAACGCAACATAGAACACTTTTCCCTTCACGGGCTTCGGGATTCGGGGCTCAGATTTTGGTCAAAATTGATCTTTTCTCTCTAAGCTCTCTTCTCTCTTTTTCTCCAGAATTTTCTGGGTGTTTCGTTCTTAAAAATGAGGAGAAAACGCTGATATATCACTTAAATAAACATGGGTCATGGGCCTAACCCGGTTGGGCCCGGATTAGGCCTAACCCACTGACCTTCCTGTCTTAAAACGTCCATATCTCCTTATCCCGACGTCGCCTGTGGACCCACGACCTATGGTTGGAAATCTAATTCAATTATCTACAACTTCTATTGCTTGTTATTTTTCCAAATACCAAACTTATAATACCGTTTTTGCCCCTCGAAGTCAGATCACCCGAAAACGTTACTTAAATGTTTGGAAGACTTCCACTTTGCTTTGGCTCAAGGGTCCTTCTTGAGTTGTGTTTAACTTCACATATATGATTCATATAACTTGTCACGTGTTCCAAAAAAAATTTTGATGTGTGGGCCCCACCTCCGCTTACGAATAATCCGACGTACAAAAAAATACGAAATATAATACTATCAACGTGAGTTTAAATTATGTAGTAACAACGCGATTGTCAATGTTTGAGGTAGCACGTGTCACGCTCAGGCTCTGAAAATGCGGGGTATAACAAATCAAAGATCAAATAGCAAGAATCAAGATATCCATGTGTTGAGAGACTCACTAGGGTTGGTAGACTTCAAGAATTTCTTTGGTATTGAAGCTAGGATTTTCATACAAGTTTGTAACTTGATCCAAAGCTCATTCTTACGAGATAAAAGGTTAGTTTTCATGTCTATTTCATGTTGGTAAGCACGCTTAGTTGTTGAATAACTTGGATGAGAGAAGAAAGTAGAAGATGGAGCTCAAATATAGATTTAATGATATTTTGAGTAGTAAACTAACTTTAGTCATGATTCTTAGTATTCCATAAATATAATCTTGTTGTGAAGGGTGATAATGATGACAAAGGAGTGTGGTATACAATTGTGCCAAGGGTTGGTGTAAAGTTGTTGATATAAGTTGAATATGAGAATGAATTTTGAGACTTAATGGAATATGACTACTTGATTATGATATTGTGGATGTTATTATAGTTGTTTGGTAGTTGTTTTGCGATATGGTGGAAGTCGATGAAATAGGGGAAATGATTCCCAATTTTCATTAGCTCATGAATTATTCTACTTTGAATTTAAGAGTGTCTTTAAGGCTTAACCTTGGTATGAATCCTTTTAAATGTAGATTTCTCAAGCCTTGGCGGTGAACGTTAAGTATTTAAGAGGACAAAAAGGTATGTAAGGATAAACCTTCTTTCTAAACGCATGGTTTCCTCATTGTGAACCTATACGTGATATCCACAATATTCCTATTCCTATAAATGCTATGAGCCCATCATTCTCGAGATTCTCATGATATTGTTGACAATGTTTTTTGTGATGATAATGATAACAATTATGATGATGAGTTCAATTCTAGAGATGCCATCTAAGATTTTCGCAACGTTCTATTCCTAGAAATGCTAGAAGTTCGTGACTTTCAATATTTTTGAGACACTTTGGATAAAAGCTCTTCATAGTGATGATGATAATTATGATGATGTTGAGGACATGTATGTACTCCTATGTGTGTGTGTGTGTGTGTGTGTGTGTATATATAGTATGACTATTAAGAACACCGAGCTTATATGGCCGGGTATGATATCTATCGCGTACGCACCACTGCAGTTGGGTACGGATAACACTGAGCCTTGGTAGGGCCAGGTATGTATAACACCGAACCTCTATGGTCGGGTATGATACTACTATATATATAAATATATGTAATGGAAGGTTCCCACTAGAAAAAGGGTAAGTGAATATGACGAGCGTCGCTAGAGGTATAAATGGCTCTATCATCCCATGACTCCTCTTTCTTATGTTATCGTTCATGCTTCTATTATGTTAATGATTATGCCTTACATTATCCGTACTAACGTCCTTTTGTTTGTGGACACTTCGTCATGCCCGCAGGTGGACAGGGAGATAGACTTTATCCTTAGGCTGCATATCCAGAGATTGCTTAGAGGAGCTCCATTTGATCCGGAGCCACAGCTGTCAATACTATTACTTTGTGTATATACAAATGGGAATGGGGCGGGGGGGGGGGGGGGGGGGTGCTATCCCATCTATATGATGATGTTTCATACTCTTCTTAGAGGCTCGTAGACAGTTGTGTATAGCTAGATGTCTCTTAGCCTTGCCGGCTCATATTTTGTATATCATTTTGTCAGTCTCATCAGCTTATGTATATGTATATGGGCATGTTTGTTGATGTTTATATAAAAGTGCTTTAGCCTAATGGAAATGATATTACTAATGTGTAGAGATTGTTAGCAGGCCATGTGGCTCACCTAGATAAGATTGTGAAAATATGATGAGCGGTGCCCGGTGGGTTAGCTCCGGGTGCCTGTCATGGCCCTCCGGTTTGGTTGTGACACCACCAACTCGATTCGATCCAAAATCTCATAAGGACTAATATACCTAGGGCTTAGCTTACCTTTCCAATCAAATCTCATAACTCCTTTCATAGAGGAAACTTTCAAAAAGACCTTCTCACCCTTCATGAACTTTCTTATCTGCGTATGACTTTAGTCTGCTTTGTGTTGTCTTAAGCCGTTCTCGCATCAATGCAATTTTCTCCAAATCTTACTGTACCAAATTTGGACCTAACATTTGTGCTTGACCTGGTCAAACCATCCTACTGGTGAACGACACCCGCCACGATATAAAGCTTCAAATGGCACCATTTGTATACTCAATTGGTAGCTATTATTATAAGCAAACTCTGCCAAAGGCAATTGATCATCTCAATGACCACAAAAATCAATCGCGCAAGCTTGAATCATGTCCTCCAAAATCTGAATAACTCGCTCAGACTGTTCATCAGTTTGTGGATGAAAAGTTATATTGAACTAGACCTGTGAACCCAACAACTTCTGAAAAGACTTCCAAAACTCAGCAGTAAATTGTGCACCTCGATTAGTTATTATAGAAATAGGCTGTCATGACCCAGCTAGGGGCCGCGACGGGTACCCGGGGCTAACCACCGAGCACCCCTCGCTCTACTGGTCATCATGCTCATTAACTACTCTTTTATCGATTTTATACTCAAATCATAAGAAACTATGTTTCATTTGTAAACATAAATAGTTTTACATACATAAGCCCTTTTGGCTATCAAAATAATATATATAAAATTATACCATAGTGACCCTATCAGACCACATAACCCACACTATGTATCTACGAGCCTCAAGTGGAGCACAAAACGCATAGACGGGACAGGACCCCGTCGAGCCCAACATATACAAATATACACAAAAGAATAATCAAGCACCTCCGGAACAAATGAGTGCTTTCAATCGGCTGACAGCTACTACGAATCTGGGTCGAGCTCTCCTCCCTGTCTACCTGTGGGCATAAACACAGCGTCCAAAGAAAACGGACGGCAGTACGAATATTGTACTGAGTATGCAGGACAAGAATGAAATAAATATAATAGGAGGATCGTGAGCCATGAGAGAAAGATATAACCTGCAAGAGTGTCATAAGCCAATACATTTCGTACACATATCGTATTTTACATAAATATAGTACATGTGTCATCACATCACATATCTCGTCACATCACATATCTCATCGTTATCCCGCGTTCGGGTAACCATCATATGCCGCCCACTAGTGGTGATCATGCCCGGCCCCTCTAGGCTCGGTGTAACATCACAGCCTGCCTTAGCGGTGACATGCCCGACCATCTAGGCACGGTGGAACCATATGCATCCCACCTTAGCGATGACACGCCCGGACATCTAGGCACGGTGGAATCTCAACATCACAAAATAAATCATTAACCATCGCTATTACAACATCTTATGAACGTATCACAATCTTATCATAGCTTGGCATATTCATACATAACATAGGCATATTATAAGTTAGCATTATTGATCATCTTATAAACATACCATGACTTTACATTATTTCACGTTTAGCATTAGGGGTATACATTAGACTTTGAAGACAACCATGGCTATGTCGGGGTGACGTAAGGTCGTGAGCCCCCGATTATATTATGAACATTTATGAGTACCTTGCCTCACCTTGAAGGAAAGAGTGCATAAGGTGGGTGTTAACAATAATGACATCATCAGCGTTATGGGATCATCATATCATGAACTATCAAATCTCTATACTTTAACTCATTATCATCATTATCATGCTCGTATGTAATTTAGTATATTTAAGGACTCATAAGGTCCATCATATAGGAGGACCATGGAAAGTTTGAAAGATTCATGCCTTTGAAGGAAGGGATAAGCCTTACATACCTTTGACGTTTAACTAAGCTATCGCTTGCGTGTTCTCCTTTAATGCAGACGTTCTACCTTCAAGAGAATTTATATCGTCATTAGCTAAGCAATTATAAGAACGAGCTTTCTAAAGCTAGGGAAATTTGGGCAGCATTTCCTTTGTCTATACTACTTTTCCCGCGTTCTATATCAACTTCCAAACGCTCACAACAACATTCACAATATTGCAACAACAATCATCATTCATATACATTGACCACAATCCACCATTTCTCTTCAATTTCTCCATAATTATGGTTATAGCTCACTATCGCGTTTTCTCATGTATCACACTTATTTCATGTTCTAAATGTCATTTATGACGTATTCATAATCACAGCACACCAACATTTATGATTCAATCCAACTACCATCCAAACATGGTACTATTCACTCATTAATGTCCCATTTCCTATGTCTTTCTACAATTCAAGTATCTTAACCTTCCAATACCTTAAACAACATGGTTTAGTCATGAAACTTACCTTAGATGATGGTTGAACAAGACTTGAGTGGAATTTCTCCTCTAGCACCAAAACCCAACTTCACTTCCTTTGTGTTTTCTTGAGAAAGATGAACTTTAGTTAGGTTTCATACACTTTATTTCATGGATTTGGTGTTATTGATCATGGATTTCCTTTGTCTTTCTTGTGATGAAGAGTAGAGAGCATTCTAGAGAGAAATATCATGGAGATGAAATGAATTGAATGAGCTTAGGTCTCCTTTTAATGACTTAAAATCTAATCCGGAATGAACAATGACTGAAGTGCACAGTGGTCGTATTTAAGCGTATCAAAACCAGAAAGGTATGCTAGGGATTATGGTGATTTACGATCGCAGTTTACGGGCTGTATTTCAATTTACGGTCCGTATTCCAAGTCGTATTTACCCATTTAAACATTTGACAGAAAGTTGATGTTTTGTGAGTTGAAATACGACATGGTGGTTTACGGGCAGTATACCATTTACGGTCCATATTTCACTTTATGGTCGACTGGGTGTCACGCCCGTCTAGAGGGCCGCTACGAGCACCCGGTGCTAGCGCACCTGGGCACCCTTGGCTTGCACATATACTTACATCTAGGTGAGTCATACGATTAAACATACATTTCCTTTCATCAATCACGCTAGTCCCATTGGACGGCAACATCTTTAAATCATCATTGACATCTATGCCACATCAATGTACATAAGCCGACGAGGCTATCAAAAGATATACAAAACATAGGCCGACAAGGCCGGACACGTCTAACCATACACACGTGACTACGAGCCTCTAAGAAGAGTATAACATATCACATGAGCAGGACAGGACCCCGCTATGCCCATAATTATGTACACAAAAGAATAAGTACCCAAAAGCTATGGCTCCGAATGAAATGGAGCTCTGCTATGTAATCTCTGAGAAAGCAGCTATGGATCAAGTCTGTCTCCCTGTGCACCTGCGGGCATGACGCAGCGTCCACAAACAAAAGGACGTCAGTACGAAGAATGTACTGAGTATGTAAAGCATGATCAATATCAATATAGAAGCATAAGTAGCAACATAAGAAATAACATGGAATGGGAGATGGCAATATCATCGTTATATGCACTTACTTGCCTTTCCCAGGAACTTTCCATTTGCTAATACGCATTTGTGTACATACATCATCATCCGTATTCATAATAGTACCCGTACAATATTTGTGCTCGTATTCGTATACATGCCCTTATTCACATTCATATACATAGTCATATCATATTCGTATTCATATCATATACATAATCATATCATATACATAGCATACTCGACCACGTAGGATCGGTGCTTCATACATACTTGGCCAACCAAGGCTCAAGGTTACTCATACCTGGCCATACCAAGGCTTCAGGGTTACATCTACCTGGCCCTACCAAGGCGTCAGTGTTATCCGTACCATCTGCAGAGGTGTGCACGCATTTCGTAATCGTATACATACTTATTTACATATCATGCCCGGCCTCACAAGCTCGGGGTTCCATAATAGTCATACATATACTATCTCATAAGCATAATTTCTATTAACATCTTTATCATCATTGTCATCATTATCGTCATTGATATCATTATCACTATTATCGTCATTCGTCACATTCGCCTTAATAGGCCTACTCGTTATACGAGGAATTTAGCACAATGGCAGCATATCGATAATCATAAGCTTAATAGCTTTGAAGGTAGAAGCATTTGGAGAACATCATAAGGTCGTAGAAGATTTAGATGATTGGCCAAAGAACCATGCCTTATGAAAGAAGGGTTAGCCTTACATACCTTTTCGCCCAACTATTCTATCACTTGTACGTTCCTCTTCAAGGCTCACGTTCTACCTTCATTGAAGTCATACTATCATTAGAATCAATAGCTAGCATATATGACTAAAGCTAGAGAAAATCGGACAGCATCTCCTCTATTTATACGACATTCCTCAATATCGTAATTCAACTACCAAATGTCAACAATAAGTTCACCATATCACAACTATAGCCTTTAGTCACCTATATTATCCATATTCTCAATTCACTTACAATTCTCCATATTCAAGATCATAACACATGATTTCGTCCATTCACATACAATGTCTAATTCATGATCTTAACATCATTTATAACCCATTCATGTCACAACACAACAACAATCATGATTCAATCCAAACTATTTCTCAAAATGGCACTGTTCAACATTCATGACCCATTTTACCATATTCTTCTACAATCCAAGTATTTCAACTCTCTAATACCTTAAGCAATATACAATTACCATGAATCTTACCTTAGATGTCGTAGGAACGAGCCTTAGTTGATAGTACTCCACTTTGAGCAAAACCCTAGTTTATCTCCATTTGGATTTCTTGACCTTGGATGCTCTTTGATGGTTTTCTTACACTTGATTCCCTTGATTTATGTAGTTGATCACCAAATATCCTTGAATCCTTGTGGAATATATGTAGAGATATGTTCTAGAGAGAAGGGGTGTGATGTAGAAGTGAAATGAAATAAGCCTAGGTCCCCTTATTTAATGACTTAAAAATCTGATTTGAACTGCACAGTGGTCGTAAACTTGGTTTACGGTCCGTATTCCTGTTTACGGACCGTCCTTCGTGTTCGTATTTAATCATAACAGAACCAGAAACTCAAACTGAGACGTGGTGATTTACGAACAAAGTTTACGGGCCGTAAACCACTTTACGGTCCGTATTCCAAGTCGTATTTAACCATTTGATCATTTGGCAGAAAGTTGAAGTTTTGGAAGCCAAAATACGACATATATTTCTGGGAGCGAACTCCGGGTGAATATTAAGCGGCAGTTTACAAACCGTATACCACTTTACGGTCCGTATTTCATTTTACGACCAACTGGCTTGAATGCAAACTTACAACTTTTCACATTTCCACAACCTATAATTAGTCATTGTGGAGCATAACCTATCTCTTATTGAAATTTCCTTTGAAATCTTACTTAAGGCCATCAATTGCCACTTCTTACTCAGGGAAATATCGTATGCTCGTACTCCTCACTAGTTCATTCATTGAGCAACAAAGGAATATTTTCCGAGGTGTAACATTCTCCCCCCCTTAAGAACATTCGTCCTCGAATGTTAAAGTCTTCTGGAATCCTATAAAAGATTTTCCAGAGTTTCCCCTATAATATGGCACTACCATCCTGTCACAACAACCCATAATATCGATGCCTCACAGGGCCACAACACAATAGCATACAAATTGGGCCACGCACGACCCAAAAAGCATAAAAGGAAAACATACATACCTTAAAATATTGACGTCTCATCTTGGATTTCTTCCACGGGCTGAAATAATCGTGGGTATCTGGATTGCATACTTTCTTCCGTTTCCCATGTCATTTCCTCTCTTTTGCTGATTCTCCATAGAACCTTAACTGAGGCCACTTCTTTGTTTCTAAGCCTCCGTACTTGCCTATCTATTATGGCAATGGGTATCTCTTCATAAGATAACGTTTCTGTCACATGTACATCACTTATTGGCATGATCTTAGTAGGATCTCCTACACATTTCTGAAGCATCGAGACATGGAAAACTGGATGGACTGACTCCAAATCCGGAGGTAGATCTAATTCATAGGCTACCTTGCCCACTTTTCGTACAATCTCATAAGGCCTAATGTATTGGGGACTAAGCTTCGCCTTTTTTCCAAATCTCATTACACCCTTCATAGGCGACACTTTCAAGAATACCCAAACTTTCACTTTGAACTCCAAGTCTCTTCGACGATTATCCGCATAGGACTTTTGATGACTTTGGGCTGCTAACAACCGATCTTGTATGAGCTTAACTTTCTCTATAGCTTGCTGGACCAAGTTTGGCCCTATCAATTTAGTCTCTCCTGTTTCAAACCTCCCAATTGGGGATCTACACTTTCGCCCATATAAAGCTTCATACGGAGCCATTTGAATGCTGGAATGGTAACTGTTATTGTAAGAAAATTCAATGAGGGGCAAATGATCATCCCAATTTCCTCCAAAATCTAGCATACATGCTCGCAACATATCTTCCAGAGTCTGAGGGAGTGTATCTCTTGAGGGAGTGTATCTCTGTACTGCATTAGCATGGGATCCTCATATTATCGCTCTTTTACTTCCGCTACTAGCGATGAAACTGCTGAATTCTGAATAGTAGCTCCGCTGCTACCTGAGTCCACTACTCGGACTCCTAGGCTCTCTAACTGTTGAAGCTCACGGGCCATCTCTTTCTTTTCTGGTCGTACATCACTAAGACTTCCCATGGATCAGCGGCTAAGAGCGTCAACCACAACGTTATCCTTTCCGGGGTGATACAAGATATCAACATCGTAATCCTTTAGCAACTCCAACCATCGTCGTTGTCGCAAATTCAACTCTTTCTGCTTGAAGATATACTGAAGGCTCTTATGATCTGTATAAACATCCACATGGACACCATATAAATAATGTCGCCATATCTTTAATGCATGGACCACTGCGGCTAATTCTAAATCATGGGTCGGGTAATTCTGTTCATGTTTCCGCAATTGCCTAGAAGCGTACGCAATCACCTTACCGTGTTGCATCAGTACACAACCTAGCCCGACGCCTGAAGCATCACAATAAATAACATATCCTTCCAATCCCTCTAGAAGTGTCAAGACTGGGGCTGAAGTCAATCGGTCTTTCAACTCTTGGAAACTACGCTCGCAAGCATCTGTCCATTGAAACTTAGCTGACTTCTGAGTCAGCTTGGTGAGTGGCGCAGAAATAGAAGAAAAACCCTTAACAAATCTTCTGTAATAGCCTGCTAAGCCCAAAAAGCTACGAACCTCCGTAGGAGTCGTAGGCCTTGGCCAAGTCTTCACGGCCTCGATCTTTTGGCTATCCACTCGAATACCATCAGCTGCAACAATATGGCCCAGAAATGATACTGAGTTCAAGCAAAACTCACACTTGGAGAATTTTACAAACAACTCTCGAGCTCGCATAACTCCAAGGACTATACGCAGATGCTCCGCATGATCTGTCTCGGATCTAGAATACACCAGGATATCGTCGATGAATACAATCACGAATAAATCCAGAAAAGGTCCTAATACATTATTCATTAAGTCCATAAACGCTTCCGGTGCATTAGTTAACCCAAACGACATTACTCGGAACTCGAAATGGCCATATCTTGTTCTGAAAGCTGTCTTAGGGATATCTTTCTCCCTAACTCTTACTTGGTGATACCCGGACCTCAAATCAATCTTTGAAAACCATTTGGCACCTTGCAATTGATCAAATAAATCATCAATCCTCGGGAGGGGATACTTGTTCTTAATCGTCACTTTATTCAATTGCCGATAATCAATGCACATTCTCAAGGAGCCATCCTTCTTCCGGACGACCAATACGGGTGCTCCCCACGGGGATGAACTAGGCCTAATGAAGCCTTTATCAAGCAAGTCCCTCAATTGCTCCTTCAACTCTTTCAATTCCGCGGGTGCCATTCTATATGGGGGAATAGATATAGGTGTGGTGCCTGGCAACACATCAATGGAAAAATCAATTTCCCGTTCGGGAGGAAGGCCTGGAAGCTCTTCCGGGAACACATCCGGAAATTCGTTCACCACTGGAACTGACTGTAGAGTCGGCGACTCAGCTTCTACATCCTGAACTCGTACTAGATGATAAATGCACCCTTTTGTGATAATTTTTCTTTCCTTTAGATAGGAAATAAACCTATCTTTTGGTGATGCCGCATTCCCTTTCCATTCTAAGACTGGTTCTCCTAGAAACTGGAAACGAACCATCTTCATTCGGCAATCAACATTGGCATAACAAGAAGCCAACCAATCCATGCCCGTAATAACGTCAAAATCTACCATTTCTAGCTCATGCAAATCAATCATGGTACGACGATCACAAATCACAATCACACAATTCCTATATACTCGGCTAGCTATTACCGATTCACCCACGGGTGTAGACACCTCAAAAGGCTTGATAGACTCCGGCTCAATTATAAATCGACCCGCAATATATGGAGTAACATATGATAATGTGGAGCCCGGATCAATCAAAGCATATACATCATGAGAGAATACCGATAATATACCTGTGACCACATCAGGAGAAGACTCAAGATCTTGGCGTCCAGCCAAAGCATAAATGCGGTGCTGAGGACCGCTAGCACTGGGAGCTCTGCCTCTACCTCTACCATGGCCGACTGGCACATGTGAACCTGGCCCCGTAGGGCGTACAGATGCTGATGATCCGGCTGCCGACCCTGCTGGCTGGGTCCTACCTCTACCCTGTACTGAGGGGTAATCACGCATGATATGGCCTGGTTGACCACATGAATAGCAACCATCCGAGCCCAATCGGCATCGACCCCAATGCAACTTCCCACACTGGGAACATCGTGGTACAGGTGGCCTTGACTGGCCTGAATCATCTCTGAACTGAGGTCCTGAATAACTGGGACTCGGCCCTGAACGAGCAGATCTATCAAGGCTCTGCCTGGAAACCGAGGAGATGCACTGATCATAGAATGGCTTGAATGTCTAGGGAACTGCTGCCTGTGTCCGTCTCTAAACTCGCTTATCGGACCCAAAGATCTAGCTCTCTTGCTATGTCCCCGATCTTGCTCACGCTCACTCCTCCGCTGTTGTAGGCTTTCTTCTAAGTTCTGAGCATGTGCCTGAATGCGTGCAATATCCATACCGTCCTGAAGGGACGCAGTCAAGCATTTATCCATCAAGGGTGGCCCTAGGCCCTTTACGAATTAGTGTACCCTGTCGCCCATATCTGCCACCATGGCCGAAGCATACCTAGCCAAGGAGTTAAAGTGGAGGCTATACTCTAGGGCACTCATACTACATTGCCTCAAATTTAAGAATTTATCGGCCCTTGCTCGCCGAACTTCTGGAGGCATATAGTGGCGGAGAAAAGCATCAAAAAACTCTTGGCATACCGGGGGAGGTGCATTGGCTCCCCGCGAAGCCATCCATACTGTATACCACTGGATCGAGACGTCTCTCAATCTATAGGACGCTAGCTCTACCGACTCGGTGTCTGAAGCATGTATCAACCGGAGCGTCCTTAGCATACCATCAATAAAGTCCTGGGGATCCTCCTCCGGCTTTGACCCAAAGAAATCCGGGGGGTTCAAAGTAATTAAATCACGGGCCCTTGCACTAACAGCCCTATCACCATAGCCTGATCCTTGCCTCTGAACTTGAGCCGCAACCAACTGGGTCAACAAATTAATGACCTCTTTCACATCTTGGCCCGAAGCATCTGGTGGAGGAGCTGGAGGTGCTGGAGCAGGGGCTGAGGCTCCCTCACGCTCCTCAGTAATAGACACTGTCTGGGAGGACTGAGATTGAGCCGCACTCTGGGACTCACATTCCTCTACTACCGGTGGCGGTGCTTTCTTAGCACGCTTCTCTGCCACCGTCTTGCCCTTTTGGGCTGCCGTAGCCTTTCCCTTTTTAGGCATCTCTGAAATACACAACACACAATTTAGGAGCAAGAATTTCCTACATCATAGCACTATCGCATGATTCTTATGAAGAAAGAAGGTCATATATTCCTAAAATGTCCGCAGCTTCTTGTTTATAAGTGTGGCGCGCAACACACCCATAACCAAGACTCTACTAGACACGGCTCGTAGACACACCCTAGGACTGAACTGCTCTGATACCACTTTTGTCACGACCCGACTCGGGGCTGCGACGAGCACCCTCTTAGCTTACTCTTATACTTACATCTAGGTGAGCCACATAATTATACATATATTTCCATTCATTCATCAACTAGTCCCAATTGGACAACGGTACATTTATATCACCATAGGCATCTGTGCCACATCAATGTACGTGGCCAACGTGGCTGACAAAATGATATACAAAACATAGGCCGATAAGGCCAGACCTGTCTAACCATATACACATGACTACGAGCCTCTAGGAAGAGTATAACACATCACATGAGCGGGACAGGACCCCGCTATGCCCATAATTATATACACAAAAGAATAAGCACCCAAAAGCTATGGCTCCGAAGGAAATGGAGCTCCGGTATGTAATCTCCGAATAGGCAGCTATGGATCAAGTCTGTCTCCCTGTGCACCTGCGGGCATGACGCAGCGTCCACAAACAAAAGGACGTCAGTACGAAGAATGTACCGAGTATGTAAATCATGATCAACATCAATATAGAAGCATCATAGACAATATATAAAGTGGCATAGGAGGGAAGACAATAGTATCATCATCATGGCACTTACCTGCCTTTCATAAGAACTTTCCATTTCTCATGTGTATTTCATAATAGTGCTCGTATTCGTATACATGCTCCTATTCGCATTCATATACACAGTCTTTTCACATTCATATTCATATTATATACATAGCCATACACTTATATACATACATAGCGTACCCGACCATAAGGCTCGGTGTTTCGTACGTACTTGGCCAACCAAGGCTCAATCTTATCATCGTCATCACTATCATCATCGTTTTTGCTACATCTCTATCTTATGCTTACTCGTCAATGGGGTGCGTAGTACATTCGTAGCACGTATCAAGGGTTGTGAGATTATGAGCTAGGAGTGTCAATCACTTGAATACAACATACTCGTATACAGGATTTAAAAGTTTGGCCAAGGAACCATGCCTTATGAAAGAAGGGTTAGCCTTACATACCTTTTCGTCAGACTATTCTACACTTGCATGCTTCCTTCCAATGCTAGCGTCTATACCTTCATTAATATCATAACAATGGCCATTAGTCATTCACGTTATCCACATTATTTAGATTCCTTAATTTGCCTCTAATTCACCCATATTCATGGTCATAACATCCAACTTCGTCCATTCGTCTAAAGTGTCTAGTTCATGATCTTAGTACCATTTATAATGCATTCATATCACAACACAACAACATTCATGATTCAATTCCAACTATTCCACAAAATGTCACTATTCATCATTCATGACCTACTTGATCATATTTTCTACAATCCATGTATTCCAACTCTTCAATACCTTAAACATCATGTAAAAATCATGCATGGTGATTTACGACCATGGTTTACAGGCCGTAAATCACTTTACGGTCCGTCCACCAGGTCGTATTTAACCATTTCCTCGGCTGGCAGAAAGTTGAAGCCTTGCATGGCAGTTTACGACTGCCAGTTTACGGACAGTATAGCAATTTACGGTCCGTATTTTGCAATTTACGACCACTGGGTAGTTGCAATTCTGCAACTTCCCATATTTCTTAGACTTCTCATTTTAATCACCCCCGTCCATACACTTGCATTGCTCACCTTGTATCACATCTTAACTTAGCCAACTTCCTCGTCTCACATCAGATACTTTCAAAATCTCGCCTAAGGTCATCAAACGTCGTTTCTTGCTCATGGACATCATGCACTCATGTTCATCACTAGTTCATTCTCTTGCGTACCAACGAAAAATTTTCCGAGGTGTAACAGCCGATAATCAATGCACATTCTCAAGGAGCCATCTTTCTTTCGGACGAACAATACAGGTGCTCCCCACGGGGATGAACTAGGCCTAATAAATCCTTTATCAAGCAAGTCTTTCAATTGCTCCTTCAACTCTTTCAATTCTGCGGGAGCCATTCTATAAGGAGGAATAGATATAGGCTTCGTGCTTGGCAACACATCGATATCAAAATCAATCTCCCGTTCGGGAGGAAGGCCTGGAAGCTCTTCCGGGAACACATCCGGAAATTCATTCAGTACGGGAACTGACTGAAGATTCGGCGATTCAGCTTCTAGATCTTGGACCCGAAATTTCGGTAGATTATAAGTGAATTTATTTGAAGGATTAAGGCAAGTATATGATAATAAGTCTAATGATTGCGTCAACCTTCTTAAATGTAGAATAGCGGTAGCGAGCTTGGATAATTAAGCGAAGCTAATAGGACGCGGAACAGGTATGTTAAGGCTCGTCCCTTTCTTTCAAAGGAATGATTCCTAGGTTATGATTTCATAAGTATTTCTATAATTTCCTTGTTTTCAAAAGTTAGAAGTTTATGATTCCATGGCATGATTCTCTTCCTAATAACCCGTAAACGTTTTCCAAAGTGTCTATACTTTTCTAAAACAAAGGTTCATGATTTTGTAAACTTTTATGACTACAACGATGAATATGCTTTTGTAATGATAACGACGATGTCAAAAGAAGAGAATATGTCTAGGATGATTATGACAAGAATGGTTTCATGTCTAAAAGTCTTAAGTTAAGGATTAAATATGAATATGAGAACAATGAGCTAGTTCTTGATTTCAATTCTATTCCTTTGTTATGACTCTATTCTCTAAAGACTCCAAAGTGTATGAATTGATGTTTTATGAGGCTTATGATCTTATTCTATGTATCCTCTTAATGCTATTCTTCATTGATAGTCTCGCCTTATAATACTAGTCCCTTCAAGGTGAGGCATGACGATCTTGATTATTCCATAATGTAATCGGAGGTTACCGACCTTACGTCACTCCGATAAAGTTATAGCGTTTGGTTGGGCTCTTATGCAGGCTTATGATGGATAATAACACCGTGTCTATATGGCACGGCCAGTCACCGCTAAGGCGGGCAGCTATATGGATACACCGGGCCTAGTTGGCCGGGCAGTCACCGCTAAGGCGGGCAGCTATACGGATACACCATGACCTTTTGGCATGGGCAGACACCACTAGTGGGCGGCTATGGATGATTACACCGTGCCTATATGGCCGGGCAGTCACTGCTAAGGCGGGCAGCTATATGGATATATATACATGAAAGTGAAAGTGAGCATGCATGATTCTTCCTTAAGAGGCAAGCAGTTATAGTCGCACCCTTTTCTTATACATTCCATATGTTTCTTATTATGTTGTTGTTCATGTTCTGTCCATGTTATTATGTTATCATGTATGCCTTACATACTCAGTACATTGTTCGTACTAACCCCTCTTCTTCGGGGGCTGCGTTTCATGCCGCGCAGGTACACCCAGATGAGTTGAAGCTATTATAGAAGATGTTCCAGCGAAGTTGGCGACCTCCATTTGGCCATGGAGTGTAGCCGAGTCAGCGTACTATGCTATGATGTCTTGTTCGAAGTTAGAGACTTTGCAGACAGAGTTGTGGTTATTGGTTGTCAGTTCAGTAAGCGGCTCCACCGGCCGATGTGTCATACGTGTTATGATATAAGTTTCATATAATTATAGATTTTGTTTGAATTGAGTACAAAAAAAATTCCGAAGGTTTTACTACGTTTTCATTTCTTATTAATGTAAGAGTCTAAGGAAATTAAGTACGTAATAAGAGTCAGCGGGTTCGCTCGGCTCCGAGTATGGGTTCGGGTGCCCATCACACCCTAGTAAAGTCGGGGTGTGACACACAAATCATAATTACACAATTTCTATATACTCGGCTAGGTATTACCGATTCACCCACGGGTATAGACACCTCAAAAGGTTTGATTGACTCTGGCTCGACTCTAAATCGACCCGCAATATATGGAGTAACATATGATAATGTGGAGCCCGGATCAATCAAAGAATATACATCATGAGAGAATACCGATAATATACCTGTAACCACGTCAGGAGAAGACTCAAGATCTTGGCGTCCAGCTAAAGCATAAACACAGTGCTGAGGACCACTAGAACTGGGAGCTCTCCTTCTACCTCTACCATGGCCGACTGGCGCATGTGAACCTGGCCCCGTAGGGCGTACAGATGCTGAAGATCCGACTACCGACACTGATGGCTGGGTCCTGCCTCTACCATGTACTGAGGGGCAATCACGCATGATATGGCCTGGTCGACCACATGAATAGCAAACATCTGAACCAAATCGGCATCGACCCCAATACAACTTCCCACACTGGGAACATCGTAGGGCGGGTGGCCTTGCCTGATCCGAATCATCACTAGACTGAGACCCTGAAAAACTCGGACTCGGCCCTGAACGAGCAGATCTATCAAATCTCTGGCCTGAAAACCGTGGAGGTGCACTGGTCATAGAATAGCATGAATGTCTGGGGAACTTCTGCCTGTGCCCACCTCTAAACTCGCTCGTCGGACCCAAAGATCTAGCCCTCTTGCCATGTCCCCTATCTTGCTCGCGTCCACTTCTCTGTTGTTGCAGGCTTTCTTCTAAGTTCTGAGCATGGGCCTGAATGCGCGCAATATCCATACCGTCCTGAAGGGACGCAATCAGGCATCTGTCCATCAAGTGTGGCCCTAGACCTTTCACAAATCGGTGCACTTGGTCACCCATGTCCGCTACCATGGCCGAAGCATACCTAGCCAAGGAATTGAAGCGGAGACTATACTCTAGAGCACTCATACTACCTTGCCTTAAATTTAAGAACTTATCGGCCCTAGCTTGCCGAACTTCCTGAGGCATATAGTGTCGGAGAAAAGTATCCACAAACTCTTGCCATACCGGGGGAGTTTCATTGGCTCCCCATGAAGCCATCCATACCGTATACCATTGGATCGAGACATCTCTCAATCTATATGACGCTAGCTCCACCGACTCGGTGTCCGAAGCATGTATCAATCGAAGCGTCCTCAACATACCATCGATAAAATCCTGAGGGTCCTCCTCCGGCTTTGATCCAAAGAATTCTGGAGGGTTCAAAGTAATGAAGTCACGGGCCCATGCACTAACAACCCTATCACCTTGCCCTGAACTTTGCCTCTGAGTCTGGGCCGCAACCAATTGAGTCAGCAAATTAATGGCCTCTTTCACATCTTGGGCCGAAGTATCCGGTGGAGGAGCTGGAGCTGGGGCTAAGGCTCCCTCACGCTCCTCAGTAATAGGCACTGTTTGGGAGAACTGAGATCGAGCCTCACTCTGGGACTCACTTTCCTCTACTACCGGTGGCGGTGCTCTTTCAGCCTGCTTTTCTGCCACCGTCTTGCCTTTTTGGGCTGTTGTAGCCTTTCTCTTTTGAGGCATCTCTGAAATGCACAACACACGATTAAGGAACAAGAATTTCTTACATCATAGCTCTATCGCATGATTCTTATGAAGAAAGAAGGTCATTTATCCCTAAAATGTCCGCAGCTTCTTGTTTATAAGTGTGGCGCGCAACACACCCATAATCAAGACTCTACTAGACACGACTCGTAGACACACCCTAGGACTGAACTGCTCTGATACCACTTTTATCACGACCCGTCTAGAGGGTCGCGACGAGCACCCGATGCTAGCGCACCCGGGCACCCCTGGCTTACACATATACTTACATCTAGGTGAGCCATACGATTAAACATACATTTCCTTTCATCAATCACGCTAGTCCCATTGGACGGCAACATCTTTAAATCATCATTGACATCTATGCCACATCAATGTACATAAGCCGACGAGGCTATCAAAAGATATACAATATATAGGCCGACAAGGCCGGACACGTCTAACCCTACACACGTGACTACGAGCCTCTAAGAAGAGTATAACATATCACATAAGCGGGACAGCACCCCGCTATGCCCATAATTATGTACATAAAAGAATAAGTACCCAAAAGCTATGACTCCGAATGAAATGGAGCTCTGCTATGTAATCTCTGAGAAAGCAGCTATGGATCAAGTCTGTCTCCCTGTGCACCTGCGGGCATGACACAACGTCCACAAACAAAAGGACGTCAGTACGAAGAATGTACTGAGTATGTAAAGCATGATCAATATCAATATAGAAGCATAAGTAGCAACATAAGAAATAACATGGAATGGGAGATGGCAATATCATCGTCATATGCACTTACTTGCCTTTCCCAGGAACTTTCCATTTGCTAATACGCATTTGTGCATACATCATCATCCGTATTCATAATAGTACCCGTACAATATTTGTGCTCGTATTCGTATACATGCCCTTATTCACATTCATATACATAGTCATATCATATTCGTATTCATATCATATACATAGCATACCCGACCACGTAGGATCGGGGCTTCATACATACTTGGCCAACCAAGGCTCAAGGTTACTCATACCTGGCCCTACCAAGGCTTCGGGGTTACATCTACCTGGCCCTACCAAGGCGTCAGTGTTATCCGTACCATCTGCAGAGGTGTGCGCGCGTTTCGTAATCGTATACATACTTATTTACATATCATGCCCGGCCTCATAAGCTCGGGGTTCCATAATAGTCATACATATACTAGCTCATAAGCATCATTTCTATTAACATCATTATCATCATTGTCATCATTATCGTCATCGATATCATTATCACTATTATCGTCATTCGTCACATTTTCCTTAATAGGCCTACTCGTCATACGAGGAATTTAGCACAATCGCAGCATATCGAGAATCATAAGCTTAGTAGCTTTGAAGGTAGAAGCATTTGGAGAACATCATAAGCTCGTAGAGGATTTAGATGATTGGCCGAAGAACCATGCCTTATGAAAGAAGGGTTAGCCTTACATACCTTTTCGCCCAACTATTCTATCACTTGTACGTTCCTCTTCAAGGCTCACGTTCTACCTTCATTGAACTCATACTATCATTAGAATCAATAGCTAGCATATATGACTAAAGCTAGAGAAAATCGGACAGTATCTCCTCTATTTGTACGACATTCCTCCATGTCGTAATTCAACTACCAAACGTCAACAATGCATTCACCATATCACAACAATAGCCTTTAGTCACCTATATTATCCATATTCTCAATTCAGTTACAATTCTCCATATTCAAGATCATAACACATGATTTCGTCCATTCACATACAATGTCTAATTCATGATCTTAACGTCATTTATAACCCATTCATGTCATAACACACCAACAATCATGATTCAATCCAAACTATTTCTCAAAATGGCACTGTTCAACATTCATGACCCATTTTACTATATTCTTCTACAATCCAAGTATTTCAACTCTCTAATACCTTAAGCAACATACAATTACCATGAATCTTACCTTAGATGTCGTAGGAACGAGCCTTAGTTGAGAGTACTTCACTTTGAGCAAAACCCTAGTTTATCTCCATTTGGATTTCTTGACCTTGGATGATCTTTGATGGTTTTCTTACACTTGATTCCCTTGATTTATGTTCTTGATCACCAAATATCCTTGAATCCTTGTGGAATATATGTAGAGAGATGTTCTAGAGAGAAGGGGTGTGATGTAGAAGTGAAATGAAATAAGCCTTAGTCCCCTTATTTAATGACTTAAAAATCTGATTTGAAGTGCACAGTGGTCGTAAACTTGGTTTACGGTCCGTATTCCAGTTTAAGGACCGTCCTTCGTGGTCCTATTTAATCATAACAGAACCAGAAACTCAAACTGAGACGTGGTGATTTACGGACACAGTTTACGGGCCGTAAACCACTTTACGGTCCGTATTCCAGGTCGTATTTAAACATTTGATCATTTGGCAGAAAGTTGAAGTTTTGGAAGCCAAAATACGACATGGAAGTTTACGGACCGTATACCACTTTACGGTCCGTATTTCATTTTATGACCAACTGGCCATAATGCAAACTTGCAACTTTTCACATTTCCAAAACCTATAATTAGTCATTGTGGAGCATAACCTATCTCTTATTGCAATTTCCTTTGAAATCTTACTTAAGGCCATCAATTGTCACTTCTTACTCAAGGAAATATCGTATGCTCATACTCCTCACTAGTTCATTCATTGAGTAACAAAGAAAGATTTTCCGAGGTGTAACACTGGGCCAAAGTGCAAATTTGCGACTTTCAAGTTCAAAACCTATAATTTAGTCATTGTGGAGCATAACCTATCTCTTGTTCCCATTGCCTTTGAAATCTTACTTAAGGTGGTCAAACGTGGTTCCCTTCTCCTTAAAACATCATATACTTGTATTCTCCGTTAGTCTATTCGTGGTATGTTCACGGGGAAATTTCTGAGGTGTAACACTCTCCCCCCTTTTGGAACATTCGACCTCGAATGTTAAACACTCGGGATTCTACGAAAATTTCGCCAGAGTTTCCCTTGTATTTTGGCACTACCAACCTGTCACAACAACCCATAATATCATCGCCTCACAGGGCTATATCATAATATCAACATATCTATGGCCACACAGGACCAAAAGCATAAAGAAAAAACATACATACCTTATATTGTTGGCGTTTCATCTTGGATCTCCTCTGGGGGTTGGAATAAATGCGGGTACTTGGACTTCATACTCTCTTCTGCTTCCCAAGTCATTTCTTCCCGATTGTTGTTTCGCCATAAAACTTTGACTGATGCTACCTCTTTATTTCGAAGTCTTCGCACTTGCCTGTCTAGAATAGCAATAGGCTCTTCTTCATAGGCTAGCTTTTCTGTTACTTGTACATCATCTATCGGGACAATCTTTGTGGGATCTCCAACACACTTGTGGAGCATAGAAACGTGGAAGACTGGATTAATTGATTTAAGCTCCGAAGGCAAGTCCAATTCATAGGCTACATGACCCACCTTGCGGATAATTCTATAGGGTCCAATGTATCTAGGACTTAGCTTCCCTCTCTTGCCAAATCTCATCACCCCTTTCATTGGCGATACTTTCAAAAATACCCAATCATCAACCTGGAATTCCAAGTCTCGGCGGCGATTGTCCGCATAAGACTTTTGGCGACTTTGGGCTGTTAGCAATCGATCTCGGATCACCTTAACCTTTTCCACCGCTTGCCGAATCAATTCGGGGCCTATTAATTTTGTTTCTCCTGTTTCAAACCATCCAATTGGAAATCTACACTTCCTTCCACATAAAGCTTTATAAGGAGCCATTTGAATGTTTGAATGATAGCTATTTTTATACGCAAATTCGATTAACGGTAAATGATCATCCCAACTTCCACCGAAATCTAGCACACATGCTCGTAGCATATCTTCCAAGGTCTGAATAGTACGCTCGGCTTGTCCGTCGGTCTGCGGATGGAATGTCGTGCTAAGCTTCACTTGAGCGCCTAGACCTTCTTGGAAGGACTTCCAAAACATGGCTATACACTGTGCTCCTCTATCTGTAAAAATAGATAATGGAATACCATGAAGTCGCACAATTTCCTGGAGATATAACCTCGCATAATCTTCTGCTGAGTAGGTAGTTCTAACTGAAAGAAAATGAGTTGCCTTTGTTAATCTATCCACAATCACCCATATAGAATCATACCTGCCTCGAGAACGAGGGAATCCCACAATAAAATCCATGTTAATCACATCCCATTTCCAAGTAGGAATTTTCATTGCTTGTAATAAGCCTCCTGGCTTCTGATGTTCAACTTTTACCAGTTGACAATTTTGACACTGCGCTACAAATTCCGCTATGTCTCTCTTCATGCCGTCCCACCAATACATCATCTTGATATCATGATTCATTTTGGTTGCACCTGGGTGAATAGAATATCGAGAACAATGTACTTCTTCTAGAATTCGTTGGCTCAATTCTGCTACATTCGGCACACATAGCCTGCCTCGGTATCTAAGAATTCCATCTATAGGAACTTCGAATGAAGACTTCTCTTTTCCATAAGATGTGTCTTTGTAACGACATAATTGAGGATCTTCATATTGCTGTTCTTTCACTTCCATGTCCAAGGACGAAATCGTGGGATCATTGATACTAATCCCCACATTACCCGAATCTATTGCGCGTACTCCAAGATTAGCTAGTTGGCGGAGCTCATGAATCATTTCTTTATTTTCCGGAGGGACTTCACATAAACTGCCCATTGATCGACGGCTGAGCGCATCGGCTACTACATTCGGTTTTCCGGGGTGGTACAGAATATTCACGTCATAATCTTTTAACAATTCCAACCACCGCCTCTGCCGCAGGTTCAACTCCTTTTGTTTGAAAATGTATTGAAGACTCTTGTGATCTGTTTAAATGTCAACTGTTATGTCCCGTGTTTTCGTATAATTGGAAATCGTGAAATAATTACGACTTGTGTGTTATAAGGACATAATTTGATTTTAGTGAATATGACTATGTTGGTTATGGAATTATTAATGTTAAGACCCCGGGGAAGGCCGAGGATAAATTTGGAATTTCGGAAATTAGCTTCGGGAATTACAAAACGGGACTTTAGCTAATTGGGCCAAGGAAAATGATGACCCAAAGTTGAAGCCCAAATATTGAAGGGGGCCGGCCATGTCTAATGGCCCAAGCCACATTAAAAGGGTCATGTGCTATGCACATGACCCCTCTAAAAGGATATATACTATGTATGCCTAACCATTATCTAGAAAATTAGAACAAAAATCAAGAACACACAAAAAGGAGCTCTCGGCCGTGAGCTAGAAAGGAGGAGAGAAAAATTATTTCAAGCTTGTTGTTGATCCAAAAATCTGAATTTTTACATAATTGGGAAGTACTCAAGGCCCTCTTCAACGAGGTATAATTAGTTTGGCGCAAGAACGACATTTGCGACAAGTCGGGGTTTCAAGGAAAGGTAAGAATTTTGCCCCTTTTATGTTATAGAATTGATGTGAATATGTTAAGGATTGGAAGTAGATGGAGATCCCGTAATTTTGATGTAAATAGAAAGTCGTGGGTGTGTGTGTATAGTGTGTATTGGCCGTGAGCCATAGAGAGGAAAATTGATGTGAATTGATCTTGGTTAGGTTGGTATAATGTGTTGTTGTGACCCTTATGTCGTAAATGATTAATTGATGAATGGAATTGGCGTTGAAAAGTGATTTTGGATATTATCGGAAAGTGTATACCTTCGGTATCATTATGTATATCATTGTATATTTAAGGTGCTAGAGACTTTAGACATGAATCTATAATGATGTTAATGAATTCGGAATGACACGACGTTAGTTAGAATGTTCGTCGTGAATTTTGATGTTTTGAAGGATTATGGAAAATAATGGATTTTTGGTGCAATTTCGTGTATGGCTTGAATTGTAGTTAGGATGTGATTGTATAAGTTTGAATGTGGAAATGAATGCAATGATGTAGATGTAGAATTGGAGTTTTGAAAGTTTGAATGAAAGTTGCCAACTTAGATAACAAAGTAGAATTTTGAAGCTAGAATGGTTTGATTGTTGTTTGTGTTGTTTGTTGACGTGTGGGCTGTTGTGATTGATGTATTTTGAGCCGAGCTAAGCCTCGGGGATGTTAGACTTATAGGGGAAATGCTGCCGAAATTTCGGTAGGCAAAAATTGGAGTTAAAGGCATTTTTAAGCCTAAGAATCTCAATTGGTAACTTTGACCATTTGCAGATTTTTGACGAAACGGGACTGGACTTTCGGGAGAGCTTACGACGTCTGTGAGGTATGTAAAGCTTCCCACTCCTTCATTTGGCATATCTTAGTGTGTTAGACGAGTATGAGAACTTCCGGAGCATTTCTGCTCCTCGAAACCCGATCCACAGAAAAGTTACTATTCATTCAATTCGATTGAAGCCTAAAGGCTCTATTTTGGCTAGAATGCCACCAATCGTCCGAAACCTATCGAAATGTGATCGGGTCACCTGGTAATGATTATGTATGACCCTTTCGGCCTGTTAATGTTCGTGAATTATGTTCGCCACCTCAATTCGACTCGAGGTGGGCCCGCTAACCCTGAGACGCCCTATTTGTCCTATCGGGCTCTCCTTTGGAATAAGATTTGATATGAACCCTTTGATTTTGAAACGTTCTGCTATGGGCTATGTTTTGAATATTATGATACGCAAAGTTACGTTTTGAGCCATACGTAATATTTTGGAAACGTTTCGTGAAATGAAACTTTGTATCGACTAAGTATTCGATTATTTTGTACTATGAAATGACTTATAAGACTACTAAGTTTTGAAAGGCTATTTTGAAATATGGATTGCATTTGTTTGCTCACGACTCCGCTCGTGCCTTATGATGACTTCGTTCACCGGTTCCCGGGCCGGTTTTGATTCGTGCGCCTTATGATAATTCGGTCGCATGCTGTGTTACGGTTCCCGAGGCTTCGCTATAGGACCGGGTTCCGTTTGGAGTTATGCTGTGATATGGCACGTGATGCGATACGCTCACCTATGACTATGTTTGTGTTCGGGGATGTACGGAGATTTGAAACCTTCTGGTGTTATGCTGTGTGTGGCGCCAGCGTCGGAGTGGCGACCACGTTCCTAAGCGTTTGCATGATTTCTTTTGCATTATGTATACGTATATGATTTCGATATAGATTTTGATCTACCCATTTGTATTCCACTTTGACATGTGATTTGCTTTCGGTTTTGATCCATATTTCTGTACTCCGTGCTTTACATACTCAGTACATATTTCGTACTGACCCCCTTTCTTCGGGGGCTGCGCTTTATGCCCGCAGGTGCAGATATCGGTGATCCTCCGCAGTAGGCTTCACTTCTTGCTATCTCGGAGTACTCCTATTTGATCCGGAGTCCACTTTTGGTACAGACTCCTTTTGCTTTGTATATATTTGGTATGTTTGACTATTTGGGTGCGGCGGGGCCCTGTCTCGCCATATGTTTCTGTTTCGAACTCGTAGAGGCCTGTAGTCATATATGTGGGGTAAGGGTCCTGTATATGTTGGTCTGATTTTGTTTTTCTGGTCTCAAAGCGGTCAGTTTGTTATGATGGCCCCAAATGGCCCCTATGCTTATATTTACACTTTTGACCGGCGATGTCTATTCCGCCGCTCAGTTTGTATTTGCTATGACATTTTGATTTGACACGACCGCTTAAGACATATTTGATATAAGTTATGTTCGATATGATTTCGAAAAATTATGAAATAAGTTTGGATTTAAAAATGAACGTGTGATTCGGTCTGGGTACCCAGGTAGGGTGCCAGTCGCGGCCCACGGGGCTGGGTTGTGACATCAACGTGCACACCATACAAGTAATGTCTCCACATTTTTAAGGCATGAATAACCACAGCTAATTCGAGATCATGAGTTGGATAATTCTTTTCATGTCTCCGCAATTGTCTCGAAGCATAGGCAATAACTCTACCATGCTGCATCAATACGCATCCTGATCCCACACCGGAAGCATCACAATACACAACATAGCCGTCTGATCCTTCTGGAAGTATTAACACCGGAGCTGAGGTCAATCTATCTTTTAACTCTTGGAAGCTACGTTCACAAGCATCATTCCACTGAAATTTGGCTGACTTCTGGGTTAGCTTCGTCAATGGGGCTAAAATAGATGAGAAGCCCTCTACGAATCTTCTATAATAGCCTGCCAAACCCAGAAAATTACGAACTTCAGTAGGCATCGTAGGCCTTGGCCAAGTCTTCATAGCTTCAATCTTCTGAGTGTCAACTCGAATGCCATCATTTGAAATGACATGGCCCAGAAATGTCACAGAATTTAGCCAAAACTCGCACTTTGAAAATTTCGCATATAATTAATTCTCGGGCTCGAAGAATGCCCAGAGTAATTCGCAAATGATCTGCATGTTCTGATTCCGTGCGAGAATACACCAGAATATCATCAATAAATACTGTCACAAATAAGTCCAAGAGAGGCCTGAATACATTGTTCATCAAATTCATAAACACAAAAGGAGCATTAGTCAACCCAAACGACATCACTCGGAATTCATAGTGGCCATATCTCGTTCTAAAGGTTGTTTTGGGAATATCCGCTTCTCTAACTCTCACTTGATGATAACCCGACCTCAAATCTATTTTTGAAAACCATTTGGCACCTTGCAATTGATCGAATAAGTCATCAATCCTTGGAAGAGGATATTTGTTCTTTATCGTCACTTTGTTCAACTGCCTATAATCGATACACATTCGTAGGGAACCGTCCTTCTTTCTCACAAACAAGACATGGGCTCCCCATGGTGACGAACTGGGTCTAATAAACCCCTTTTTAAGCAAATCTTTCAACTGTGCCTTTAACTCTTTCGACTCTGTCGGAGCCATCCGATAAGGAGGAATATAAATAGGCTTGGTGTCCGGCAACACATCAATGGCGAAGTCAATCTCTCTTTCCGGAGGAAGACCTTGAAGTTCGTCTGGAAACACATCTAGGAATTCATTCACTATCGGAACTGATTGGAAAGTTGGCGGCTTTGACTCGGTATCATGAACCTGAACTAGATAATAAATATAGCCCTTGGCTATCATCTTTCTTGCCTTAAGGTAGGAAATAAACCTACCCTTTGGGGATGCTGCATTACCCCTCCATTCAAGCACAGGCTCTCCCGGAAATTGGAATCGAACCACTTTCAATCGGCAATCAACGTTAGCATAACACGATGCCAACCAATCCATGCCCATAATTACATCGAAATCTATCATTTCCAACTCAATAAAATCGGTTGTGGTCTGGCGATAACATATCACAACTACAAAAATTTTAAATACTTGTCTTGCTATCACGGGATCACCAACCTGAGTAGATACCTCGAAAGGTTTGATTGGCTCAGGTTTCACCCCAATACAACCAGCAACATATGGAGTAATATAAGAGAATATAGAACCCTGATCTATCAATGCATATACATCACGGGAAAATATAGACAATATACCTGTAACCACATTCGGAGAGGACTCAAGATCCTGTCGTCCAGCTAAAGCATAAACACGGGGCTGAGTGGCACCTAAAGTAGATGCTGCCCCTATGCCTCTACCTCGACCTGCTGAAATATGTGAAGTCTGCCCTACCGGGCGCACTGATGAAGAATCAGCTGCTGAGCCTGTTGGATGAACCCCACCTCTACCATACCGCGAGGGACAATCTCACATCAAATGCCCAGTCTATCCACAAACATAACAAGCATTTGTGTCCTAGCGACATGGCCTTGAGTGCAATTTTCGGCACGGGCTACATCGTGGAACTGGTGGTCTCCTCTGACTGTAATCACCCCCAAACTGAGAACCCGGAGCTCTCGAACTCTAACCCTGTCCTGAAGGAAAAGAGCAATCAAATCCCCTATCCGCGAATCGTGGAGGCGCACTAGTCACTAACTGACCTGAATGTCGGGAATAGGTCTGCCTCGATCCCCCTTTATAATCACTGCCTGTGCCCATAGATCTAGCCCTTTTGCTTTGTCTTCTATCACTGTCGCAATCACCCCTTTGTGGTTGTTGTCGTCCCTTTAAGTTCTAGGCATGGGCTTGTATTCGGGAAATATCCATCCCTTCTTGCAAAGAGGCCGTCAAGCAGTCCTCTAACAAATGTGACCCCAAGCCACTCACAAATCTATGTACACGATCTCCCATGTCGGCCACCATAGTCGGGGCATATCTCGCCAAGGAATTAAATTGCATGCTATACTCCCATGAACTCATATTTCCTTACCTCATATGTATAAATTTATCCGCTCTAGCTCGACGGACCTCAGGTGCCAAATAGTGACGAATAAATGCATCCACGAATTCTTGCCAAATCGGAGGAGGCGCATTCTATCCTCTTGATAATACCCATTTGTTATACCATAAAACTGCCATATCCCGGAGTCGATAAGATGCCAACTCCACGGATTCCGTTTCGGAGGCATGGACAATCTTCAAAGTCCTCAACATCTCATCTATGAAACTTTGCGGGTCTTCATCCGACTTTGACCCGAAGAATTCTGGAGGATTTAGACTCATAAAATCACGGGCTTTGGTGCTTGCTGCCCGATCACTTGGGCCCACATTTTATCGTTGTGCCTGAGCGGCGACCAACTGTGTTAATAGATGTATGGCCTCGGTCATTTGTTGACCCGAAGCAACCGGTGGAGGAATTGAAGCTGGGACTCCTCCTTGCTCTTCCACCTTAGGCAGGGTAGAAGAAGTGTTAGACAAGGCCTCATTATGTGATTCTCCTTCTTCTATATTCATCGGAGGCTCTCTTTCTACCCGCCTCTTTGTCGTAGTCTTTCCCTTCTGGGCGGCTGTCGCCTTTCCCTTTGGCGGCATTCTGAAATCATAACACACTATTAGGGAAGATAAAATCTTATGCATGGCTCTATCGCACGACTTCATGAGAAGAAAGATGGTCATGTTTCCTAAATGCCCTGTAGCCTCTTGTTTATTGATGTGGCGTGCAACACACCATAAACAAGACTCTACTAGACACGGCTCGTAGACACTTCTTAGGACTGAACTGCTCTGATACCGCTTTTGTCACGACCCAGCTAGGGGCCGCGACGGGTAGCCGGGGCTAACCACCGAGCACCCCTCGCTCTACTGGTCATCATGCTCATTAACTACTCTTTAATCGATTTTATACTCAAATCATAAGAAAGTCATGTTTCATTTGTAAACATAAATAGTTTTACATACATAAGCCCTTTTGGCTATCAAAATAATATATATACAATTATAACATAGTGACCCTATCAGACCACAAAACCCACACTGTGTATCTACGAGCCTCTACTAGAGTACAAAACGCATAGACGGGATAGGACCCCATAGAGCCCAACATATACAAATATACACAAAAGAATAATCAAGCACCTCCGGAACAAAGGAGTGCTTTCAATCGACTGACAGCTACTACGAATCTGGGTCGAGCTCTCCTCCCTGTCTACCTGTGGACATGAACACAGCGTCCAAAGAAAACTAACGTCAGTACGAACATTGTACTGAGTATGCAAGACAAGATTGAAATAAATATAATAGGAGGATCGTGAGCGATGAGAGATAGATAAAACCTGCAAGAGTGTCATAAGCCAATACATTTCGTACACATATCATATTTTACATAAATATAGTACATGTGTCATCACATCACATATCTCGTCACATCACATATCTCATCGTTATCCCGCGTCCGGGTAACCATCATATGCCGCCCACTAGTGGTGATCATGCTCGGCCCCTCTAGGCTCACTGTAACATCGCAGCCCGCCTTAGCGGTGACATGCCCGGCCATCTAGGCACGGTGGAACCATATGCAGCCCGCCTTAGCGGTGACATGACCGGCCATCCAGGCACGGTGGAATCTCATCATCACAAAATCAATCATTACCCATCGCTATTACAACATCTCATGAATGTATCACAATCTTATCATAGCTTGGCATATTCATACATAACATAGGCATATTATAAGTTAGCATTATTGATCATCTTATAAACATACCATGACTTTACATCATTTCACGTTTAGCATTAGGGGTATACATTAGACTTCGAAGACAACCATGGCTATGTCGGGGTGACGTAAGGTCGTGAGCCCCCGATTATATTATGAACATTTATGAGTACCTTGCCTCACCTTGAAGGAAAGAGTGCATAAGGTGGGTGTTAACAATAATGACATCATCAGTGTTATGGGATCATCATATCATGAACTATCAGATCTCTATACTTCAACTCGTTATCATCATTATCATGCTCATATGTAATTTAGTATATTTAAGGACTCATAAGTTCCATCATATAGGAGGACCATGGAAAGTTTGAAAGATTCATGCCTTTGAAGGAAGGGATAAGCCTTACATACCTTTGATGTTTAACTAAGCTATCGCTTGCGTGTTCTCCTTTAATGCACACGTTCTACCTTCAAGAGAATTTATATCGTCATTAGCTAAGCAATTATAAGAACGGGCTTTCTAAAGCTAGGGAAATTTGGGCAGCATTTCCTTTGTCTATACTACTTTTCCCGCGTTCTATATCAACTTCCAAACGCTCACAACAACATTCACAATATTGCAATCAACAATCATCATTCATATACATTGACCACAATCCACCATTTCTCTTCAATTTCTCCATAATTATGGTTGTAGCTCACTATCGCGTTTTCTCATGTATCACACTTATTTCATGGTCTAAATGTAATTTATGACGTATCCATACTCACAGCACACCAACATTTATGATTCAATCCAACTACCATCCAAACATGGCACTATTCGCTCATTAATGACCCATTTCCTATGTCTTTCTACAATTTAAGTATCTTAACCTTCCAATACCTTAAACAACATGGTTTAGTCATGAAACTTACCTTAGAAGATGGTTGAACAAGCCTTGAGTGGAATTTCTCCTCTAGCACCAAAACCCTACTTCACTTCCTTTGGGTTTTCTTGAGAGAGATGAACTTTAGTTAGGTTTCATACACTTCATTTCATGGGTTTGGTGTTATTGATCATGGATTTCCTTTGGTTTTCTTGTGATGAAGTGTAGAGAGCATTCTAGAGGTTTCTAGAGAGAAATATCGTGGAGATGAAATGAATTGAATGAGCTTAGGTCTCCTTTTAATGACTTAAAATCTAATCCGGAATGAACAGTGACTGAAGTGCACAGTGGTCGTAAACCCAGTTTACGGTCCGTATTCCAGTTTACGGGCCGTATATCGTGGTCTTATTTAAGCATATCAAAACTAGAAAGGTATGCTGGGGATTATGGTGATTTACGATCGCAGTTTACGAGCCGTATTTCAATTTACGGTCTGTATTCCAAGTCGTATTTAACCATTTAAACATTTGACAGAAAGTTGAAGTTTTGTGAGTTGAAATACGACATGGTGGTTTACGGGCCGTATACCACTTTACGGTCCGTATTTCACTTTACGGTCGACTGGGCCAAAGTGCAAATCTGCGACTTTCAAGTCTTCAAAACCTATAATTTAGTCATTGTAGAGCATAACCTATCTCTTGTTCCCATTTCCTTTGAAATATTACTTAAGGTCGTCAAACGTCGTTCCCTTCTCCTTAAAACATCATATACCCGTATTCTCCGTTAGTCAATTCATGGTACGTTCATGGGGAAATTTCCGAGGTGTAACATAGGTATACCATGAAGTCGAACTATCTCACGGAGGTACATACTCGCTAACTGCTCTGCAGTATGAGTAACCCGAACTGGTATAAAATGGGCGGATTTTGTGAGTATATCCACAATCACCCAAACTGAGTGGTGTTTTTTGAAAGTATTCGGCAACGAAACTACGAAATCCATCATAATCTTTTCCCATTTCCACTCTGGGATAATCCAGTTTTGCATTACTGCACCGAGTTTTTGATGTTCGTACTTAACTTGTTGACAGTTAAAGCAACTGGTTACATGATTCAAAATATCAACCTTCATACCTTTGCACTAGTACCATCCATGCAAGTCTTGGTACATCTTTATTGGACCTGGGTGGATGGAGTACCACGAGCTATGAGTGTCATCAAGAATTAGCTACTTCAAATTACCTACCATGGGAATACATAGTCTACCTTGTCGATGTAACACTGTCACGCCCCAAACCACGGCCTAGGCGTAACACGACACTCGATGCCTGACTACAAGTGACTGAGCGAACCACATGGCTTGCTGAATCATCACGAGGCATACATGAGCAAAAATATAATATGAATGTGATGAGCTTTTATAAAACATGAGAATCATAACATTAATAAAATATTAATTTAAAACATGAATGCAGAAATATCGTAAATGAGCCAAAATGGTAAAACTGAATTCCCGTCTTTTAATTGTTGCAGTCGCGACACTGTTACGGACCATGTTACGGTCTGTAACACTGGATCGTAATGCGTGTCAAAATTCCAGAGAAGCTCTAAAGTTCTAGGTCGCGTTACGGACATGAGATACGGACTGTATCTCGTGTTACGATCCTTAACGATGAACCGTCCTTTAGTCCAAGTTACGAGACGGTGATTTTTTGAAGCCTTACCCATTACGGTATGAACATCGGTATGTAACACACGTTACGGCCCATCCCTTGAAGCGTAACACTGGGTTTTCTGAACTAAAACATATTTTCGATTCCAACACTCTCCTTCTTAGGCTTCTAAGTTCCTGAGTCATGAATATGGTTTAGTACGGATTTACGAGGTGTTACAAACACGCCTTCGTCATCAATAGAGAATGACTTAATGCTCCCATTCTGCACTCGATCTCATAGTCTAGCAAGACGGTGATCTTCATATTGGTCAGCCTTGACTTGTTCAACTAAGGAAGATTGTGCTACCATACCTGCATGTAACCTGCCAGGCACTGTGTGATCATTCTGAACTCTGCGGTTGGCCAATTCTTGAATATCCCTAACCATATGTCATTCTTCAGTAGTAAACCTGGCCAAGCTGCACATGGACTTTCAGCTCAAGGCGTCTGCCACCACATTCGCCTTCCCGGGATGATACAAAATAGTAAGGTCATAATCTTTAAGTAATTCTAACCATTGTCGTTGTCTCAAATTTAGATCTCTTTGCTTGAATATGTATTGCGGACTCTTGTGATCAGTACAGATTTCACACAGCTCACCTAAAGATAGTGATGCCAGATCTTGAGTACAAATACAATTGCGGCCAATTCTAAGTCATGAGTCGGATAATTCTTCTCATGTTTCTTTAGTTGTCGAGACACATAAGCTAAAACTTTGCCACTCTGCATCAAGACACAACCCAACCCTACTCAAGACGAATCACAATAAATGGTGAAACCACCCACATCAGTAGGTAAGGTCAAAATCGGAGCCATAGTCAATGTAGTTTTTAATTTCTAAAAACTTTCTTCACATTCATCTGACCACTAGAATACCACACCTTTCTGCGTTAAACGTGTCAATGGAGCAGCTATCTTCAAGAAACCCTCCACAAACATTATGTAATATCCAGCTAGTCCCATGAAGCTGCGTATCACTATGGGAGTACTGGGTTGAGGCCAATCTCGAACTGCTTCAACTTTCTTTGGATCAATGTGAATCCCATCTCGGGACACCACGTGTCCTAAAAAGTAAACTTAGTCCAGCCAGAAGTCACATTTTGAGAACTTGGCAAAAAGCATTTGTTCTTTAAGTGTTTGTAGCACAATTCTCAAGTGTTGTCCATGTTCAGCCTCACTCCGAGAGTAAACCAAAATATCATCAATGAATGCAATCACAAAATGGACTAAGTATGGCTAGAATACCCTATTCATGAGGTCCATAAATGTTGCAGGGGCATTAGTCAACCCGAAGGACAACACTAAAAATTCAAAGTACCCATATCTAGTCCGAAAAGCTATCTTAGAGATATCATCAGTCTTGACTCTCAACTGATGGTAACATGATCTCAATTCAATTTTGGAAAAATGAGTAGCACCCTACAGTTGATCAAAAAAATCATCAATACTAGGCAATGGATAGTTATTCTTGACCATCACCTTATTCAGTTGCCTATAGTCAATGCACATTTTCATCGTACCATCTTGCTTTTTCACAAATAACATAGGTGCACCCTAAGGCGATACATTAGGCCGAAGAACCCCTTATCAAGTAGCTCTTGGATTTGAACCTTCAATTCTCTCAACTCAGCTGGAGCCATACGATATGGAGGAATAGAGATAGGTTGAGTCCCCAGCACTAAATCAATGCTGAACTCGATTTCCCTCATCGGGGTTAGGCCGGGTAAATCTTCGGGAAACACATCTGCAAATTCTCGAACAACAGGAACACTGTCAATAGTAACATTCTCCGCTCAAATATCATGAACAGTAGAAATAAAACACAAACACCCATGATTAATCATTCGACGTGCTTTTACATAAGATATTATCTTTCCTTGAGTCACAGGAGTCATGCCTTTCCATACTAAACGTTCTCCAGGAAAATTAAAATGTATAAGTTTAGCATAGTAATCAACCGACGCATAACATGACACCAACCAATTCATGCCCATAATCACATCGAAAACGGACATCGGTAACGCACATGGATCAACTACTGTGTCCATGCCCCGAACAGATATCACACAATCTCTATAAACTCTATCCACTAATATACTCTCCCCTACTAGGGTTTCTACCACATATGGCACATTAAGAGACTCAACTCCCCGTTCTAAGAATATAGCAAAATAAGGAAATACATATGAATACGTAGAACCGGGATCAATAAGAGCATATTCACCATAAAAACCGATAGTAATAATGTGACTACTGTATTAGATGCTTCGACAATTTTTCTTGCCATAGCGAAGAATCTAGGCGGTCCACCCATTCCCTGAGCAGCATTTGCACCATCGACCCTGTCCACAAACACCCTGTTGAGCACGCTTAGCTGGCTGAGTCTGAGCATGTGTAACAGTGGCAGTTTTCTGTAATTGTGTAATAGCGTGAATAGCATCGGAATCTCCCTTAGGACAATATTTAGCGATATGTCCCTTTTTACCATAAGTTAAAAAAGGACCAGCAACCCAAAGCAACGACCACTATGATTTCTACCACAATTAGAACACCTCCGGTGTTGACCCGATTGATGAGCTATTACCCTTTCTCTGCATCTGTTGCTAACCCTGTCTAGATGAATAAATACTCCTAGAAGACTACACCACTAACTCTGACTGAGTAGGCCTAAAGTGCCCACGATTAAAACCACTATTGCCCCCAGATTGAGCACCACTGAACCCACTTGTGTTATGCGGCTTTTTGCTTCCTCGATCAACTTTGTCCATTTCTAGATAGGACTCATAACAGAAAGCAGTGTCAACTACATCTGAATAGGTACCATCTTGGATATCTCGTACCACAGGACCACAATAGCGATGCTCAAGTCCATCCACAATTCGCTTCACCTTCTCCCTCGGGTCTTCAACCAAATAAGGTACATACATGGATAAATCAGTGAACTTGGCCTCATACTTTGTAACTGTCATAGTTTCGTGACACAAATTATTGAACTGACGTCTCATGTCATCTTGTTTACTCAATGAAATTAACTTGAGCTTGTGCTTGTGAAGTAGCCTGAGGACCTAGAAGTCCACCATGATTAAGCGCCAATGCCTCCAACACATTCAACAATCTGGTCACCACAGCTGCAGGCAAAGAAATAGTAGGTATATCAACTGGTGTTGGTAGAGTGTTCCAAACCACTTGTTCCTGCACTCACTCTGACGCAAGTCAGAGCTGAGCCCCATTCACAACTTCAGGCTAAGGAGCGGCCTATGTCGTAGTTCGAGCTCTAGTCTGATGAGCCCCGGGTTGACTACCACCGTGGGTAGTACCCTATCCAGCACCACGTTTAGCATATGAAGATGCGCGTTTCTTATCCATCTACGAAATAAATATTCCAAGGTTAGACTTGATTCAACTCACGCACGAATAAGGAATGAAAGAAGGAAAAACATTCTAGATGTTCAGTAGCCTCAAGGTCATAAGTATAGGCGCCAACATACCCATAAATAAGTATATACTAAAAACTGCTCCATGACCCGAGACTTATAGCCTAAGCTCTAAAACCAACTTTTTTATGTCCCAAAATACCCCTTATACACGACTGGCACCTGCTAATACTACCCGCCAGGCAAACCAATTTTCCATAAACTTTACCTTTCTATAAGAATTGAGAGAATATTTGAACAAGTCCAAGCGCAAAAAAAAAGTCATTAAATACGAAATAACAATCCAACAAACATAATGTATCAATTTACGAAAATCCAACGATTGTCAAATAATAATCTCTAGCCCAAACCCCACAATAAGACCATGGAACATCTAATAGAATAATATGAGTTTAACTGTCAGGCATGCAAACCCAAAAAAAATGCTATAAACTAGATGGAACTGAAATGACAACCTCCAAGAACAATACGAAGGCTCACCTCAGCAACGAGATCTACGCAAACGAACTCGTCAGCCACTAGTCTCGCCCTCAGCAATAGTATTTTCATGGACATGTAGGTAAGGAGTGAGTTATACATAAATATAACCTAGTAAGATCCTCAACCCGCCCCTTTGATCACTCCTAGAACAAGAGTTAAAAAATATAAACACACAACGAGCACAGAAATAATATGCACAAAAATATTGTCATAATATAAAGCTCAATAAGGTACAAAAAAATGGTCAATACGAACACTATATATCTCAGCACTATCTACACTCAGGACTTGTCATAAACGACAGCACATATAATGCCCCAAAAGTATACTACAACAGCAAGTACAAGTTCCCTAACATATTACGGCAGCATATGCATGCCCCTAACATATTATGGCAGCGTATGTAAGGCCCTAGTAAATATATCATGGTAGAAAAGAAATGATATTCAATGCCCCAACGCTATGGTACGAGACCACGACACACCACAAACTACTCATAAAATCAGCTTTAATATTCTTCTCAAAATAACATATCCGCGGCTGGTCAATGACCACCGATTTTGCCAAGCACACGCTTGTCCCAACACATGTACTAGGCAGACAAAATATATTTTTAAAGCAGGTTTCGAAAAGCAAGCATCAAAGCTTAAAGTCTCATTTACCTTAAATTCACAATTCAAGCACACTTCCTAATAAATCAAAACTGCATTCTCGAGTCTTTGGATTGCCTCAAACTACACAAAAATGAGTTTAGAATGGTCAAACCCCTTAGGGTAAACCACTTCTATATTTTTAGAGGCTTAAACAGTCATCATTAAATTTTAAAGGACGAAAACACCCTTTAGTCAATGTGTTCGAAACCCGACAGGACATATGTTTACGGCAAGAGACGATTCCAATGATATATAGAAGTCTAAAATCGGACACTATTTTCGCCTTCAAATCAATGATTTGGGTTGAAGAACCCAGGGCTGAACTTTCCCAATTCCTTAAAGTATCCCCATGTTTTCACCATAAAAATTCACCCAGAATTACATAATAAACTTAAATAAAAGATTAGATTTATTACCTTGATGATTGATATATAGAAGTCTAAAATCGGACACTATTTGCCCCTTCAAATCAATGATTTGGGTTGAAGAACCCTAGGGCTAAACTTTCCCAATTCCTTAAAGTATCCCCATGTTTTCACCATAACAATTTACCTAGAATTACATAATAAACTTAAATAAAATATTAGCCTTATTACCTTGATGATCTGGGGTGAAGGTTCTTATTTTTCTCTTCTCTTTTCCTCTCTTTTTCTCCCTCTCTTTTCTTTCCTTCCACTGTGTTCTTTTTTTTTTCCTGTTATATTTTACGTGTTTCTGTTGTTTTCTCACTCTTTAGTAATCAACTTTAGTCTCTTCATATTTTTTTTCTTTTGTTGACCTTTCATTGGGCTTGGCCCGCTTATTTACCTTTATTCTTTTTTTTTTCTTTTTAAACCATTAATTTCATTTTTCTTTTCTTTTTATTCCCCTTTTAGCTAAATTAACAAATAACACTTATTAAAAAATTGGGTTATTACATACACTTAACCCGTTCAAAATGAGTAACTCAACCCGAACCAGGAGAGTATGTATTCACGTTTAGAACCCATCGCTACAGAGCGCTCGTAAATCCGAACTCTCTATGAAAAGTTATGCACGTTCTATGGAAAAATCAGATAATATTCTAAGTGTCAGGGCACCGGGCAGGGGATCCGGCGTGAGGTACAAGACCGTGATGATCTATGCGACGTAAATTCCATCACGAGCCTTGTCCTTGCAGTGCAGCTCGCATCACCAGCTAGAGTGGCGCATTGTCCCAGCCTATAAATATGATCCTTTAGACATTTTAATCACAATTAGCTCAATCCTACTTCATTCTAAAGCCCTAGGCAGCAGTTCTCTCATCTTCTCATCCTCCCACGTCAAAGTAAGATCATTCTAATGATTTCCAAGGGATTCTAACATCATTATATGAGTACTAACATGAATCATCATAAAAAACATAAGATTTCCAAGATAGATCCTTCCCACAAACTCAAAGTAAGGGTTTTGGTGTCCTTCGTTAGAGAAACAGTTTTGTTCCATGAGATAGTTCTGTCGTCTCCTCATCCTCCCTTAATTGGGATTTTTTCATGTTATTCCTTAAGGGGGATTCTCCGTGCTGTTATATACAGACCGTCATCAATCTATGCGATAATCGTGGTGAGATGGCCTAGTCCATTGGGCAATGATCGGTCATCATGTTGTACACATAGTGACTATTATGTATTATCATGTTATGTCAGCAACTTGGATCTCTCACATAAACTTTTTATTAGGTTTTAAGATAATGTATGACCATTGATAGATTTACACGGCTTCAAAATGATGAAATTTTTAAAAGATTTATTTCCATTGCATATTCTAAGCCTCAAGATGTTTACTCGTAGTAGTTCCCATCATCACCTATGTTTAAAGATATTCATGTTCAGTTACTTCTATATTTCGGTTACTTAACAATTCATGTCTTATGTTTATTGATTTGGGTTGCGTATTCCCTCATGCACCCCTTACGTTTATTTCATATAGTTGGTTTTACATACAATTTTATTCCATAGTACTGACATCCCTATTTCCAGAGGCGCGGCATTTCACGATGCAGTTACAGATATTAAGGACGACACGACTCCCACTAGGTTCCGCACGTATCAACTTTTGGTGAGCCTCACTTGACATTCAAGGTGTTATCTTTCTTCAGCTTATTTAGCATGTCTAGATACTTTTGGGGATGTCGGGGCCTTTTCCAATAAACATTTTATTCATGTCATGTTATAGAGGCTTCATAGACTAGACTAGTATGTTATGTTAGTTTAGCAGGTGTCGTCTTTAGCCTATTGTGGCTATAAGTTTTATGCTTGAAACTTTTCTAATTATTTGTTTATGAAACTTATAAAGGATTTTAAGCATTTAATTTATATTATTATTAATCGTTCCTCACAGTCTATGTTTCATGTTATATCATATACGTGGTTCGCTCGATCAAGTTTTGCACCGAATGCCGGACCGCCCAGGCCTAGGTTCAGGGCGTGAGATAGAAGCTTCCCAATAACCTCTATTTTTTCCTTATCCACTTCAATTCCCTCCTTTTAAATCTTGTGTCCAAGAAATATACCCTTTGTTACCATGAAATGACACTTCTCCCAATTCAAGACAAAATTGGTCTCCTCGCATCTTTTCAACACTTAGGAAAAGTTCTCCAAATCGAAAGAGTCACCTACTACAGAAAAGTCATCCATGAAGACTTCCATAGTGTCTTCCACCATGTTATTAAATATAGTGTCTTCCACTATGTCATTGAATATGGCCATCATGCAATGTTTGAGTGTAGTCGGAGCGTTGCAAAGGCAAAAAGGTATTCTTCGAAAGGCAAATGTGCCATATGGGCAAGTGAAAGTGGTTTTATCTTGGTCCTACATAGCTATTTGAATTTGATTGTAGCTTTAGTACCCATACAAGAAACAATAGTTACACGATTTGGGTTGCGGTAGTCCATACACACCCTCCAATCGGTTATCGTTCTCATAGGTATCAACTCGTACTTCTCATTTGGGAACCACCGTGGTTCCCCGTTTCTGTGGAGCACATTGCATGGGACACACCCATGCATTATCAGAAATGGGGTACACAACCTTAACATCCAACCCTTTGATTATCTCTTTCTTGAGAACCTCTTGCATTGAAGGATTAAGCCTTCATTGATGTTCCGCAATAGGAGTGCTCTCTTCCTCAATATTGATTCGATGAGTACAAATATTGGGGCTTATTTCCCTATATCCGTAGTGTTCCATCTAATAGCCTTTTTGTATCACCTCTAGATCAGCAACAAAGCTTCTACTTGGCTATCCTCAAGACAAGATGAAATGATCACCGGAAAGTAATCTTCTGGTCTAAGGAATTTTTACTCCAAGTATGCGGGAAGTAGCTTGAGCTATAGATTAATTGCCTCAATAATAGATGGCTAGATTGGAGGAATCCCTTAATCCTTGTTACACCTCGAAAAAAAATTCATTGATGCACAGTGGATAGACTAACAAGGGGCATGAAGTATACGTTGTTTCAATAAGTAATAAATAGCATTTGATGATCCTAGTTGAGATTTCAAAGGCATTTGAGGTAATAGAAGAAAGTTTGCCAGGAAAGGCAAGGCATACATTATGTATCGGAAATGATTTATGAGTAACAAATTAATGATGTTTTGAAGAATAGCTATAACATCCCTTAGATTGTTAATGAGGTGTTAAACAAGTGTTAAGAAGGTTCTATAAGGATTGGAGCTCAAACTAGCCGACGAGAATGAATTCCGGAAAGTTGGGCAACATACGGTCTAACATACTGGCCGTATGTATGGCCGTATGTTCTGCCCAGAATGGGACCTTCACTGGACCAAACATATGGCCCAACATACGGCCAGTATAAAGGATACGGATCGTATGTCCGAGTCTGGTCAAATTTTTAAGTTGATATAAGGGACCCCAACCTCATATATTTCATTTTCATTTTTCACTCCATACCTCAATAACCCTATAGAAAGCTCTCCACACTTCTTCCACAAGAACTCAAGAGAAATCCATGATCAACTTCACCAAATCAAGAGAATCAAGTTTAAGAAACTCATTAGGGTTCATCCAAGTCAAGAAATTCCAATGGAAGTGAACTAGGGTTTTGGTGTAAGAGGAGTATTTCCACTCAAGGCTTATTCCTACACTATTTAAGGTAAGTTTTATGATCATTTCATGTTGTTTAAGGTAATGAGAGGTTGAAAGACTTAGATTATGAAAGGCGATAGAAAATGGGTCACAAAGATGAGAATAATGAGAATATGAGTAGTACCTTGGAATGAGTCATGAATATTGATATGTTGTGATTTTAAGTATGCTATAAGTGACATTTAGAACATGGGATAAGTATTATATGTGAGAAAACACAATAATGAACTTTGACCATGATTATGGAGGAATTGAAGTGAAATTGTGAGATGTGGATAATGTAGATGAATGATGATTGTTGCTTATAATATTGTGAATGTTGTTATGGATGTTTGGGATTTGATATGTAATATGAGGAAAGTTGTATAAACAAAGGAAATGCTGCCCAATTTTCTCTAGCATTAGTAAGCACGTTCATATAATCGATTAGCTAATGTTAATGCGAATTCTCTTGAAGGTAGAAACGTGAGCATTGAAGGAGAACAATCAAGCGATGGAATTGTTAAACAAAAGAGGTATGTAAGGCTAGTCCCTTCTTTCTAAGGCATGACTCCTATGGCATCAATCCTCCTATCTTTCCATGATTTTCCTACATATCAGAAATTATGAGTCTACGATTATAAAGAGCTTCACACAAGATAAAGAAAAGAGATACGTTACGAGCATGACAATACCGATGATGAATCTAAGTCTAGAATTCCTAAAGCTCATGATATGACATTCCTACGAAGCTAATGATCCTCATACGATTCCTATGATATTATTTTCCCTACCTCCCCATGACTTTCTTACATTCCGAGAACTATGCGTCAACATTGATAAAGAGCTTCTTATGAGATAAAGATGAGAAATATGTCATGAATATGATAATAATGATGATAAGTCTAAGCCTAGAGATTCTAAAGCAAGATATGATGTCCATGAAGTTAATGATCCTATTTACGATCCCTTTATGTTGTTCATGATGTACACTCACCTTAAAATGGTAGTCCTTTCAAGGTGAGATATGATGATTATGATCACTCCATAATGTAATCAGGGGTTCACGACCTTACGTCACCCTGACATAGCCATAGTTGCCTTCAAGTTCTAATGTATGTTTTAACGATAAATGTATGATGATGCTAAGTTTATGATAAGGTTACGATAGTCTTATGATAAGGTCATGATATGTCTATGAGATGTATGATAATGATAAGTATATGATGAGCACATGATGATACGATTCCACCGTGCCTAAATGGCCGGGCATGTCACCGCGAAGGCGGGCTGCATATGATTCCACCGTGCCTAAATGGCCGGGCATGTCACCGCGAAGGCGGGCTGCTTATGATTACACCGAGCCTAGAGGGTCGGTCATGACACCGCTAGTGGGCGGCGTATGATGGTACCCGGACGCGGGTTAACGATGATGATACATGTGAGATGATGATATAGGTGATATGTATAAAATGTATTTACTCTTAAAGGTTAAGCAGATTGTATCTTCATCTTATGTCTTATGATTTCTCTATTATGTTCATTTCGTTCATGCCGTACATACTCAATACAATGTTCGTACTGAAGTCCATTTTCTTTGGACGCTGTGTTCATGCCCACAGGTAAACAGGGAGGAGATCCAGACTCGTAGGAGATGTTAGCAGGCCTTGAGAGCACTCTATTATTCCGGAGGTGCCATTGCTAGTTGTTTTATGTATATGTATGTTGGGCACGGCCGGGTCTTGTCCCGTCCATATGTCTAGTACTCTAGTAGAGGCTCGTAGATACGTATGTGTGGGTAGTATGGTCTCACGATGTCCTTATTGTATGTACATTATTTTGATAGCCGAAAGGCTTATGTATATAAAGGTAATTATATTTCGAAGTGAAAAATGGTTTTTCCTATCACTTGAGTATAAGATTAATGGATGAATGCTTGACGAGTACGATGGGTAATAGTGTAAGCGGTGCTCGGTGGTTAGCCCTGGGTACCCGTCATGGCCCCCAGTCGGGTCGTGACAAAAGTGGTATCAGAGCAGTTCGGTCTGAGGAAGTGTCTACGAGTTGTGTCTAGTAGAGTCTTGTTTATGGTGTGTTGCGCGTCACATCTATAAACAGGAGGCTACAGGGCATTTAGGATGGTTACTCTTCTTTTATCTCTAAGATCGTGCGATAGAGCTAAGCCATAGGAAATGAGATTCCTTATACTAACCCTTGTTGTAGTAGAAGAACGGTATTGACAGAAGAAAGTGATTGATGACATTGAAAGTTACGGAAGTAAGCCCCTTCGTTGAGGCTACGTTATCGGAATATGTATTTATATTACAATGGATTGGTTGTCATAGAGGTAAGTCGGTGTAAGTACAACAGAGGAATTTACTAAAGGTATCTCTTGATAATAAGTTCAGTTATAAGTTTGTGAACTAAACAAATTGAATGAATCAGAACAAAGGTAAGGGACGGTACGAAAGATGTGTGTCGAGCAAGGTAACAATATTGAGGTATGATTGAAATGTAAAGCTGAGGGATGAAAGGGAAAGTAAATAGAAAGGGATAATAGGGCAGATCACTAAAGGATCAGGTACATCTCGAAGTGTGATAGATGAGGTAAGTTTCGACATCTTTGTGCTTTTGCTTGAAAGTGGGAGCCCTGTGTGGCTGAGATATGTCGTACATATATATTGGCCCTGTGAGGCATTGTTGGTATTTGCTGCGTGTAGGTTTTGGGATAGTAAGAAATATAGAGGAAACTCTACCGAAATTTTCCTAGAATCTAAAAGAGATAAGACATAAGCTTGTAATATGTCCTAACGGGAAAAGATGTTGTGCAAAGAGTAATGGCAGGACAAGATTAAGTTAGGAGTATCGTTGACAACTACAAGAGATGAGTTAAATACTATTGAATTGATAGTAACGGTAATTATAAGATCGACATTGATACGGTAAAGAGAAATGCTAGAGTAAATTAGGGAGATTGGTAGTACTAAAACACGGCATAGGAGAGGAAAGGTAACTCTAATAGTGTGCGATACTGGAGTATTGATTGGATGGATAAGCATGAGTAAGATACGATAAGTCTATTAGCAAAATAAAGTAACAGCATGACTGAGGCAGGGGTATGAAATACGAAGGGGTATAACGAATGTGAATCCATTGGTAAAACAACTTATATGGTAAGTGTAATAGGGCTGATTAGAAAGAGTAACAGGTTGAGTATGCTTACTTCGCAAGGCTTATTCTATTTTACGAGCAGGCTTGCGAACGAGGTAAAGAAGTGGCACTCTATAGCGTTGATTATGATCAAGATATAATGAGAGCATGGCAAGAACTGTAATACAATGTAAGTAAAGTATGGTGAGGACACGACTAAAGATGTGACATGTTCTATATGAATAAAGAATGAATGCAAGTGTGAAACCAGCAAGTGAGCCATGGGGCAGTAGATAAGAAAACTTATAAGACCTTGTTAGAAAAATCCAGCATAGAGGTTTTGCAATGACAGAAATGATAGTAAGAAAACTTGAAAAAGGAATCAAAGAAATGTGATATGGCAAAGTAGAATTAGTTTGTGATTTGTATAATCGAGAGCATGAGTGATATCTTTAGCTGGATGTAAAAGACCAAGACTACAGAAAGATGAATAACGAAATAGGACGATTATTAAGAAAAGGATCAACACAATAAGGATGAGAGGGGATGATCAGAATGAACAGAATAAGTTTTGGAAGCGAAGAATGGTTGGTACAAAGGTAGTATATTCTAAAAGACAAAGTGGTACTAAGTTAATAATAGGGTTCCTCGTGTGAAGAATAAAGGATTGATTATAAAACGGGAGGAAATAAGATAAATTGAGGAGAAAGGAATGTAAAGGAATAAGAATGGGAATAGAAAAAGAAGGAAAATGCGCCGCAAAGTACGCACGCTTAAGAAGTAGTTATGTTATGATTAAAGGAAGATGCATCTCCTACGAATATCCTATACCAAGTTAGAACGAGTAAAGTATGTGAAGTAATGAGTTGAAAAGAAAAAGGTGGCCATGAGTTATGAGTTTACCGTACGACGATAAAGCGATAGAGCAAAGCTATCATCAACGACAAATACAATATGATTATGATTGGTTTTGAAATCAATGTTGAGTGCAACACAAGAGTAAAAGAGTATGAGGCATAAGGGGTATTAGTTGCGCACGAGACTTAGGCCTTGGAAAACAAAGATGACGTTACAAGTGAACTTTGAGCACCGAAGAAGAGGGCAAGTGACATTTCATGGATGGTATGGATAACTAGACATACTACTATTGTGAGAATCCCTATGGGACAAAAGTTGTTAATTGGAGCGGATTTAGACATTGACTCATAACTACCAGATGAGCTAAGTAAAATACATCCTTGTTCGGATTGCTATATCGATTGTATTACTTGATTACAAAACTAAAAGATGAGTATGTTAAGACTTCACACATGAATTATCGTAGCTGTAAATTATAGGAAACGGCATGAATAAGATGTAGTATAGTAAGGGATCTATGAATTCAATATTTAAAGGTGAGGCAACGGATTTGAGAATGGTACAAGTAAAACCCTTAAAGGGGGGAAGCGAGTAAAGAGAATACAGGTGTAGAGATTGAAACGATGGACCCTAAGATGTGACAGATATAGACTCTAAAACAAAGAGTGAGAGTTACGTAGAAATGAGTCTAATAACTAGTAAATAAATGAACACAAATTGAGCAGGCATCTGAGACTGTACTGGAAATCATTCACGAACACCTTGAACCACGTGACATTGAGAGCAAATAACTCAAGGGGTATTGTAAAAGATAGAGATGTTATATTAGAATAGAGGCAAAGGTACTAACGGTAGAGTCGTTGTTAATGATATTGCAATTTATAAGCGACAATTAAGAAAGGGACCTAAGGTTTTCTATAGTAGAACATAAAATATGATAATCAAGGGAAAAATAAAGGAAGGAAGAGAGCATGATGAGATAAGTTACCACAGATAGACAAAAGCGTTTTGGTATGTATGACACCGAGCCTTGTCGTGGCCGGGTATGTGAAAACCACCGAACCTTTAAGGTCGGGTATGCTATGGATATGAATATGGACACGAATATGTATACGGATATGGATAAATGTATATGTGTAGATGTGCATGTACACGAATGCGCAAGAACGATTATGTAACTTGCAAGTATTTATACGTCACCAATGAAACCAAGTGGGTACTTAAAAAGAGGAGTAAGAGGTAAACAAGAATAGTGTGGTCATGATACTCCGGGTCAGCTGAAGGAAAATATATGGTGAATTGAGTTAAAATGTTGAGTTGGGATTATCGTTAAGGATAAATAGGACAATTACTTGGAATATGAATATAAGTACATGCTATATGCTTCCTACGGTAGCCCAGGGTATGCAATAAGATCACTGAATGAAGGGGGGCTTTTACCAAAAGAATATTACGCCTTGGAATTTTCATTTTTGTACCATTATGGTTATAACAAATTTTCGACAGTTACCAAAGGGTTATGAAATTCTCAAAAATTGTGAGGGCTTTGAGGAAGTCGACGATGGACACCTATGACAGGACACCGCGGATTGAGTTTATCTAGACTCTACAGATGTGGGTCAATACCATTATCGTGGTCATAGGGAAGAAAGGAAAACAGAAGGGATTTGTAAACCATGTGGAACTTAATACCATTATTGAGCAAGAAAAAGGACTGATGAGTCCGAGTATCAACGAGGATTATCTAAGGAAAGCAACTCACTTATATCTCTTGAAAGGATATTTCTGAGGAATCGGGGAAGTATTGCACCCGAGAGTCATTACTAAGAAGCAAAACTCATTTTCAGGTATTCAAACGGAATGATATAGATAGTGTGTGTTAGAGGATTAAAATGATGGCTCCTACAGAAGGTTCAAGATGAAACGTTGTTACCCTCGGTATACAATGCAATACCCTACTTTTAATGTTTTTTGTCGTGTATGACCATATTGTGTGTTGTGGTGTTGTAGCCCTGAGTGGCAGTGTTATTTTGGACTGTTGTGACAGGATGGTAGTGTCATATTATAGGGGAAACTCTGGCGAAATTTTTGTAGAATTTCCAATAGCTTAACATTCGAGGACGAATGTTTTTAAAGGGGGGAAGAATGTTACACCTCGAAAAAAAATTCGTTGATGCACAGTAGATAGACTAACGAGGGGCACGAACTATACGATGTTTCAATAAGTAAGAAATAGCATTTGATGATCCTAGTTGAGATTTCAAAGGCATTCAAGGCAATAGAAGAAAGTTTGCCAGGAAAAGCAAGGCATACGTTATGTATCGGAAAGGATTTATAAGTAACGAATTAATGATGACTTAATGATATTTTGGAGAAGAGCTATAATATCCCTTAGATTGTTAATGAGGTGTTAAACAAGTGTTAATAAGGTTCCATGTCACGACCCGGCTAGGGCCATGACGGGTACCCGGGGCTAACCTCCGAGCACCACTCATTCTATTACTTATCATCCTCACTAAGCGTACGTTTATTAATATAATACTCAAATCATAGGAAAACCATTTTTCATTTGGAAACATAAATACCTTAATATATATAAGCCCTTCGGCTATCAAAATAATATATATACAATAGAAACATCGTGAGACCATACTACACACATATGCGTATCTATGAGCCTCTACTAGAGTACTAGGCATATGGACGGGACAAGACCCCATCGTGCCCAAATATATATATATATATATATATATATATATATATATATATATATATATATATATATATATATATATATATGTACACAAAAGAATAAACCAAATGGCACCTCCGGAGTAATGGAGTGCTCTTGTAAATCTGCTGAATACTTCTACGAGTCTGGATCACCTCCCTGTCTACCTGTGGGCATGAACACAGCGTCCAAAGAAAACGGACGTCAGTACGAACATTGCACTGAGTATGTAAGGCATGAACGAAATGAACATGATAGAGAAATCATAAGTCATAAGGTGAAGATACAACATGCGTAACTTTTAAGGGTGGATACATTTCATACATATATCATATACATAATCATAGTACATGTATCATTATAGCGCGTAAATCATCGTATCGTATAAATCATCATCGTTAACCCGTGTCCGGATAACCATCATATGCCGCCCACTAGTGGTGATCGTGTCCGGCCTTCTAGGAGCGGTGGAATCATAAGCAGCCCGCCTTAGCGGTGACATGTCAGGCCATTTAGGCACGGTGGAATCACAAGCAGACCGCCTTTGCGGTGACATGTCCGGCCATTTAGGTACGGTGGAATCGCAAGCAGTCCGCCTTAGCGGTGACATGTCCGGCCAACTAGGCACGGTGGAATCGTATCGTCATATAATCAATCATAAACTCATCGTTATTACACATCTCATAGGCATATCATAAATTTATCATAACTTAGCATCATCATACATTTATCATCAAAACATACATTAGAACTTGAAGGAAACTATGGCTATATCGGGGTGACATAAGGTCGTGACCCCCTGATTATATTATGTAGTAATCATATTAATCATATCTCACTTTGAAGGAACTAACATTTTAAGGTGAGTGTACACAAGGAAAAGCATCAATGGAGCCATACTTAGAATCATTAGCTTCATGGACATCTTATTTTACTCTAGGATTCTTTATACTTAGACTCAGCATCATCATTATCTTGCTCATCGTCATATCTCTTTTCTTCATCATATGCGTATGTAGCTCTTTATAGTCATGGACTCATAATTTCCGTTATTTAGAAAGATCATGGAAAAATAGGAAGATGTATGCCTTAGGAGTCATGCCATAGAAAGGAAGGAATATCCTTACATACCTCTTTGCTTTTGCTACTCTATCACTTGATCGTTTCTCCTTCAACGCTCACATCTCTACCTTCAAAGAATTCACTTCAACATTAGCTACTTGATTATATAAACGTGCTTACCAATGCTAGAGAAAATTGGGCAGCATTTTCTTTTTTTTATAAAAATTTCCTCATTTTACATATCAACTCCCAACATCCATCACAACATTCACAATATTATACACAAAAATCATCATTCATCTACATTATCCGCATTTCACAATTTCACTTCAATTTCTCCATAATTGTGGTTATAGTTCACTATCGCGTTTTCTCACATATAATACTTACCCCATGTTCTAAATGTCATTTATAGCGTACTTATAATCACCACATATCAATATTCATGATTCACTCCGAACTACTACTCAAAATGGCACTATTCCCTTATTCATGACCCATTTTCTATATCCTTTTACAATCCAAGTGTTTCAACTTTTCAATACCTTAAACAATATTAAAATACCATGAAACTTACCTTATATGGTGTAGGAATAAGCCTTGAGTTGAAATACTTCTCTTGCACCAAAACCCTAGTTCACTTCCATTGATATTCCTTGGCTTGGATGAACTTTAATGTGCTTCTTACACTTGATTCACTTAGATCGATGTAGTTGATCACTAATATTTCTTGAATTCTTATGGGAGAAGTGTTCTAGAGAGTTCTAGAGAGAAGTGGTGTGAAGGGGAAAATGAAATGAAATGAAACTTGGTCCCTTATTAATAACATAAATCTGTCCCGACCAGTTTCTACGGACCAACATACAGTCCGTATAAATTATACTGAACGTATATTGGGCCGTAGATTTGGTCTAGAGAGAGGTGCTAATCTGGGCTGATTATACGGTTGAACATACAGGCCCGTATGTTTTATACGGCCAGTATGTTTGGCCGTATAATGCCCAGTTTTCCGATGTTCGTTCTCGTCGACTCGTTTGATCTCCAATCCTTATGAAACCTTCTTAACACTTGTTTAGCACCTCATTAACAATGTAAGGGACGTTATATCTCTTCTCCAAAACATCATTAAGTCATCCGTAATTTGTTACTCATAAATCCTTTCCGATACATAACATATACCTTGCCTTTCTTGGCAAACTTTCTTCTATTACCTCGAATGCCTTCAAAATCTCAATTAGGATCATCCAATGCCATTTATTACTTATAGAAACATCGTATGCATCGTTCCCCTCGTTAGTCTATCCACTGTGCATCAATGAATTTTTTTTTCGAGGTGTAACATTCCATAAGGATTGGAGATCAAACGAGCCGACGAGAATGAATTCTGCAAAGTTGGGCAACATACGATCCAACACACTGGCCGTATGTCTGGCCGTATGTTCTGCCCACAATGGGACCTTCACTGGACCAAACATACGGCCGGACATACGGCCAGTATAAAAGATACGGACCGTATGTTGGTCCGTATGTCCGAGTCGAGTCAAATTTTTAAGTTGATATAAGGGACTCCAACCTCATATATTTCATTTTCATTTTTCACTCCACACCTCAAGAACCTTCTAGAAATCTCTCTACACTTCTTCCACAAGAACTCAAGAGAAATCCATGATGAACTTCACCAAATCAAGATAATCAAGTTTAAGAAACTCATTAGGGTTCATCCAAGTCAAGAAATTCCAATGGAAGTGAACTAGGGTTTTGGTGTAAGAGGAGTATTTCCGCTCAAGGCTTATTCCTACACTATCTAAGGTAATTTTTATGATCATTTCATGTTGTTTAAGGTAATGAGAGGTTGAAAGACTTAGATTATGAAAGGCAATAGAAAATGCGTCACAAATATGAGAATAATGAGATTTTGAGTAGTACCTTGGAATGAGCCATGAATATTGATATGTTGTGATTGTAAGTATGCTATAAGTGACATTTAGAACATGGGATAAGTATTATATGTGAGAAAACACAATAATGAACTTTGACCATGATTATGGAGGAATTGAAGTGAAATTGCGAGATGTGGATAATGTAGATGAATGATGATTGTTGCTTATAATATTGTGAATGTTGTTATGGATGTTTGGGATTTGATATGTAATATGAGGAAAGTTGTATAAACAAAGGAAATGTTGCCCAATTTTCTCTAGCATTAGTAAGCACGTTCATATAATTGATTAGCTAATGTTAATGTTAATGCGAATTCTCTTGAAGGTAGAAACGTGAGCATTGAAGGAGAACAATCAAGCGATGGAATTGTTAAACAAAAGAGGTATGTAAGGCTAGTCCCTTCTTTCTAAGGCATGACTCCTATGGCATCAATCCTCCTATCTTTCCATTATTTTCCTACATATCGGAAATTATGAGTCTACTATTATAAAGAGCTTCATAAAAGATAAAGAAAAGAGATACGTTACGAGCATGACAATACCGATGATTAATCTAAGTCTAGAAGTCCTAAAGCTCATGATATGACATTCCTATGAAGCTAATGATCCTCATGTGATTCCTATGATATTATTTTCCCTACCTCCCCATGACGTTCTTACATTCCGGGAACTATGAGTCAACATTGATAAAGATTTTCTTATGAGATAAAGATGAGAAATATGTCATGAATATGATAATAATGATGATAATTCTAAGCCTAGAGATTCTAAAGCAAGATATGATGACCATGAAGTTAATGATCCTATTTACGATCCCTTGAAGTTGTTCATGGTGTACACTCACCTTAAAATGGTAGTCCTTTCAAGGTGAGATATGATGATTATGATCACTCCATAATGTACTCGGGGGTTCATGACCTTACGTCACCCCGACATAGCCATAGTTCCCTTCAAGTTCTAATGTATGTTTTGACGATAAATGTATGATGATGCTAAGTTTATGATAAGGTCATGATATGTCTATGAGATGTATGATAATGATAAGTCTATGATGAGCACATGATGATACGATTCCACCGTGCCTAAAGGGCCGGGCATGTCACCGAGAAGGCGGGCTCCATACGATTCCACCATGCCTAAATGGTCGGGCATGTCACCGCGAAGGCGGGCTGCTTATGATTACACCGAGCTTAGAGAGCCGAGCATGACACCACTAGTGGGCGGCGTATGATGGAATCCGGATGCGGGTTAACGATGATGATACATATGAGATGATGATATAAGTGATATGTATAAAATGTATTTACTCTTAAAGGTTAATCAGATTATATCTTCATCTGATGTCTTATGATTTCTCTATTATGTTCATTTCGTTCATGCCTTACATACTCAGTACAATGTTCGTACTAGCGTCTGTTTTCTATGGATGCTGTGTTTATGCCCACAGGTAAATAGGGAGGAGATCCAGACTCGTAGGAGCTGTTAGCAGGCCTTGAGAGCACTCCATTATTCCGGAGGTGCCATTTCTTATCTTTTTATGTATATGTATGTTGGGCGCGGCGGGGTCCTGTCCCGTCCATATGACTAGTACTCTAGTAGAGGCTCGTAGATACGTATGTGTGGGTAGTATGGTCTCACGATGTCCTTATTGTATGTACATTATTTTGATAGCCGAAGGGCTTATGTATATAAAGGTAATTATGTTTCGAAGTGAAAAATAGTTTTTCCTATGACTTGAGTATAAGATTAATGAATGAACGCTTGACGAGTATGATGGCTAATGGTATAAGCGGTGCTCGGTGGTTAGCCCCGGCTACCCGCCATGGCCCCCAGTCGGGTCGTGACAATTCTCCAAATCTAAGGACAATGTCCTAGGAGTGTAAGAGTAGGAACATTGGCCCTCAAGTGCAAGCATTGTTTCCACGATTCCCTTCACCACTTCATTGTTATGGTTTAAAAACACCGCCATCAAGGCTCCTTCAATGACATCAATATCAATGTTTATCTTCAGCACTTCATCAACCATCGAGATCCCCCATGTCACAAGAATTTCTCATGGATTTGTACACATGAAAGGTAACCTCTTCATCATTCATACTAAACTTCAACTCTCTACTTTCCACATCACATACGACTCTCCCTATAGCCAAGAATGGTCTTCCCAAGATTATGGAACTTCATAGTCAACCGCATAGTCCAAGATCACAAAATCGGCAGGGAAGATAAACATGTCAACTTTCACAAGCACATCATAGATTATTCCTATGGTCCTCTTTGATGATATGATATCGGGGGATCAATATCTGAAACTTCTCCAAGGACTTATACTAGAAACATAGCCAAGGACTTTCAAGCTTAAGAAGCCATGTTCATGGAGAATAAAGTTATGGAAGCACTTGAAGACAATGATTGGAGGGCCTTCAAGCAATGGTAGATAGCATGTAGGAGGAGTTCTAGAGCCCAAGGCCCAAAGCTTGCCTCTTAAAGAAACCCAAATGTTGAGAATTGCAAGTTTGGGAAGTTAAAGGTCGGAAGGTGGTTATTTATGCAAAGAGGCTATTCCTTAAAGACAAGCCATCATCCTTTGAGAAGACAACCAAACAAGGTCCTTACTTCATTAAGGGTATCTTGTAACAAGCTAGTTAGTCTTCTTTAGCCTAGTAGTATAAATACTACACTTAGTTATTTCATTAGAAGTTTTTGAGTGATGTTGAGATGAATATTCTTAAAGAGTGATAGTTTGTTTGGTAGTTTAGTGTAGTGCTAATCTAGTGATTAGTGAGAGTGATAGTTAATTATGGTGGATTCAATTATTGGTTGTTGAATCCATTTTCCATTGATTTTATATTAGAGTTGTTCATTTATGGATTCATTTGATTAACTCTTAATTGAATTCAAATATTATAGGTTCGTTAGTAGGAATCAATTAGGTGGGTTGGATTTCATATATCTAAATTTGCCTATAATTCCTTTACTAATTAGGTCTTACGCTTTCCCTCTATTTCTCATCCCAATTTCTTCACTTCTCATCTTTGATCTCTTCTTATTTTTAGTTTTCGCTTATTTATTGTTTGATTCAGTGTCTTCCATAAGCCGAATCTTATCATTTGGTATTAGAGCTTGGTAGAAGAATTGTACCTCAATTCTTCATCATTGGTTCTAAAAGAAAAAAAAAGTGTCAAAAAAAATACTTGAAAATCAAAACCCTCAAATTTGGTTGTTGTTTGTTGGATTTGAGGTTAGAATTTGTGTTTGTTGAAGTGGAAAACCCCCAAATACGAAGTTTCAAGTTGTTTAGCGGAGTTTTGAAGGTTCCACCATTGAAGGATCTTCAAAGCTTGACGAACACAAGCGGGTTTAGTGATTTGGACTTTATTTGGAGCTAATTTTTATTGGGTTTTGTTCTCCTTGTCAAGGAGGATTAGATCCAACATTTGAGAGAAATATAATTTGATTTGGGAATAGAATTGGTTTTGGGTGTTCTTGGTGTTCATAGAGATCTTCATACCTTCATCTTGAAGAAAAAGGCAAAAGGGAGTGTTTGATCCAAAATTCTTCAAGTAAAAGGGTTGAAAAGTATTTTTGTGGGCCCAAGACAAGTCTAAAAAAATCAGAAAAAAATTCAGCCCAAAATTTCAACAAAAAAAATCCACGTCAGTGGCAATGTCAGCGATGTGTCTGACGCATGCCCAGTCGCACCTGTAGGCGCGTGGGCCCCAAATTCAGAGATTTGTTCTTTTCAACACCTAGAGTTTTTTTCTAAGTGTTGGTAGATTTTGGCCCAACTTTAGGGGGGTATATCTTTGTGAGTATAAGGAGTTATGGGATCCATACCTATCTAAATTCAAGTTCCATTTCTTTTGGGCCAATTATTTTTCAAGTTTTTCTTGTTTAAACTTCGTTGAAACTTCTTTGGCTCAAGTCCGTTAGTTTGACCGAGTCATCCGTCTTTCAATTAACAAGAATCTATTCTTCCACAAAGAATTAGCAACCTTGTGAAATTGATTTGGATTGGAAGTTCGTGGCCAACTTCGGAAGGACACTAGAGTGAGGTAAGGTGAGTGCAAATATGAGTGACATGAGGAATTTTTTCTACTAACGGGTTTGCTGGTTTTCCAGGTACAATGTTTAAGTTAGGGAATTTGGCATTGCCTCCTTGTAGTATCGAGGCGTGCATGGCTCAACTTGTGCAAGAAAGGTAGAGCCTATTCGTTGCAAATGTGCAAAATTCCAACATAGAGTGGCCAACCTTGTGTCTAAAATCTAATGAAGAAGGTTACTTTGAATGGGAACACAAGTTGGATGAGATTTTGGAATGTTACCACTACTTGGAAAAAAAGAAAGTGGAGTTAGCCTCTAGCACCCTCAAATGGATTCTTATAAATCATTGGGAGCATGAGAAAGGAAAGGGGAACCCAATTGAGACTTAGAGTGCCTTAAAGAATATTTGGTGGTGTCGCTTTGTCAATCCACATGGAAACAAAAATGACACCAAGCACGTTCCGAAAAGGCTAGGAGGAAAGGAAGTTCCTCCTTGTTCAACCAAATGGAAGATTGACGTGAAGGGTCATCCTAACCCTTTGAAGGGCATTTTGGGAGCTCATTCCCCCTCCAAAGAACATAAGAGATACAAAATTGAGATGAGTAAGGGAGAGCCATGTGACAACTCTAGAGCGAAAAAAGGAGAGGTTGTGCAAAGTGACGTGAGGGAGTTTTCACAACATCATTCTAACCTTTTTACTTCTTTATCTTGTTGTGAAAACTCTTTTGTAGGTACTCAAGGATATAAATTACTAAAGAAGTCTTCATGTTAAGAACTCCCATTCTTGAAAGAAAGAACGGAGGCCAAGACTATCCTTCCAATTGGTCAAGTGAGGTTACCATTGGTAGCTCAAGGTAAAGAAGCTCCTTTGAATGCACATCGAGGTAAAGAAGCTTATCCTAATACTTCTACTTCTTTGAGTGATCTTGATGCCGATTTGAGTATGAAAGATGCTTACCATGCACCGAGCTTAATGATTTTTTACCATGTCTTGAGCTTAATTGGTCTTTGATGAATATTGACAATATGGTTGATAGGGGTGTTCCAACACTAGTTGATCCTATTGATGACTGAATTAAATCTTCTTGTGAGGTTAATTTGTGTCCACTTAGTATTGATACTTGTGAATTGAATGTTAGTACATTGTCATGTGATATGATAGGTCACACACTAGCTGATCCTAGCGATGATCGAATTGATTCTTCTAGCAAGATCAATTTGAGTCCAACTAGTGTGGGTACTTGTGTTGATCAACTTGCTTGTAATGTTAATCCACTGTTTGAGAAATTTTGTGTTGTGATTAATGAACCTCAAATTAGTGATGATCTTGAACTAGTTGATAATGTGGAAGAGTATGAATATGACACACCACCCTTAATGATACATATGAAGATGAGTCTTTCGATCTTACCTTATTAACATTTGATGAGACTCAAGGTTATGATAGTGTTGTGTGTCATGCAGCTAGTCAGGAAACGGAAAATGCTTTGAAAAATGATGTCTATCTTTATGAGAGTAAATTCACTTGTTTTGAATCCTCATCATGTAGTGATTGTTTCTTCTTTGAAGATAATGTCTTATTTGATGATAACATGGCTATTGAAAATGAAGTACCTAGTGGAACGTATTGTAATGTTGAAAGTGTAGTCACTTTGGAAGGCTACAAGGTGTTTGAAAATACACTATGGGATGATGACACTCATCCCTATAATGTGCAATTCACCTTGGGGATTATACTACATTTGTGGGGAAGAAATGTTTTGAAAAGGAAGGTGATGTTTGTTTACAAATTGCTACTTGTTCAATGTGTGTTCAAAGGATTAGTATTAGTATGCTTGATTGTGTTCTTGAACCTAATTGTGATACTACATGCGGGCACCATAGATGAAGTTGTTTTGCATGACACCTTTCTTTACTATCTATTTGCATATGATGACACTCATGTTTGTGTTTTGGGTGCATCTTATGTTGGAAGGGCTTCTTATGGGGTAGATACTTGTGTTCTTGACCAAGATATGTGGATATTCTTCCGTTTTGACCCCAGTGATATTTTGTGTGACTTGATCATTGTACTACTGAGTTGTTCTTATTGGTAAAGTGAGGATCAAATTTTTTTCATGTCTTCTAGAACCAATGTAGCATTGCATGCTTTATATTTTGAATCCATTGGCTTCGCTACATTATCCTCATTGCATGATCTTTGGAGGAATCAACTTCTTGATGCCTCATACATAGGATTTGTATTCATGGTGATTGTTGATACTTGGTTGTACCACAAATTTATGCATCTTTGGCATGATAAAAGGCATATTACCTTTTATACTAACCCCCATCTGATGAGGCCAATGTTCTTGCATGTCCTTCCTTGGGTGTTTCTAGGTTCGAATTTGAAGACGAATCCAGTTCAAGAAGACGAGGACGATATGATATCGGGGGGCTCAATTTCTCAAACTTCTCCAACGACTTATACTAGAAACCAAGCCAAGAACTTTCAAGCTCTAGATGCCATGTTCATGGAGAATGAAGCTATGGAAGCACTTGAAGCCAATGATTGGAGGGCCTTCAAGCTATGGGAGATAGCATGGAGGAGGAGTTTCTAGAGCCCAAGAGTCCAAGGACCAAAGCTTTCCTCTTAAAGAAACCCAAATGTTAGTGTGTGGCTACAATTGCAAGCTTGGGAAGTTAAAGGTCGAAAGGTGATTATTTATGCAAAGAGTATATTCCTTAAAGACAAGCCATCATTCTTTGAGAATACAACCAAGCAAGGCCCTTGCTTCATTAAGGGTATTTTTGTAACAAGCTTGTTAGTCTTCTTTAGCCTAGTAGTATAAATACTACACTTAGTCATTTCATTAGAAGTTTTTGAGTAATGTTGAGATGAATACTCTTAAAGAGTGATAGTTTGTTTGGTAGTTTAGGGTAGTGCTAATCTAGTGATTAGTGAGAGTGATAGTTAATTATGGTGGATTCCATTGTTGGCTGTTGAATCCATTTTCCATTGATTTCATATTAGAGTTGTTCATTTGTGGATTCATTTGATTAACTCTTAATGAATTCAAATAGTATAGGTTCGTTAGTAGGAGTCGATTAGGAGGGTTTGGATTTCATATATCCAAACTTGTCTGTAATTCCTTTACTAATTGGGTCTTACTCTATCCCTCTATTCTCATCCCATTTTCTTCACTTCTCATCTTTGATTTCTTCTCATTTTTAGTTTTGTCTTATTAGTTGTTTGAATCTGTGTCTTCCACAAGCCGGATCTTATCATCTCTACCGTTCTATCCGCCATAAGCACCCTCATACTTGTAGGTCAGGGAGTTCCCAAACCCAACTTCATAAATGGCATAGGGAATCAAATTGATTATTGCTCTAAGATCACAAAGCGCTTTTGCAAGTTCATAAACCCTAATAGAACATGGCATGGTGAAGATGCCAGTGTATTCTTGCTTCTAGACCAATGTGCTAAAAACAATGGCGCTACATTGATGTGTAATGTCCACCGACTCAAAGCTCAATTTTCTCTTCTATGTGATCAGGTCTTTCATTAACTTGGAATACCCAAGCATTTTCTCCAAAGCTTCTACAAGTGGGATATTCACTGACAATTGCTTGAGCATTTCAATGAACTTGTGGAACTTGTCGTCTTCAACACTCTTTGCTAACCATTGTAGAAAGGGAGGAGGGGACTCGAAATAGGATTCAAGGCTTTGGGTGCCCTATCAGTCTTGTCGATCCCCTTCACTTGGGTCTTCACGTTATCTTCTTCATGAATCTCTTAAATATTCTTATCAACCAAGATAGCATTCTCTGCTCGCTCAACATCCCCCTTGTTAGGGGATTCTTAATCAATCAAAACCCCTCATCTTGCAAGTTGAGTCCCTCTAACACTCTCCCACTTCTTGTAGTGATGAATAGACAATAAGACGCCTTACTATCATCATTTCTCTGATTTGCAATTGTATAAATTGGAAAAGCCCTTTTTTCCTATGGTTGAGAATTGTAGCTGTCACGACCCGACTAGGGGCCATGACGGGTACCCGGGGCTAACCACCGAGCACCACTCATTCTATTACTCATCATACCCATTCTGCGTTCCTTCATTATTCTCATGCTCATAATCATAGAAGAACTATTTTCATTTTGAAACATATTTACCTTTAGATACATAAGCCCTTCGGCTATCAAAAAGATATACGTACAATAAGGACGTCATAAGACCATACTACCCACACATACGCATCTACGAGCCTCTACTAGAGTACTAGACACATGAAAGGGACAGGACCTCGCCGTGCCCAAAATATATACACAAAATAATAAGCAATGGCACCTCCGGAACGATGGAGTGCTCTCAAAGACTACTGATAGCTCCTATGAATCTAGATCACCTCCCTGTCTACCCGTGGGCATGAACACAGCGTCCAAAGAAAATGACGTCAGTACGAATATTGCACTGAGTATGTAAGGCATAAACAATAACGATACATCAATGAAATGAAGAACAATCTGTAACTGACTGTCAGTCTTAATAGAAATAATGCATGCTGACTTACTTCATAAATATCATCATCATATCATGTATGCATATATATATGTATAAGCTGCTCGACCAGATAGGTACTGTGTGATCATCATTAGCCTGCGTCTAGGCCTCCCGCATTCGGGGTAACTATGTCATGCCGCCCACTAGTGGTGTCTGCCCATGCCATCTAGACATGTTGTATACGTTGCCCGCCTTAGCGGTGTCTTCCCGGCCATGTAGGCGCGGTATAATATCATCATTATGTACTCATCGTAATGCATGCATAAAAACTCAAAGACAACTATACTTTACCGGGGTAACATAAGGTCGTGAACCCCCGATTCCATTATGGAGCATTCATAAGCATTCTGCCTCACCTTAAAGGAATTAGCGTATAGGGTGAGTGTGGCACAAAGAGCAACATCAATAAATCATAATTTGGATCATTAGCGTTATAGAAGCATCATATCATGGACTTTAGAATCTTTAGACTTAAGCTCATCATCGCCGTTATCTTACTTCATCTCATACAAGGCTCTTCGTGAACATAGACTCGTGATTTCCGTTGTATCCAGATATATAGAGAAGTCATAGAAAGATAGGAAGATCCATGCCATGGAATCATGCCTTGGAAGGAATGGACTAGCCTTACATACCTTTTCATTTAGCTATTCTATCGCTTGATCATTCTCCTTCAACGCTCACGTTTCTACCTTCAATAGAGTTCGTATTAACGTTCACTAATAGATTACATGAACATGCTCAATTAAAGCTAGAGAAAATTGGGCAGCATTTCCTTTGTTTATACAACTTTCCCCATATCATATATCAACTCCTAAACGTCTATAATACATTCACAATATTATAACCAACAATCTTCATTCCTCTACATTATCCACATTTCACAATTTCACTTCAATTCATCCATAATCATGGTCATAGTACACTAGTACGTTTTCCCACATATAATTCTTATCCCATGTTCTTAATGTCATTTATAACATACTTATAATCACAGCATATCAAGAATCATGTATCATTTCAAACTACTACTAAAAAATGCCACTATTCTCACATTCAAGACCCATTTTCTATCTCCTTCTACAATCCAAGTCTTTCAATCTCTCAATACCTTAAACAACATGGAATGATCATAAAATTTTATCTTAGATAGTGTGGGAATAAGCCTTGAGTGCAAATACTTCACTTGAGCCAAAACCCTAGTTCACATCCAATGGGGTTTCTTGCCTTGGATGAACTCCAATGAGTTTCTTACACTTGATTTTCCTGGTTCGATGAAGTTGATCATAAATTTCTCTTGAGTTCTTGTGGAACAAGGATGGAGATATTTCTAGAGTGTTCTTGAAGTGTGGAGTGAGAAAATGAAATGAAATAAATGAAGTTGAGTCCCTTATATCAATTTTAAAATCTGTCCTGACTCAGTTCTACGGACCAATATATGGTCTGTATAATTTATATGGACCGTATGTCTGGCCATACATTTGGTCCAGTGAGGGCTTCCATTCTGGGCAGGATATACGACCTAACATACGGCCAGTATATTTTATACGGCCAGTATGTTGGACCGTATAATGCCCAGCTTTTCCGAACTCGTTCTCGTCAACTCGTTTGATCTCCAATCCTTATAGAACCTTCTTAACACTTGTTTAACACCTCATTAAAAATCTAAGGGACATTATAACTCTTCTCCAAGACATCATTAAGTCATCATTAACTTGTTACTCGTAAATCTCTTCCGATACATAACGTATACCTTGCCTTTCTTGGCCAACTTTCTTCTCTGACCTCGAATGTCTTTGAAATCTCAATTAGGATCTTCAAATGCTATTTCTTACTTATCGAAACATTGTATACTTCGTGCCCTTCGTTAGTCTATTCACTGTGCATCAACGGAAACTTTTTCGAGGTGTAACATTCTTCCCCCCTTTTGGAACATTCATCCTCGAATGTTAAGCACTCGGGAATCCTACGAAAATTTCACCAGTTGCGCCTGTAATATGGCACTACCATCCTGTCACAATAGCCCATAATAACAATGCCTCACAGGGCTACAACATAATAGCAATAAAGTTTGGCCACACGCGGCCCAAAAGCATAAAAGAAAATATACATACCTCGTAATCTTGACATTTCATCTTGGATTTCTTCCGGGGGCTGAAATAAGTGTGGGTACTTGGATTTCATATTCTCTTCTACTTCCCAAGTCATTTCTTCTTGGTTGTTATTTCTCCATAAGACCTTAACTGAGGCTACTTCTTTATTTCTAAGTCTCCGTACTTGCCTATCTAGTAAGGCAACGGGTAATTCTTCATAGGCCAACTTTTCTATCACTTGAACATCATCTACTGGAACAATCCTTGTATGATCTCCAGCACACTTGCAGAGCATTGAGACATGAAAAACTGGATGGACGGATTCAATTTCCGAGGGTAAGTCCAATTCATAAGCTACTTGTCTCACCTTGTGGACAATCTTATAAGGTCCAATGTATCGAGCACTTAACTTCCCTTTCTTACCAAATCTCATCACTCCTTTCATTGGCGACACCTTTAAGAATACCCAATCTTCAACTTGAAATTCTAAGTCTCGCTGACGGTTGTCCGCATAAGATTTCTGGCGACTTTAGGCTATCAACAACCGATCTCGGATGACCTTGACCTTTTATACTGCTTGTTAAATCAACTCAGGGCCTATTAGCTGTACTTCTCCTACTTAAAACCACCCAATTGGGGATCTACATTTTCTTCCATACAGAGCCATTTGGATACTGGTGTCACACCCCACCCTTGGTAAGGCATGATTGGCACCCGACACCTTATAGGAACCGAGCGAACCAATTTATAACTTACATCCTTCATGTCTCAAATGGAACAATAAGATCAAGAGGATAAATATGAGCATAATATCCTACATAAGTAAATGTACTTAGACCCATGATACCGACATTACTATTGTCACACTATGACTAAGTTGTACACAGGAACTGTCTGCAAAGCCTCTATGAACATGACTGAAGTATATAAGTCGGGACAGGGCCCCCGACATACCCTCTTGTCATAAAAAAAACATATACAACTCAGACTCAGCAATGCTCCAGGAAGAAGTGGAGCTCACCAATCAAAACTGGTACCTGAAGGCAGCTTACGATGAAAGATCCTCGTCTCATCTATCTACACCTGCGGGCATGAACGCAGCGTCCACAAGAAGGAACGTCAGTATGAGAAATGTACTGAGTATGCAAGGCATGAATAGTAGTATGATATCAGAATGAAGATAACATAAGATAAAGTAAGTAATTATACCTCGTACTCTTCTTAAGATCTCCATTATGTAAACTACTCGTCTACAGGAAAAACATTTCATACACATCCATACATAATATACACACACTTGCATTCACATACATTTACTATACACACTTCTGTCATATCCGTACACGGCCCCTTCGAGACTCGGTGTTATCTTGCTCGGCTATATAGGCGTGGTGTTATCTTGCCCAACCATTAAGGCACAGTAATATATATAGCATCTTGCCCAGCCATTAAGGCACGGTATTATATTGCCCGGACATATAGGCGCGGTGTCATCTTGCCTGGCCATGTTGGCACGGTATTATCTTGCCCGGCCATATAGGCACGGTATCATTTTGCCCGGCCATGTAGGCACGGTATTATCTTGCCCGGCCATATAGGCACGGTATCATCTTTCCCGGCCATGGAGGCACAGTATTATCTCGCCCGGCCATGTAGGAATGGTGTCATCTTGCCCGGCCATATAGGCACGGTATCATCTTGCCCGGCCATGTTGGCGCGGTGTTATCCCCAGCTGATCAGTGGGATGCAATGCATACATACATACATACATACATACATACATACACATAAAAATACATAAATGAAATCAACGTCATCATTAGCATTACCATCGTCACTATATCATTCCTTGAAGAATTAACCATCGTATGATGAAATCGATAATGTCACGGGGGTCTCAAGAATCATGAACTAAGGTAGCACTGAAAATAGAATCGTTATCTTCGCTATATCTCACCTCGAAGGAACGAATGACATGAGATGAGACCATCAACAATAAGTAATATCAAGAGATACATGGAATGGCTCAATAATCTCATAATGCTCTCAAATCATAGCTTCGGAGTTTCTAGAAGAGAATCATCATCGTCACAATCATCATAGAACATTTTTCATTTAACATCATAAGAAGCTTTAAGAGTCATGAACTTCTAGCTTTTGAAAACAGGGAGGTTGTAGAAATATTTATGGAATCATAACATAGGAATCATGCCTTTGAAAGAAAGGGACGAGCCTTAACATACCTTTTTGGTCGCCTTAACTTTAACTACTCAATGCTTGTCCTCCCAAGCTCGTAAATCTATATTCAAGAAAATTTATACTATTGTTAGACTTACTTTTATACGTTTGTCTTAGTCCTTCAAATAAGTCTTTCTAGAATCTGCCAAAATTTTGGCAGCATCTCCTCTGTTTATATGCCTAGCCCAAAATCGTAATCCAGCAACCAACAACAACAATATCAATACCAACATTAATCATAATATTCTCAACACCAAAAATACTACATAAACATCCCATATGGGGTTTATCCCATATTTCCACCAACAAAACTATTATACGGCTATTTGACAGTTTTATCTCCGTAAATAAATAAAAATTAACATTATTAATAGGAGATTCATACCTTTCTCCTGATAATATCTCTATATCTTCACTTTTTCCACCTTAAAATTGAACCACACGCATCTCTATATGATTCTATACTCGCAACTACACGTTGCCGGAATCGGAATTCGGGAATTATAGCTGATTTATGCTTGAAATTTTTGTTTGAGAGTTGGGGAACTTTCTAGAGCATTTTGGAATTGTTTGGAAGAGATTTTGGCTGAAAAAAGAGGGGGCAAGCCCCTTTTATATTGGTTCAAATTCGGGGTCGGGTCACTGTAGCAGTTATTGTAACAGGTCGGTACTGTAGCAGTTACTGTTTCTGCTCTGTCAACTGAACTTGTAACGTCCATAAGTCTCTACTCCGATATCGTATAGACAAGCGGTTTATTGCGCTAGAAACTAAACTCGACGAACTTCATTTTAGACTTTTGGAACACCTTAAAACTCTTAATATACCAGGAGATATATCCCTCCAAAATTGACCCAAAATTCTGTGAACATTTTCCAAATTTTCGACAAACTTATTTTCTTCGATTTGCTTGATCCCGGAATCTCCCATAGCTTATTATATGAACTTAAACCCTCGTAACCATAAGGTTGGCGCATATAATCTCATATATCCTTGAAGGTAACTCCAGTAACCATACTTAGAACGTCCAACACTTATAAATTTCCACGTACGAAACTACGGGGTGTAACAACTGGAATGGTAACTATTGTTGTATGCAAACTCAATAAGGGGTAAGTGGTCATCCCAACTACCCCCGAAATCATGCTCTTAGCATATCTTCCAAGGTCTGGATAGTGCGTTCGGCTTGCCCATCAGTTTGTGGATGAAATGCCGTGCTAAGATTTACTTGAGTACCCAAACCTTCTTGGAAGGATTTCCAGAACTTAGCTGTAAATTGTGCTCCTCTGTCAGTAATAATGGATACCGGGACACCATGAAGTCGTACAATCTCCTTAAGATATAGCCATGCATAATCTTCTGCTGAGTACGTGGTTTTGACTGGAAGAAAATGAGCTGCTTTCGTGAGTCTGTCCACGATCACCCATATGGAATCATATTTGCTTCGGGAGGTAACCCCACAATAAAATCCATGTTGATTACTTCCTATCTCCAGGTTGGAATTTTTATTGCTTGTAATAACCCTCCTGACATTAAGCTACAAATTCTGCTATGTCTTTCTTCATTCCATCCCACCAATACATTAACTTGAGATCATGATACATCTTTGTCACTCCTGGATGAATAAAATACCGAGATTAATGAGCTTCCTCTAGAATTCGACGACGTAATTCTGCAACGTTCGGGACACATATCCTGCCTCGGTATCTAAGAACTCCATCTATAGAAGTTTCAAAAGAGACTTCTCTTTTTCATAAAATGTGTCTCTATAGTGGCTCAACTGAGGATCTTCATATTGACGCTCTTTCACCTCCATGTCCAAGGATGAAACAGTTGGATTATTGATATCAATTCCCGCACTGCCTGAATCAATTAGACAAAATCCAAGGCTAGCTAGCTGGTGGAGCTCACGAATTAATTCCTTCTTCTCCGGAAGAGCTTCACATAGGCTACCCATTGATCTGCGGCTAAGCGCATCAGCTACTACATTTGCCTTCCCGGGGTGGTATAAAATACTCACATCATAATCTTTCAGTAGCTTTAACCACCACCTCTGCCGTAGATTTAACTCCTTCTACTTGAAAATATATTGAAGACTATTGTGATCTGTGTAAATATCAACGTGAACACCATACAAGTAATGTCTCCACATCTTTAATGCATGAATAACTGCTGCCAATTCAAGATCATGAGTTGGGTAGTTCTTTTCATGTTTCCGCAACTGTCTTGAGGCATAAGAAATGACTTTACCGTGCTGCATTAACACACATCCTAACCCAACACCAGAAGCATCACAATATATAACATAACCGTCTAGTCCTTCTGGGAGTGTCAAGACTGGGGATGAAGTTAGCCTATCTTTCAATTCTTGAAAACTGCGTTCACAATCATCATTCCACTGAAATTTAGCTGACTTCTGGTTTAGCATCTTCAATGGGGCTGAAATAGTGGAAAATCGTTCTACAAATCTTCTATAGTAACCTGCCAATCCCAAAAAACTATGGACTTCCGTGAGCGTTGTAGGCCTTGGCCAAGTTTTCACAGCTTCAATTTTTTGAGTATCCACTCGGATGCCTTCATTTGAAATAACATGACCCAAAAATGTCACAGAATTCAGCCAAAACTCGCATGTTGAAAATTTTGCATACAATTCGCGAGTTCGAAGAATTCCAAGAACAATACGTAAATGGTCTGCATGTTCTGATTCTGTCCGAGAGTATACCAGAATGTCATCAATGAACACGATTATAAACAAATCCAAGAGAGGCCTAAATACATTATTCATCAAATTCATGAACACTTCCGGAGTGTTAGTTAACCCAAATGACATCACCTGGAATTCATAATGGACATATCTCGTTCGGAAAGCTATTTTGGGAATATCTTCTTCTTTAACTCTCACTTGATGATAACCTGACCTTAGATCTATTTTGTAGTACCACTTGGCACCCTGTAATTGATCAAACAAATCATCAATTCTCAGAAGAGGGTATTTACTCTTTATCGTCACCTTATTCAGTTGCCTATAATCAATGCACATCCATAGGGAACCATCTTTCTTTCTCACAAATAGGACTGGTGCTCCCCACGGTGATGAACTGGGCCTAATAAAACCCTTCTCAAGCAAATTCTTCAATTGTACCTTTAGCTCTTTCAATTATGCAGGAGCCATTCGGTAAGGAGGGATAGAAATAGGCTTGGTGTTTGGCAACACATTAATAGCAAAATCAATCTCTCTTTCTGGAGGAAGACCTGGGAGTTCATCTGGAAATACATCCGAAAATTCATTCACTACCGGAATGGATTGGAAAGTTGGTGGCTTTGCTTCGGTGTCATGAACTCGGACTAGGTGATAATTGTAGAGTTTAGCTATCATCTTTCTTTCCCTAAGGTAGGAAATAAACCTACCTCTTGGAGATGTTGTATTACTCTTCCATTCAAGCACGGGCTCTCCCGGAAATTGAAATCGAACTACTTTCATTCGGCAATCAACATTAGCATAACATGAGGCCAACCAATCCATACCCATAGTCACATCAAAATCTAACATTTCCAGCTCAACTAAATCAACTTTAGTCTGGCGATCACACATCACAATTACACAATATTTGTATACTTGTCTAGCTATCACGGGATCACCAACCAGAGTAGATACCTCAAAAGGTTTAATTGGCTCGGATTTCACCCCAATACGACTAGCAACATACAAAGTAATATAAGATAAGGTAGAACCCGGATCTATCAATACATATACGTCATGGGAAAATACGGATAACATATCTGTAACCACATCCGGGGAGGATTCAAGATCCTGTCGTCCGGCTAAAGCATAGATACGGGGCTGGATATCACTTGAAGTAGATGCTCCCCCTCTTCCTCTACCTTGACCTACTGGAATCTGGGGAGTCTGCCCTGTCGGGTGCATAGAAGAAGAACCATCCGCTGATCCTGTGGGCTGAACCCCAACTCTACCACTCATCGACATGCAATCTCACATCATGTGCCCAACCTGGCCACAGGCATAGCAAGCATCTGAACCTCAGCGACACTGTCCGAAATGTAATCTACCGCATTGGCTGCATCGCGGTACTGGGGGTCTCCTCTGGCTATGATCACCCCCAAACTGGGAACCTGAAGCTCTTGAGCTCTGACTCTGTCCTGAATGAATGGAGCGGTCAAGTTTCCTACCTGCAAATCGTGGAGATGCACTAGTCGCCGACTGGCTTGAGTGTCTAGGATATGACTGCCTCGATCCCACTCTATAGTCGCTACCTGCACCCATAGATCTGGCCCTCTTGCTTTGCCCTCTATCAATATCACGCTCACCCCTTTGTGGGTGTTGTTGCCCTTCTAAGTTCTGGGCATGGGCCTGAATGCGGGAAATATCCATCCCACCTTGCAATGAAGCCGTCAAGCAGTCCTTGAACAAATGTGGCCCTAAGCCACTCATAAATCTGTGCACTCTATCTCCCATGTCGGCCACCATAGTCGGAGCATATCTAGCCAATGAATTAAACTGAAGGCTATACTTTCAGGCACTTATATTTCCTTGTTTAAAATTTAAGAATCTATCCGCTCTAGCTCGGCAGACCTCAGGTGGCAAATAGTGGCGGATAAAGGAATCTACAAATTCTTGCCACACTGGAGGAGATGCATTCTCTTTTCTTGATGATATCCAATTATTATACCATAAGACTGCCACATCCCGGAGTCTATAAGATGTCAACTCCATAGATTTAGTTTCGGAGGCATGAATAATCTTCAATGTTCTCAACATTTCATCAATAAAACCTTGCGGGTCTTCATCTGGCTTTGACCCGAAAAACTCCGGAGGATTCAAACTCATGAAATCTCGGGCTCTAGTACTAACTGCCCTGTCACTTGGACCCGAACTGTGCCATTGTGCCTGGGCGGCAACCAACTCCGTCAATAAATAGATAGCCTCAGTCATTTGTTGACCCGAAGTAGCCGGGGGAGGAACCGTAGGCATAGGAGCTGAAACCGAAGCCCCCTCTTGTTCCTCTAAATTAGGCGGAGTGGGAGAGTATTAGATGGGGCCTCATTATGTGATTCACCCTCTTCTATATTTATTGGCGGCTCCCTTTCTACCCACCTTTCTATCGTAGTCTTGCCCTTCTGGGCAGCTGTAGCTTTTCTCTTTGGCGGCATCTCTGAAATCATAACACACTATTAGGGAGGAGAAAATCTTATAATACGACTCTAACGCACGATCTCATAAGAAGAAGAATGGTCATGTTTCCTAAATGCCCTGTAGCCTCCTGTTTATTAGTGTGGCGCGCAACACACCATAAACAAGACTCTACTAGACACGGCGCGTAAACACTTCCTAGGACTGAACTGCTCTGATACCACTTTTGTCACACCCCAACTAGGGGCCATGACGGGTACCCAGGGCTAACCACTAAGCACCACTCATTCTATTACTCATCATACTCATTATGCGTTCCTTCATTATTCTCATGCTCATAATCATAGAAGAACCATTTTCATTTTGAAACATATTTACCTTTATATACATAAGCCCTTCGGCTATCAAAAAGATATATGTACAATAAGGACATCGTAAGACCATACTACCCACACATATGCATCTACGAGCCTCTACCAGAATACTAGACATATGGACGGGATAGGACCCTGCCGTGCCCAAAATATATACACAAACTAATAAGCAATGGCACCTCCGGAACCATAGAGTGCTCTCAAAGTCTGCTGATAGCTCCTATGAATCTGGATCACCTCCTTGTCTACCTGTGGGCATAAACACCGCGTCCAAAGAAAAGGACGTCAGTACGAATATTGTACTGAGTATGTAAGGCATAAACAATAATGATACATCAATGAAATGAAGAACAATCTGTAACTGACTGTCAGTCTTAATAGAAATAATGCATGTTGACTTACTTCATAAACATCATCATCATCATATCATATATGCATATATGTATGTATAAGCTGCCCGACCATATAGGTACGGCGTGATCATCATTAGCCAGCGTCCAGGCCTCCCACGTCCAGGGTAACCATCTCATGCCGCCCATTAGTGGTGTCTGCCCATTCCATCTAGACTTGGTGTATACGCTGCTAGCCTTAGCGGTGTCTGCCCAGCCATATAGGCGCGGTGTAATATCATCATCATGTACTCATCATAATTCATGCATAAAAACTCAAAGACAACTATACTTTACCGGGGTGACATAAGGTCGTGAACCCGCGATTCGATTATGGAGCATTCTGCCTCACCTTGAAGGAATTAACGTATAAGGTGAGTGTGGCACAAAGAGCAACATCAATAAATCATAATTTGGATCATTAGCTTTATAGAATCATCATATCATGGACATTATAATCTTTAGACTTAAGCTCATCATCGCCATTATCTTACTTCATCTCATATAAGGCTTTTCATGAACATAGACTCATGACTTCCGTTGTATACATATATTTAGCGAAGTCATAGAAAGATAGGAAGAATCATGCCATGGAGTCATGCTTTGGAAGGAAAGGACTAGCCTTACATACCTTTTCGTTTAGCTATTCTATCGCTTGATCGTTCTCCTTCAACGCTCACATTTCTACCTTCAATAGAGTTCGTATTAACGTTAGCTAATCGATTACATAAACATGCTCAGTTAAAGCTAGAGAAAATTGGGCAGCATTTCCTTTTTTTATACAACTTTCCCCATATCATATATCAACTCCCAAACGTCTATAATACATTCACAATATTATAACCAACAATCTTCATTCCTCTACATTATCCACATTTCACAATTTCACTTCAATTCATCCATAATCATGGTCATAGTACACTAGTACGCTTTCCCACATATAATGATTATCCCATGTTCTTAATGTCATTTATAACATACTTATAATCACAACATATCAAGAATCATGACTCATTTCAAACTACTACTCAAAAATGCCACTATTCTCACATTCATGACCCATTTTCTATCTCCTTCTACAATCCAAGTCTTTCAACATCTCAATACCTTAAACAACATGCAATGATCATAAAACTTACCTTAGATAGTGTGGGAATAATCCTTGAGGGGAAATACTTCACTTGAGCCAAAACCCTAGTTCACTTCTAATGAGATTTCTTGCCTTGGATGAACTCCAATGAGTTTCTTACACTTGATTTTCTTGGTTCGATGATGTTGATCATAAATTTCTCTTGAGTTCTTGTGGAAGAAGGATGGAGAGATTTCTAGAGTGTTCTTGAAGTGTGGAGTGAGAAAATGAAATGAAATAAATGAGGTTGAGTCCCTTATATCAATTTTAAAATCTGTCTCGACTCAGTTCTATGGACCAACATACGGTCCGTATAATTTATATGGACAGTATGTCTGGCAGTACATTTGGTCCAGTGAGAGCTGCCATTCTGGGCAGGATATACGGCCTAACATACTGCCAGTATATTTTATACGGCCAGTATGTTGGACCGTATAATGCCCAGCTTTTCCGAACTCGTTCTCGTCGATTCGTTTGATCTCCAATCCTTATGGAACATTCTTAACACTTGTTTAACACCTGATTAATAATATAAGGGACATTATAACTCTTCTCCAAGACATCATTAAGTCATCATTAACTTGTTACTCGTAAATCTCTTCCGATACATAACGTATACCTTTCCTTTCTTGGCCAACTTTCTTCTCTTACATCGAATGTCTTTGAAATCTCAATTAGGATCATCAAATGCTATTTCTTACTTATCGAAACATTGTATACTTCATGCCTTTTGCTAGTCTATTCGCTGTGCTTCAACGAAAATTTTTTTGAGGTGTAACAGTAGCAATTTGCCACAATTGATTTTCAAGTTGCTTGATGATTGTGGAATGGAATGCTACAAGGTTGTTTATCTGTTTCATATTGGTTTTAGAATTATCTTGGTTCTTCAATGCCTATGGCAACATTTCTTCATTTTTTTAACTAGCTGGAACACTAGTAGCTTCTCGATTATGATAGGGTGGAGGTTGTTGGTATGTTAGCCCTCTTGGTGCAATGTAAGGGTTGGAACTCCATTTTTTATGGTCGTTGTCCCTACAACCTCCTTCATTACAATCCCTCCAATTTGGACTGTGTTGATCATTCTTCTAACCTTGATTCCCACTACCTTGATTACTAGATCTCGGCGGTTGGTTCGATCCTTGATAATTTTAGGCTTGAACCCCCCCCCGCTCCTCCTGTACATTGGTCACATAGCTTGACTCTTCTTCTTGCTCTTATTACCCCTCATGGTCATATGCTGCAATCTCATGAACATTTTGCTATGGAAGAGTACTTGCAATCGCATTCACCTTCTTGGTCCCTTTGTCCATAACATGATTAGTAAGGACCACTATTTGGGTCACCAATTGAGCCATTGTCTCGTTCCTTTTTTCTTTTTCTTGATAGCTTTCGTGGACAACTATCACGACCCATTTTGCTTAGGCCGTGCAGACACTTACCTTCCTACCTCGGTAAGTGAACCCTCAACCCAACAATGAATAAATACACGAAAGAATGAATTTTAAACAGCGGAATAGAACAAATACGTAAGTCTCACAATATATCTATATATAAGTAGTAGAAAGTGCGGAAGACAATAAACATCCCCAGGGTCTAGTCTGAATAATACAAGAGCATATGAGGAGAATAGTACAATCTGAAATACTAATACATAAATGTCTATGTCTCTGAAATAAAAATAGGACATATGATAGGAAAGTCTTCAAGGTTAGCGAATGCCATGCTCACCCTGGAAACTTGAGAGAAAGTTGAATGCGTCTGTCAGCCGCGAGTCACGGAAGTGGATTCGACTTGATACTCTACATTCATAAAAGAATGCAGCAAGTGCAGGTCAGTACAAACAACAGTACTGGTAGGCATCATCGGCCGACTAAGCAGTTAACACAATTCAGAAAATAAAGCAGATAAGCAAATAAACCAACCAAGCATAAGACAATATAACCACAACCGAATATCCATCATCGCCTATGTAAAGCATCTAAACCTAAATATGTCAAGTCTGAATATATCCGCTCCAATCCAATCATCGCATTCCAATCACCGAGCATCTCAATCAATTCATAATGCAATGCAGTGCAATAATGGTATGAATGCAATGCCATGCCATGCCATGCAAATGAAGTGTACACATGTACTCCGGGCGGAAATATCGACGTCTCGATAGCATAATCCAGCGTGACTCGCGAAGTCTAAGTGTCACCCATCCTGGGTCTTTGCCCAACACACAGACGGGACCTCGGATCTTTGCCCAGGGGGGATTCTCACCGGCACCACCCTGGGGGACCCGCGGAGTCCATGCACTAACAACGATTCTGAAATATCATCAGAATCGGCCATGCAACAATGATGCCGAAATAGATCATCGGACATCGGCCATGTCACAATCACTCAAGTAAAAGAGTTGTCAAATATCAGTTTCACATAATCAATAATTCCAGAACTGAACCTCAGACATCGGCCATCTCACAATCACTCAAGTAAAAGAGTTGTCAAATATCAGTTTCACATAATCAACGATTCCGGAATTGAACCTCGGACATCGGCCTTCTCAGAATCATTCAAGTAAAAGAGTTTATTAAAATACCAGTTTCACTCCATCAACGATACAGGATCATCACCGGGTATCGCCCTTGCATCATGAATGAGTGAGAATGTATGCAATGCCTATATCAACATCAACAATCAAGTTCAATATCACAAGTACCAACGATGGGGTACGCCAATAATGTATCAATATCACAAATACCAACAGTAGGTATGCCAACAGTATATCAATATCACAATACCTATCGTGGGTATGCCAACAATGTATCATATCACAATACCAACAGTGGTATGCCAACAATATATCAATATCACAAGTACCAGCAGTGGGTACGCCAACAATATATCCAAGTACAAATACCAACAACGGGTATGTCAATTCTATCCCAATAGAGACAATAACACAGATTCCAATATGTACCAACTACTCATGGCATCAAACCATCACAATGGAACAATCAGAGCACACATAACGGGCTGGCTAGTCCCAACACATAACAGGGCCCAACCTAAGGCAATAATCAACCCGACTTCATACCCAAAGGTTCACATGCTGTCTCCGACATTATAATCTAAATATGTGCTTCGCTATACGAATTCTTACCAAAGGTAAGCCATAACCTACCTGGATGGCCGAACCGCAATACCAACAACTAACTCATTTGCCTTGCCCTTCCGCTAAACCTCTGAACCAAAGTAGTCTAAGCATAATCAAATCCTATATTAGAAATCATGAAAAACGATACTAATATTGCTATTATTTCAATTAGGTCAATTCTAACCCTAAAAATTAGGGAAACGGGCCTACAAGGGCAAAATGAGAAATTCGAAAGCAAAATGCCAAATTAAGTACTAGGTAATCATAACCTAACCACTAATTGTTGTTTTAACTCAAGGATTATCCTAATTTTTTATTTCAAGCAAAACCCCCAAATTGGGTATAAACCCTAAGTCTCCAATTCCGAAATTCAATGCTAAAAGTGGAAGATATATGCTTAATGAGCTTAGATTAGTCACTATCTTGCATAAACATCACCAATTTATCATTAATAATCCTATGGACAATGTTCTTCCAAAACCCTCTTTGAACTCCCATCACCATGGGTTTATTGAGGGAAAAGGAGAAACTAACATGAGAATGGATTAAAGGAAGAATGAAGAAATGAGTAAGATTTACCTCCAAGATACTCCTTCAAATATCCTTAAGAGCAGTTTCTCCAAACTCAAATATCAAAATGGGACATAATCAGGGTCTAAGGGTTTTTAACCCTTCATTAACTTTACAAAACTACCCGTCACCCGCTTCAGCGGCATTGGGACCTCCCCAGCGGTGCTGCTTCAGCGGTCAAGGCCAAAATCCTCTTCAACACTTCGGCGGCAGGGCTACCTCTCTAGCGGTGCCACTGATGCGGTGTTGATGCTACCAAAGCGGGCACCAGACACCAGAAACTTAACCTAAGTTTCACCTTTCGATCCAATTTTTCGACCAATTCCCGAGGCTATCTGCTCACATACCAAACACATAGAGCCACATAAAAACGCGCTACGAACTTGCCCGTGCCCTTGGAATTCCTAACGGAGGTCTCGTTAACTGAGTCAACCTCCGATGCCTTAATCCTAAATTCTCAACCCAAGTCTCGGAATGCATCCAAGTGCATTGGGAACCGAACTAAATACACACACAAGTTCTAAACAACCATCAGGACCTCTCAGAATCGATGAAATTTAGAAAAAGTTTCGTTTGCCCAAAAGTCAACTTTGGGTCAACTATTTTTCACTTTAAGCCTATTTTTCACAAAAGTTACCTGAATCCGGTCTAGACACCTCGGTAAGTGTGTCAGCGGTCCCCTCGGGTTAAAAGTAAGCTAATCAATGCTCGAAAACTGCGAAAATTCTTAAAAGACTATAACAACTAAACGAGTCGTTACAACAACACTCCAGAAGAACCTCCTCTGATAACTTCTGATCCTTAACATATTCACATCAATTCTATAACCTTAAAGGGGCAAAATTCTTACCTTTTCTTGAAAACCCGACTTGTCGTAAACGTCGTTCTTGCGCCAAACTAATTATACCCCGTTGAAGAGGGTCTTGAGCACTTCACAACTATGTAGAAACTAGGATTTTTGGATCAATAAACAAGCTTGGATTTTTTTTTCTTTCTCCTCAAAGGGTTCGGCCGAATGCCCTTGTTTAGTGGTGTTCTTGAATTTGATCTATTTTCTTGAAAAATACTAAGTGTGGCATAGTGATATATATCCATTAGTAGTCATGTGCATAGCACATGACATTAAAGTGGTGGGTTTGGGCTTGGCTAAGGCCGGCCACCCTTCAAAATTCTTGGGCTTCAATTTTTGTATTCTAGTTCTTGGCCCAATTCACAAAAGTCCCGTTTTGTAATTCCCGAAACTAATTTCCGAAACTCCAAATTTATTCTCGGCCTTCCCCGAGGTCTTAACATTAATAATTCCATAACCAACATAGTCATATTCACTAAAATCAAATTATGTTCTTATAACACACAAGTCGTAATTATTTCTCGATTTCCAATTATACGAAAACACGGGACATAAAGCGTGATTTTTATTTGTCAATTTATAAAGTAGCTCACTCACCAAGGCAAACGATCGATACATAAGGGCTCCATCCACCACACTATTGGCCACCGACTTATAAACCTAGTCAAGCGACCGATAGAAGGTTTGGAGTAGAATATCATCACTCTACCCATGGTTTTGACATTTTTTGAGCTTCTTCTTGTATCGAAGTCGTGCTTTATGTAGGGCCTAATCTAGTAGTTGGTGAAAATGCAACATCTCATTGCAAAGTTGTAGCATTCGACCCGGAGGGAAATAATTTCGAGGAATGCTTTTACTAGCTCGGTCCATGTAGTAATGGACTTGGCCTTTAGATCGTCCAGCGATGTAGTTGATTCCCCTATAGGAGAAAAGGGGAAGATCCTTAGCTTGACCGCTTCTTCCAGTACATTGGGTTTATGATAGGCGTAGAAAACCTCATTCAAATTCCTTAGATGCCTATTCGGGTCGTCTGAACCGGTTCCCCTGAACAAGCCTCTGTTGTTCAACATGTGAAGCATAGTTCCCGTGACATAGAAACTTGTGTTCCCTAGAATTTGAGGTGGATGAATAGCATTGGAAAAGTTAGCTACCTCGACATTTCCCTCATCATAAGAATCTGCCATGGTTCCTTAAACAACACAAACAATAGTTGTATGAAATATAGACTTAGTAAAGTTTTCATACTACAAATATGTTATTTCAAAACTGTATCCCCCAGCAACGACATCAAAATTTGAGGTTGCCCAAATTACACCCTTAAATTGGTGTAAGCGATGGTTGTCAATATATGACCCAACTAGGTTGGGGTCGAATCCTACAGAGAATACGATGAGAAACCTACCATATTCGTTTATGTAATTAACTTTACTATGGTCTATATTCCTAAAGTATCCAAAATTTCGATTTGAAGATTAGTTTTGGAAATTGTGATTACTAGCAATTAAGTAAAATGATTAATTTGAAAACTATTTGATTTAAGGAGTTAGGGTTGTGGGATCATTAAGTGGGTCTTGTGATGAGTTATTTAACTAAAGTAGGTGGGGGGTGTCCTAGGTAGTGGAGACTCATTTACAAGTGGGGATTTCTCAATACACCTACTTGATTTCACAAATAAGCTTTTTCAAGCCTAAAGTGTTGAATTCTTAATTTCCCACTAATACCCTTAGTTAAATCGCTTCAATTTCTTGTTGGGATTTATTAAAGAGAAAATTACAGAAATAGTTATATGTTGCACGCTTCTAACAAGCCATAGCTATAGTTTAGCTAATTACGGCTCATAGCTACTAATTCCTTACCATAGAGTGTATTTTTCTATATTCAATTCGGATGTATTCAATTCGGTTGTATTCATTCATAGCTACTTTTACACTACATTTAATTCATTGTATTCAATTCGGTTATATTAAAATTAAACAATTACAGGGATATTAGGCTATATTTTACTTACTGTATTTATTCGTAGCTACTTTAACAGTTTATTCAATTCACTGTATTCAGTTCAGTTGTATTCAAAAACAATAATTCAAGAAATATAGGCGAAAACACCAACAAAAAAAAACTCTTTCAAAATACAGAAATACAGGCAAAAATAAAAATAAAAAAAGATACACTATATATACAATCAAACAATGAAAAATACACTCAAATCCGGCCAGATTTGAGAAATACAAGAAATAAAATACACTCAGATCTGTGAAATACACTCAGATATGAGAAAATCCGGTTGCCTGGCCATGGATTTCAGCCAGAGATGACGATGGCGGTGGAGGTGATGACAAAGCCAATTTGGAACTCGAGTTTTCAGCAGGTTTCATCAACAAAGGACGATGGCAGCCCGAGATACACGCAGATCTAAGAAAATCCGATCGGTTGGCAATGAATTCCAGCCAGAGATGACGATGGAGGTGGAGGTGATGATGATGCCGATCTGTAACTCGCATTTTCCAGCAAGTTTCATAAACAAAGGACTAGCGGCTAGAGATACACTCAGATCTGAGAAAATTCGATCGATTGGCCATGGATTTCGGCCGGAGATGACGAAGGCGATGGAGGTGATGATGAAGTCGAAACTCAAGTTTCCAGCGGGTTTCATCAACAACGGACGACGGCGGCCATAGATGACGACGATCATTGGTGTTGTTCGTGGTGAGAGCTGGCCAGACTTAGATTTTGCCGAAGCGGATCAAGCAGGCTTAGAGAATGAGACGGTCAGATCTGGAGAAATGAGAGGAAAGAAGGAAACTTTGTTCTCAATGTATTTTTCTATCTGGTGTAGTATTATTCTTTAAATATATAATATAGCTACGGTAGATAATTAAATACATAGTATAGGTACGGTAGGTTACTAATTTAAAATAAAGTTACTATAGGTAAATACCTATTAGTTGTTATCTACACCATGTAAAATTTTCTTTATTTTATGATGTTTAAAGCTTCGAGTCCTAATTAATTTACCCTTTTCCTAGGCTCTAGTTTCATTTTTCAAGTTAAACTAGAGACAATAGGAAATAAAGGGGTGTTTGCGACCACCACTAAGCAAATATATTGAAGGGCAATTAAATATTCACACCCACTAAAAAAAAAAAAAGACCACCCATCTAACTAATGAACACACTACTAAAAATAAAAAACTGACCCGCTAGTTTTAAAAAAAAAATTAAAAAGGAGATTATTTAATCCTATGAGGATAAATTAATGCAATGGGTTTGAACAATTTCCTGGATTTTAAAAATGCTTTATTATTAATTAATACTAATCACAATATTTTTCGTACTATTTTCTCATTAAAATCCAAGATTGTTACTATAATCTAAGTTCATTCTGTCTGCAACATATGGCCTTTAAAGTGCTTTATTCAATACAAATTTTTGAGCACGTGTACCTTTGTCACAAGATGTGCATAATAATTTCAGTGGTCGCATTCATGTGAAATGAAATAAAAATAAACAAGAAAATTACACGTGTTATGAAATAATACTAAAAGTACAAGACAACAAGATATATAGTCAAAGAAGCTGGGGGAGAGGGAGGGAGATTTATTGTTCTTTCAATTGAAGTAGAGATGAACTGAATTGAGTTCCTATTTATAGAAGAAAAGAAGCTGCTACGAGGCTTTTCAGAAGCTGCTGACAAGCTTCCTGCTTGAATGCAAGCCTGAGGAAGCAGCTGCAAGGTTTTTTCAGGGTGCTGCTTGCAACATGCCTACATGAGCTACTTGCAAGTTTATCCAATTGCAAGCTTATCCGGAAAATCGTGTATTTGAATGGACATCCATAATACAGTGTATTTATAACAATCCCCCTTGGATGTTCATTAATAGATAATGTACCTCGTTAAAACCTTACTAGGAAAAACCCAGTGGGAAAAATCCTAGTGAAGGAAAAAGAGTACACGTATCTAGTAATACGCATTCCTAGCTGCCTCATTAAAAACCTTATCAGGAAAACCCAAATGGAACAAAACCTTAGTTAAGGGAAATAGAGTAAAGCGCGTATTTTACTCCCCCTGATTAAAGCATCACATAATTCTTGAAGATGATGTCCTCTGATCTTGTATACCAACTTATCATATCTGGAGGTTGGCACTAGCCTTTGTGATCAGATCTGTCAAATGATCATTGGACGAACTGGCTTATCATCTGCATCTTTATACCGTAGATAGAGTTGCATCATCGCCATATGGTATTGTTGCAGTCATGACAAGTACATTCTTGACTTGCTTTATAAACTACTGTTATCTTTCTATGATTTGACTGTCAGTAAAATAACATGATATGACAGTAATCCTTCATGGAAATAGATAACATATCTGGATCGAACTCTTATGTCGATCATATGAATGTCTTGTATATCCAAAACACTTGACAACATTTTTTGGGAAAAACACATTCATGTCAGGTCTTTCATTTACAATATGTAATTTGATCTTATATGTAATTTCAATATCTTTGTGAAGGAGAGAAATTATGTCATTCTCATAGTTATAACAAGATAAATAAATGCATCAATTGCATAATAATATAAAAAGTTCTGATTATCATAAAGAGACAATGGTAAACAGGGTCATCTTTGTACCCTTCATTAATGAATATTCACTAAGGTTATTAAATCACATTCACCTTACTGATTTAATCCATATAAGGATTATGAACAAGTTCCCCAAGAACTTGTAAATGCTTCAGACATTTCGAATCATTCATAAATTTTTGAATTTTATCAAGTAAGACATATAGATTGTTACAACATCCATTTAGTAGTTAAATGAAGTGACATCTTCTGATGTCTGGACTGCAGGTCCAATAAGCTTTACGCTTACCAAGATGCATCATATCACTTGATAATTATTTCTACATCAGCATGTTTTAAGAGATGTAGAACTCAGATCCTCACAATCTTATATAATATTGCGCGCCATATTGTATCAAAGATATGGTCGACGAGATATCACTTGTGTCGGTTTGCAATTTGACATAACTTACTGAGATCTCATCACTTTGTTATCTTCAGGTACCTGAACCTCCCATAAGGTTTCATGAAGTGTTATGTCGAAAGCTCTTCAAGAGCACATTGCCTCCTTATTATGATCATTTTTGATCATTTGATCCTCCATTTTTTCAAGAATTATTACATTTGGAACCGATTGGTCTACCATGCTCCATGCATGCTGTAGACCCTGTCGTTCAAGGACATTAGGAGCGTTTTGCTAATGAAGTATGAAATAATTGGGTCAGCAAATGCTTCCAGCATTTGACTTAAATTATATGAGGATCATACTGATGATAATTCACAACATATTTCTTAGCTGCTTATTCTCTCCCTCTTATGTTAGAAAAGCTAAACATATATCCCCGTTTTCTTTGGGAAATCCATCTGTATGCATCGTGGTATATTCATTAATCATATACCACACATCAAAAGCTATAAGATGAAAATATCTAGTTCCTGACCCTAAGCCAATTATGAGGGGTGAATTTAACATAATTTATTGGTAGGAAGAATACATGTGCCGTTGTATGCAATATATCATATCTCAGATTAACATCTGAAGCTCTGTTCTCATAAGCAATGATTTAGCTATATTATGGAGGCATCCAATGCCAAACCAGCTTAGATATAAACTAGCATTATCAAGATAAGTTGTCTTGATTACATATTCTGAAAATTGTGCTTCCAACTTAATTACTTTTAGCAAGCAACTTGTAAATGTCAAATTGCCAGTTGACAATAATCATACATGTCACCGTCTCATAGATGCAACTATTTAAGTCATCACATCACAGGTGAAGAGGCCTATATTCACCTATTATATTTTCTAGAATTTAGGGGATTCAGTCCCAACATTAGCTGCTGTAATCAACTTATCATGAGAACAAGCAACACAAATAGATTTTTGAAAAGTATTCTAGTTCTTCAATATATTTAGAATACTCAACTAGCACATCAGATTTAAATCAGGATGACGAAAACAATCATGTCAACTGATAAAATTATATGTACTAGTAAACTTCAAGTTTACCATGACATGTGCTATTTATTTTAGTAAACTTCTGGTTTACTATTGCATGAGATTTTATATCAATAAACTTCTGATTTACTGTGGCATGTGATCTCATCATGCTCGGGTAACGTTTGACATACGTATTTCTTACCTGGTAACTTGGAGATATTCAATCTTCCAATCATTTGTAGTCGCAATATGATAACCATTTTTCTCTCTAGTAAACTTCAGGTTTACTACAATTTATTTTTCGATCGTAACAGTTACGATCTAGGATAAATGGTGCTATCATATATAACATCTTTGAGAGACTTCAATTTCTGATATCTACTACTTCAGGAGGAGATTTCAAGAGTTCTACTTATTCAAGAGTGGAATTCAGAGTCTTACTACTTTGTGAGTAAGTTGCATAGTTTTACTACTTCGGGAGTAAACTACAGAGTATTTACTAATCCAAAAGTAAATATCAAAGTGTAAGGACCCGTTCAGTCATTATAGTGTTTTGAACCATTTAACGTTTTTGACGCTTCCCCAAGTCCCGTTAGTTTGATCTATGACTTAATGAAGTCATTGGGTTGGTTCCCGCAAGGTTCGAGAGTAAATTGAGTCATTGATGGAGAAGCTAGTTAAGTTAACGAGTTAGAGTTGACCACGGTCAACGTCGGGTTAGGATGACCCTGTTTCAATGTTTTGGAAGATCCAACAAGTTAATATGATGATTATGAACTTGTCCACAAGTTTTGGTGAGGTTCCGAAGAGTTCCAGATGGGTTTGGGTTTTGTCGCGCTCGCATTCGATGTTTTTACTGTAGGTCTTTGGATAGAAAGGGGTCCAGATTGACCAAATGACATTTTTTTGTGTGATATTTGAACCATTAGATCCGTATCATAATTACGAAGCTATAGCAAAAATAATCATTGCGTTTAGCCTCCGTTTGAGAGAGTTATGCCATTTTCGTTCGGGCTGTTCCAGTAAGTCCGATGTAGCGGACCCATGGCCGCTATAGCGGGTCCACTGCAGCGACCAACTGGGGGCAGATGGTCCTATTTCTATACTTGAACTCCAAACCATTACCCACAAGACCCTAAAGTCAGTTTTCAAGAGAGAAAGAGGCAAACTTCATGCAAACTTCATTCCATTCTTTGGTGAAAGCATCTTGGAGGGTAAGTCCCCACCTTTATTTATTCTTTTTACTTTCTTCTTCAAGTTTCATGATTATTTTAAGGTCCGTCAATGGTGGGTGGAAATCCTAGAACCCTTAAATAATTGGTGGGTTGTCGATTTTGTTGTTGATTAATCATCTAGGAGTATAGATTATCACTTTCTAGGAAGGGAATTTGTTTTCTTATGGTTGAAATTGCATGTTGAGACTTAGGGTTCTAATAAAAATAGAAATTTTACCCTAAAATGTGTTTGAAAGGGTAAATTGATTAGAAACCCATGAATTGAATGTTAATGATTGTAGAGATAGAAGTTATGATAAATTCACCATTAAAGAATGGTTTCATCCTTTGAAAACGGTAGAAGTAAGTGGGTTTTCTTCCTCAAATTGTTGTTCTTGTTTAAATACATGTTGATTTCTTACTTAGCATCATATTGTTAGACTTTGACCGTTATGAGGCGCTTCGAAAATAGAAGACTCGTGTGGAGTAATTCGTGGCTCCTAGTTTGCATTCAAGGTAGGTTACGGCTTACTTTAGTTAGACTTTGATTAGGGAACATATGTATTGTGTAGAATTAATGGGAGAAAGCATGATTAGGTCTTCGGACATAGTGTTTTGGTTAGGTATTAGTTAGGTTGGTATGACTCCTGATTTTGTGGGCTCGTCGCCATGACTTTATGTGCTGAAATACAAGGTGTAGTTGTATTCATACTGTGGCGATTTGGGATGGATGTCTATTAGGTTGATTGTTGTTGATGGTGGCTCGTTGACCTGCTATGGTGATTAGACTTATTAGCTAAATTGTCATGTTGTATTCAGTTCTCTCTTATTGTGACACATATCATCGAAGAAAGGAAAGATAATGAGTTTAGACTTGAATTTTGATATAAACTTAGGACAGTACGTAGATGAAAACTTGATGTATGATTTACTGTTGATGATAATATATAGAAAAATGTAGCATCTTGGTGATACAAGACTTAGTTGTGAGGCGTACTTGCTATGTGTGGAAGTAAAGAAGGACATAGACTCTTATGTTAGGCGAGACGGTTTGTATGATCCATTTCATGGTTGAGTTGATCTAATTCTTGATATGAATTGTGGCTTATGACTTGTACCTTACTGTTGCTTTATTGGTTTGCATTGATTTGCCATGTTTACACTCATTTATGCATTCATACACTCATACATGATGGAAATGGTTCGGTAAGGATTCATGAAAGACTTGTGGCATGATGCCTTATGTTTGCCATTGATATTGCTAATTGTTCATAGTCCATACATACTAATGAACTGGAATACGTATAGACATACATTGTGATGTGAAATCAGTGAAGAAGTTAATATAATCTTCTTGTTGAGCTTGTGATACTATTTGATTCTAGTTGTGACCTCGTGGTCCAAGGTTCGTTTCGAAAATGAGTGGTACATGACGTGGATCCGCAGTCGAGGTTCTTTTCGGAGAGAATGATTTATGGCTCGGGTCTGATGAGTATCCGGAACGAGTAGTACATAGACACCATGGGTCCCCTGCAGGTCATGACTTCTGGGCAATGAAACCAGTGAGCATGTGTGTACAGTGTGTATTTGGCCAGTGCATTGTATGCACTTCATCATATTTTGCATTGTACATCATTCCATTTTATTCTACATTATGATATGCTCGGTTGGTTTTGATTATTGTATGGAAGTCGAATGCCTATCGTGATATAAATTTGATCATTGACTGAGTTAAATTGTGGATTATTGACTCTACCTAGGGTCGGAACTTGGACTTGTGATTATCAGGTGAGATTATTGAGACTTGGAAGACATGGGATTTAGAAGCTTCATCTTAGGCTGTGACCCTGTTATGAGATATTTTGTGACTTGGATTTGAGTATGAAGTGCCTATCTGTTTATCTTGTTGATTTTATACTTATATGCGTGAACTAATCTTAGTCGTCCTATGATGCTTACCGATACATAGTGTTTGCACTTATATTACCTTACTGCACCTTTTTTGAGTGCAGATTGTGTTCCAGAGATTTCATCCAGACCACATCTCTAGCTTGAAGCTAGTTAGCCTGAACGGATCGGACGGTGAGCTTCTATCCATGCCATACCACCTGAATATCTCTCTTTTCAGATGTCTACTTTCATTCCAGACATTATTTGTTATTATATTTGAGATATACTTCATTCTTTATACATTGTTGGTTAGAGTCCTTGTACGATGACTTTCAGATTTTGGGGGTGTAATAGTTAAGACTTTCGCACTAATATTATCTATTAATCATGACTTGTTTATTTATTTATTTTATTTACTTATATATTGATTGTTAGAGTATAAATGATTAAAGAAGTTGAAAATTGCTAGTGATTAATGGGTTAACGGGTAAGGGTTCACCTACTGGTGATAATAAAGTAGGTGCCCGCATGATCGGTAATTTAGGTCAAGACAGTTGGTATCAGAGCCTAGGTTCGTGAATCTCATTTTAAAAGGACGTGTCTAGTAGAGTCTTGTGGATCGGTACGAAAAGCTCTGTACCTATCTGCGAAAGGCTATAGGACATTTAGGAAACTTCCACTTCTTTCATTCTTTCGCGTTACTTCATTCAAATTAGTATCTAGAGGATTCCAATTAGTATCTACACTTCCTTGTATTATTCTTCCACGAACGGTGGAAACCCCTTCCCTAAAATTTTATGCGAGCGGTTTGTGTTATGGCATGGCCTGGGATGGTACTAGATGTGTCTTCTTGATTTGGACGCATGATCCAAGTTCAGTTTCTAGTTGTGACTTGAAGTTTAGTTGTATGGATTGTAATTTAGACCCGGTTATTTTATTTGCACAATCCTGTAAAGAAGAGAACATTGGATAGATTAATCTCCACTATTAGGAAGGGAACAATTGGTATCTGACCTGCTTGTCAGATTAAGGGTGCAAGTTGTACTAGATTGAAATGCGAATGAATTAGACCTCTGCTTGGAATTTTAAGGCCATGGGTGAGTCTGTAGCATGTTTGTACTTTGTCCTGCATGTTTAGTTGCAGTTGTAAGGCCTTGGGTAAATAGTTGGGATGTGGAGCGAAAACTGAGTAGAAAACCCGTGCTTACTGGTTAGAAAGATCTGCTGAAGCAGAAAGGGGATCGTTGCGGCGAGACCGTAGTAGCGGTCAATATGTCGCCATCACGGGAATCTGGGTAATGGAAAATTTGCTATAGCGAGGCTTGACCCACCACAGCGAGTTCTCCGCAGCGGATGTGGTGACCGCTGCAGCGAACGACGGGTAGTTGTTCTAGATATTTCCCAAGTTAAAACCCTAAAACCTTGTCATTTCCCTTCATAGTTATTTAAGCATACTTGAGAGTTTTTGAGAGCCTTGTACCTATTGAGTAATGATTCAGCTAGTTCCTACTACTACTGGGGTAACTTCTTGGTTGAGTTAATAGAATAAAAACGAAAAACATTGCGCGAATGGTTAAGGGTGTTCTGGTTCGACGAGTAGAACATCAAGTGATAAATTAACGATGAGGTTTGAATTAACTCGAGTTCTAGAGAGCATTTAGGGTGAATTGAAGAGTTTGTGAAGCTGTTTCTTTTGGGGGGGTAAGTTCCTTGTCTTGTCTAATGATTGTCTATCATCTTAGGCTTATATTAATGGTGCAAATGTATGGGGACTAGTTGGAGAAGATGAGTTTCCACCTTAGCAATGAGAATTGAACAATAGGCTTTAAATATTAGTTTAATTGGTGAGTCTTGCCAATAGTACGATGGGATTTCATAAAGTAGAAAATAATAAGCTTGAATCTCCATCTAGACTAAGATTTGATTAAGGATAAAAAAGGGGATCGTTCCAAACAAGAGCTAATAATTGGAGAGTTATGCTGAGGTTGTACAATGTGAAGTCGACTCGAGGGTTATGTATGAATTGGTAAGTTCTAGTATGTCATAGGCTATAGGGGACATTGGTTGGATAACATAAATGAAGACTCTAGTGGTTATTGTGTTACTTACGGCTGGTGAGAGATGATATTATTTATTGTACTATATTTTCGCAATTACCTGTGCGGTTATTGAGCTTACGTATATGTTTGTTGGTTGGTGTTTCCAAGTTGTACGACATCTTGCTAAGGTAAGGCTTATTTCCGAGATCTGTGAGTTAAATTTTGTCATATTAAAGTAAGGGTGATCTTAGTTAAATTAGTTGTCTGAGTCAAAAAAAGGGTTAAGTATGAACTTAGTGAAGCAGGTGTATGAGTCCTGGTTTGTTGAGATGTATGAGGAATAATTAATAAATTGATGGTAGTTGAGATTTGTCTAAGAGATGATATATTGGTGTGACTTCCTGATAAATAATAAATTTGTCATAATGTGAGAAATATAGGGATGTTAAATAGTTCCGATAGGACGAAATGTTTTGAAGAGTGTCCTAATGAATTAGTCTCGAGGAAAAAAGGTAAATAAGTTGGTGGAATGACAAGGCTGTTGGGTTTCACGTGGTCCTTTTGTAGTATTAAGTAAGTGATAGAAACAGAGAGGTTCGGGTAAGTCCGTGATAAACTGTTACTTGGCTTGAATGGTTGATAGGTAAAAGGTTGAAATAGTTAGTATAAAAAAAATCTTGTTGAGGTATGAAATCTTAGTTTACTAATCTAAGAAAGATTTGCTGATTGCATTAGTGATCATAAGGGTCTAGAGAAGTTGTAATCATTAAAGGTTTAAATTGGGATTAGTATGATCAAACTTCGATATATTAGATGACGCATATGTGTTGTAGCAATTCCTGTGGTAGGTTTGTAGCGGTTCATATTTTTTTCCAATTCATAGTTGCACTTGCCTCATTTAAAAAGGAAAGTGTCCCAGGGAAGTACGATTGTTAATTGTACCAGGAAAAAGAAAACAATATACATCTACGTGGATGGTGCTCTAAATGGACTTTATTTTAAAGTCGCCACCTAATTTTTAAGAAATTAGGAAACCCTGTTCGAAAAGGGTTAATTCAAAACGGTTAAATTTTAAAAGAATCCTAATCTAACCAAAGTATGGCTAGGGGTTCTGGTGATCCCCCGGGGAAGGTGTTAGGCACCCCGGTATTAGAGATCTGTAAAATACAGCTAACCTACGGGTTTTAATAGTATGTCTTTGTAGATATAAATTGTTTATAGTGAAAAACAGTTTCGGTTTATATTTCCGCAACAAAGATTTAGTCATTCATGCAAAATATATCACATTTCAAGAAACGAAAGTGGTAGAGTTTTGCCCAAAAAGTGGACATTGGGTTTCGGACTAGAACACCTAGGTTAACTCCCGAAGGCCTTTAACCTAGGTAGAACACCGCATAAGCCCACCCGAATTTTAGGAAAAGGTTTTTTAGTTTAGATTTTAAAGAGTTTTTATTTATTTTTAGTACAGAAAATAGTTTAAGGCATACTATCATTATCCATATTTTAATCATATTCTACATTTTTTGATTTTTAGCCTATTTTAGTCCAAAAATAGTCCAAGTCCAATTTTTTCCCAAAATGTCCATACGCACGATCCACAATTGTTTTTGTCTTTTAAGTCCATACAATTTATCAAGTCATTTTTGTCCAAAATCATGATTTGCATTCAAAGAATGTCTATTTTTATATCTGTTAGGCATCTTAGTCCAAAAAACCATTTGCACGTTAACATTTATCGAAAATTAATTTTTAAAACTTAAAAATGGTTTTGGCAACTCTAAATTTCATGACCACTTTTAAAGGGTTCCAATAAACACATTTCATCAATTTTGCTAAGTAAATAATACGAGGTAAAGGGAGTTGGGCCTACCAAGCCCAACAAAAATAAATGCAATTTTAAACTTATCCGCTCCAAATCTGCTCCAATTGCTCAGCCCGTCCATAATATGGTTGACTCGATTTAAGTGAGTTGGTGAGCCTCGTTGGACCCACCAAAGGATAGGGTTTTTACAAATAAAATGGGCATACATTGTATTAGTATTTGAGTTAAGGACATAAATTAAATTACAATGCCAAAAAATTAAATTACAACAGAATTGGGCTAGGCCCGTAATTATTAAACAAATAGGGAGGGGCAATTTATGCAAAAGGGAACATTTCTCTCAAATATATCCACCGAAACAGTAGACAAGCCCAACTGGCCCAGCTACTAAACAGGCATAAATTTTCTAAGTGTCAAGCTGAAGGATATACATGATATACTATGTGATATACCTCATATGGAGAGCAAAACCCATATAAGGGCATACCCTCCATATACAACCAATATACACTATATACCCTTCAATATTCGCTCCTCTCAAACACCGCATTTAAAGCACTCACAAGATACTCAATCTTCCTAGAAAAATGCTAAATTTCCCAGGTTCATATTACTCAGGATTCAAGAAGCAATCAAGTAGATGGGCAGTTACAGTTATGGATTCTAAGCTAGCAAAATAAGACAAGCACAACAAATAACAGCACAACCAAAGATAAGAAAGTAACTAACAGTTTTAAGCCAAACTAATGCATATGAGGCAGTATCCAGAACACAGTGCACACAACAGATCTTAAGAGTCAATTTCTCACTTGAAACTCATTATTAATCTAGACTAAAGTAAGGGCAACACTTAGTTAATAATTTTTTTTTCAAATTTTCAGTTTTAGGGACAGGTATACAGTTTCCACAAATGCAGTCACAAACAAAACCTCCAAGTCAAGCTAAGCCTATTTTTGATAGAGTACAGAGGTGATAACAAATAAAATGGTGTACCTAAAGTTTAAATCTAGGCTAGTGCCAAGCAGGATCTTTCAGGGCAGTACTATGTTTCTTGAGATTTCAAAACTGCCATTTTCAGTCTGTTTTTAAAGTTCAGCTGCACATAGTCTTCTATTGTTGGCTAAGTAAATTAATCTTACAAGTTTTATACAGTTTCAAGTAGGGAGGAGTAGTGATTCACAAGTTAATTAATCTTACAAGTTTTATACATAATAGGTGCATGAATGCTATCCTAGGCTGTAAATGAAATGCCAGGTGTAGCATGGTTCAACAGTTGGCAAGGAGATATAAGCACAGGTCAAGACAAGTACAGACAGCATCCTATGACTAACACAGCAAAGACAGGATCCACAAAGGTATTCAGAAGTCTCAGAAATCATGTTAAAGGGGCATGAAACTTATCCTAGGTCTTTTACAGTATCAGACATGGTTTAGTTTCAAAGCAAATGGGGGAGAAGAATACATATGAGGCAATCTCAGATTTCACAAGCAAATGACAAAAGGGACGTGGGCGACAAAAGCAAGTATCACACTTAATCCTTTAGAACAGCTTTAGTCCTAGTTTAGATTACCTACACCTAGTCTATTAGGCGATCATATTAGGTAAAGAGAACCAAGTAGTCTATAAGCAATCCAAGTGTAAAATACAAGTCACAAGTGACAAACCAATATGCACATTGCAAACAAGTAACCAATATGAGATAGGACAAATGGTCTGTAAGTCATAAGCAAATCAGAAGTGAAAATAGACTTTAAGTAGGTGGAGTGATAGGTTTCAAGAATTACAAAGCTAAGACAAAGAGGCTCATGGCATTGTCCTAGGTGAAGGACATGGTTTACTAGACAATACTTGATTAAAACAAACAAACAAGGTCAAGTAACTAGACACTACAAGTGAGTCAAGCATAAACAAGACCACCTAAACATGATTTCAGTTTTAAGATTCAATTTAGTCTACTAAGTGGTCATGTTAAGCAAAGGGACTAAGCAAGTTATAAGCAATATCAGTATAAGGGGAGTACAAGACACAAATGGCAACTTATGTGGACACTACCGTCAAGTTGCAAACAGGACACAAGGTAGGAATAGGATAAAATCACCAACAACATTAATCCTTTCCCTAGATCCATTATTCTATTTTTTTAGTCAAGAACACAAGTCCTTCTCCTACAGTCTTGAAAGTCAAATGACCAAAATAAGAAATAAAGGCTCATTTTAGAAGCTCTCAAGTTCAATAGGTTCTAATTAGTTTCTAATTTTCAGACTGAGGAAAAGACAATCAAAACTACATATTTCAAGGTATTCTATGGTCACAGTTTAGCATTCTAGGGTCAAAACAGGTTCATTTTACAACTTTCAGTCCTTAAAGGCTATACTTGGCTAATAACAGTCTCAATTTCCAAAGACAAGTTCTGAGGAGTGTAAAATTATAAATTGGAGCAAATAATAACACTCAGAGGCAATTTCCATCTTAAATGGGTCACAATGGTCCCCAAACAACACCGAGATGAACACAGTTTGGTCTAGATAGCTTATTTTAAGGTAAGTTTGTATTTTTTAATCATATGATCAGATAATTTTCTACAGACATTATACCAAACTACAGAAAATTTAAGGCAGGGGACTTAGAGGGTGTATGATCTCTATTCTAAGTCATGAACATGCACTAGGAGCAAAGCACATAGCAAATTGTACAAGGATAGGTTAAACAAGTTCATATTTTAAACTATTTTTAAGTAAAAGAGGGACAAAGTTGCAATTAGGTGAAGTCCTCACCTTTAAATAAATTTTTTAAGTTCTAACTAGGCAAATCTTAGATGAGGCAAGTATAAATTCCCCATAGACTGATGAAAACTCATTTTTTAGCAGATACAGACTTCAATCTTTACCCAACTTCTCATAACAATTCCAAGGTTTCAAAATCTCTATAAGACGGACACCAAGTTCCATTTTTAATTCCTATTAAACTACTCAACCAAGATAGCAAGTCAATTCAGAGCTATTAAGTTTTCATTTTTTCAAAACAATGTAAACACTTAAGCAGATTTTCAAAGCTTCAAATCAACAAACTAGATTATGGTGATGACGTAAGATCATTTTGGTACAAAAAACTGTAAGTATACCAATCCAAATCAAGCTATCAAACACTAGGCACTAGTGTATACCATTTTTAGCAGTTTGACAACAGAGAAAGTAACAGACCATAAACATCAAACCAAAAAGCAATTTCAAGATATTTGGTCTTTTAAGAAACACTTCATTCAAGTTTTAAACAAACAAATTCATGACTTATTTTTTTAAGGAAAAAACTCACTAACTTAAAACAGTTTTCAGCATATCAAACAAGTATACCCTCTTAAGCAACTAACAGAAAATCATATCCAACTACATATGGGCAAAATAGAGTCTAGAAACTAAAATAAACCATAGGAGTAATTCCAGATTTCAGAACAACTATATCTTACCCAAAATCATAGCTAAATACTCCTATCCTATCAAAACAGTCTCAAAGAACACCACAGCTTCAAAACACAAAGCTAAAAGCAAGCACAAGATTACAGTTTCAAATATAGATTATGGCCAACTAAACTTCTTGTCCTAAACATCTAACTAGCTACCCTTAAAATAAACTTTAAGAAAACCTTAGACCCTCATATTCAGTTATTTCTTTCTATTCTTCAAACTAGTAAGTTATAATATCTATTTAGCATAACAAAATCTAACACTTAGCTCATTTTATGACTTTGAATAGTAAAACAAGCACAGAAATAACAATATTGAGTACTAGACTAAGCATTTATGGCATTTCAAATAGTAAACAAATTTAAACAAAGCATAATCATGACTGTAAATAGGAACAAGGATTAAAATAGGATTTACCTTTTATTGGGGCAAACTAAAGACCAAAATAGGATTGAATCTTCAAACCACTAAACCCTTTTGATGCTCAAAAATCACCTTTCTTTATCTTTTATTTCTTGTATATCTAGATATGTTGAATAGATATTCTTTATAAAAACTATTTTTCATACATATATTTCTTGTATCTCTCTTATATTTTTTTAGCCTATGCTTTTCTAAATTTCGAAAAAAGGTCCTCTTCCAATTCCTCAACTTGCTATTTATAGACCTTTCCAAATTAGGGAATCCTAGGATAAAATGGACACCTCATCCTAAGTCCCCCCCCCCCCCCCTCTCTCCCCAAAACCTTAAAATTTTACCCTATAACAGATAATCGAAATTCTCCACATAGGACAACAAAATTCAACTAATTTGTACCCTAAAATCTATCCAATAATCAAATAAAAACCTAAAAAATCAAAATAGTACAAAACATCCTATATTCCAACGGTATAGTTGTACTAATTAGTACAATGGGATAAAATCCCCAATTCAAGTACCTCAATTTAGGGAATTGCTAGGAAATTTCCCCTAGGTTTTGATTTTGTGGTGCTAAGGTGCACAAGATGGCTAAGGGTTCGTGACACTGCCCATGGCAACCTTAACCCAATCAAACCTGAATAACATCCTAGTTTTAGGGGCTAATTTAGATAGCAAAACGAATATTCGAAGGGAACTGAACCTGGAAACCATGAAAACACATGGTTAAGATAAAAAAAAAAAACCCTCAAACAATTAGCGAAAATAAGCCCAAGGACAGTTTAAGGTCAGCATAAGGATAGCACAAGGTCAGTAACTAGGAGGAGCTTCAGACTACACTGCTTCTTGAAGGATTTTCAGTGAGATTTGATACCATAGCACCTGGTGAGAGCTTGAGGTGGCTGATAATGGCATCAATCCAAAGAAGGAGTGTTCTTGTTTGCAGTTTTTCATTGTTACACTTGGCTGCTCAAACAAGGCCTAGGCTTTTCTTTCATTTCCTAGGATAGTGTAGTATAGATTTTCATTTTTTCTTTCGTCCTTTTTATTTCTCTTTTTCTGTAAATACTATTATTCATTTTAATAAAATCCATCAGCATCAGGCTGATTGGCTTTGCTAAAAAGAAAAATAAGCCCAAAATCGCCATGAATCGAAGGTGCGATTAAACCCTAGCAAGTCGCATACATCGCTTGAAAATGGGAGGAGGGTGACGGGTGGAGTGAAAATGAAGTGTGGGGGGGGGGGGGAGGGGTGGAAGTTTATATAAAGTTCTATCCCCCCCCCCCCCCCCCTTTAGGTTTTAAAAATATTTAAGTTAACCCTGCCCCCCTCCCCCCCAAATTAAATCAATTAAAGACCGTATGTTATAAATACACATATCACTAAATAAAATAATTATTTAGGCTAGTTAAAATTTAAAACTCGTAGATTCAAAATATTAGCTTTAAAACGAGCCTAATATCGACATAGTTCCGGGCATTATTTTAAAATGTGAAAAATGCGGTCAAAATGAGACATAATTCATTCGTCATTTTAATTAGCAATTTTTCCGAGTTAGACAGAGCGGGATACATATCTTCTGTTCAAATCATATTTGTGAGAGTAAATAGCTCGTATTTTCTTATAATTGTCAATTTTTATAAAATAATATTAAAATGTCAATTTTTCAAGGGATTTTTGAAATTTTAAAATTGAAAGGAAGTATCCTTACTCCGTCTTTGACTCGGGAAATTCGAAACTTAAAATACCAAATTTATGAGGTGAAAATTAAGTGTCAACAACTGCCCCTTCAAAGTTCGAGGATGGCAAGGCCAGCCTTGAGCTACGACTTTTGACAAACCTAATTTTTACCGAATAAATAGAAAATTACAACTCTCTTTGCCTAAAGTTTCGGAAGTATGGTCAGACCCCGATTTCTGGGCTTCCTACAAATCTCAGGTTACATGAGAATTCAGGCAGATTGTAGTTCTGACTCCATATGGACTATAAAGTAAAGAATTTTCATTAAACTATCTCAGGATGTCCTGGAACAATTATAGGAATATGGTCTATCCTCGAAACTTCAGTAGCCTACATATCCCTAGCTTTGGGAATCAAGCCAATTATTGTTTGACTCGATAGCCCGAAAAGGAATATCCCTTTATGTGGGAATACCTTTGACTATTTCCGGTTGAAAATCCGAACCGGAAGCAGTTTTGAAAAGGATTTATTAGGGTTTAGTTACTTGAAGTGATGTTTCAACCTTGGCTAGAAAGCTTGACTTTCATACAAAGTTTTTGGCCATTTGCCCAAGAAAAGGTTCCACGTATGCTCCGCATGTTCTGAATCTGGATTTTTTCTTCCGTCCTCGGTAGCTTTTGGCTCGTCTCTAAATACCGAGTCCTGCTTAGTTAATCGAAAATTCGATCTTGACATAGTCATACCTGAGCGGCATTTTGCCATTTTGCCGATGTTGATTTGTCATCCTCCGATATTATATCCGTCTTTTCGCAAATGCTTGTCCATTTTTCTTTCCTCTTCTCCTGTAAGTGTGTACTTTCGTGTATTTTTTGAAAAATAAATTTTTGACTACTTCAGACAATAATCATGACTCTTTGGCCGTCTCTTTTCTCGTTATTTTTAGATGTTTTCATTGTTCAATGAAAACGTCCGTTGGGATCTACGTCGGGCTATACCGCATTCTTGCGAAACCTTCACACCCCAGTCCGGTTGTCATTTTCGTAAGCAGGATGCTATTAATGAAAACCATGTTTTCAAGTGTAGGGTCATTTTTGTTTCTTATGACATTCACCACCCCTAAAAATTTGGACTCATATCATTTTTACACACTGCGGTGACTGTCGCAAATCTGGTGTCGACTGCATCGTTATCCTCATACGAAGTCTGCGGTAGACCAGTTCGGGACTACAACACTTATAGTTAAAAATACCCAAATATAGATCGCACATCAGAGTGCAGTATTATATTCCTTTCATGATGACTACTAACCTCTTTGTCCCAAATTATAACATTTAGTCAGAATATTCAAGTTAACTACTACATACTCAAGTGTGGAGCCTTGTCTCATGACTACCACAATCCCTGAACCAGAATTACGTTAATCTTGAAATAAACTGCAGTAGGGACCCCAAATCTTGATGTAGGAATCACATTCGTATTTCAACGATTGTGGACATCAACCTCAGAATTATGCTACCTATTTTTGGCTATATATATGGATGACGACTCAGCCCCTTCGGCATGTAGTCATTTAATCCATATTGTCATCTTGAGGAATGAAGCTTACCTTGGTGGCAAGACTGACACCTTCCTTTTTGACTTCGGGGAAGAACACCTGCCCGTCGACAGGGTTCACATCTTCCTAAAGGACTAGACTCTATTGTGAATACGACATTTCAATGACGATATCAACGCGTCGTCTTCAAATCATAGAATGTCAAGATGGATATTGTGACCACCCTTGGGGTCAAAATTAATCCATATTTGTTGACATCCTATGTCGGCGATCTTAAATTTGATGTCAGAATTACGTCACCTGATTCAGATGAGAACTGTGCTTACTAAATTTAAGACGTCTAATCAGTCATTGTATCAAGGCAAGCCATGCGACGTCTAGGTCGAGGTCTCAATACCTTGACACGATACTGTTTAGTGGAGACCAGACCTCGGTAAATCGCGATTATATCTTTCTATAGTCTTAAAATTTTCTTCTGTAAAAATCTTTGTGCTCTGCAAAATGACCAAACATGTCAGCGTAAAACAACTTTACTTAAGGAGGATTTCGTTACCCTTTTGTATGCTCGTCTTTACCGCTATTCCTTGAAATTTCTTCTTCACTTTGCTCGTTGTCGTCATCCTGTTTCAAACATCTTGGCAAACAAGTTAGTGTAAAAGCATCCATGTTTGTTTGTTCCTGCATCCACAGAAAAATTCATCTGTTTCCTATATGGTTGACTACTCTCTCTACACATGGACTTCTTTTGTTCATACTTTGGCAGGAAAGAATGCTCATTTTCCTTAAAAATCCTTTTATTTTTTAGTAAAGTCGAAAAATTTTGGCGATGATTTTGGAAAACATATATATGTTTGGTATATTACATATGTTTTGAAAATAATATATTTTATACACAGCCTTTTAATGTCATGATTAATTACTCAAACAAGGCCTTCCGTCTCTTCTTCTTCTTCTTGATCTTGACTTGTGAAATTTTCGAATACTTTTCAAAAAATTTGCCCCAGTTTGTACACGTCTTTGTACCAACGCGAATTTCGCTATGTCGAAGGAATTTTTTGAGACCTTCTCAAAAATTTCTACTCCTGTGTAAAAGTTCTAATCAATTCGTTTCTTTGAACTGGTATATTCAAAGAATTTTTAAGGTCCTCTCAACAATTTTGCCCCAGTTTCCATATGGGGTTACTTTCATCCCTCTCCTGCTAGATCAAATCTGAGGTTTCCTAAGGTTTATTGAGAATTTTATTTGGAATGACCGAGCTCGGGAGAGCTCCTATGTATCCCGTTTTGGGAATCAGGTCGAAACGTAGTTCGGGGTAAATATATTGGAATTCTTTTGTGAGACCGAACTCAAAAGAGCGCCTACGAATCCCAAATGGGAATCATGCCATAACGTAGTTCAAAATACAGGATTTTGGATTTTTGGGTTTAAAGCGACCGAGCTTGGAAAAACACCTACGTATCCTCTTATAAGTATAGGGAATCAGGTCCTTGCGTAGTTCATACATATTTTTGGATTTGGTTTTTTCTAAGCAAAATGCAAAATTATAAGCAAAGGAAATGCAAATTAAAGCAACATAACCTATAAAAACTCTGAATCCTCGTAGTCGTCTTCTTCTTCACACGTAGTATCTCTTGATGGCATCTAAATTTATTGCTCTTGCCCACTCCTGACCATCCATTTCAGCAAGTACCACTTCTCCTGCTAATAGTAACTTTCGCACCATATAGGGCCCTTGCCAGTTTGGTGCAAGCTTTCCTTTGTATTCTTCTTGATTTGGGAATATTCGTTTGAGCACCAATTGCCCAATTTGAAAAACCCTGGTTCTCACATGCTTGTTGAAAGATGGCGCTATTCTTTCTTGGTATAATTGACCATGGCAAACAGCAATCAGTCGCTTTTCATTTATCAAAGCTAGTTGTTCATACCTCTTGTGGATCCATTCTGCATCGTCCAACTCAACTTCTTGTATGATTCAAAGTGAAGGGATTTCTACTTCGGCTGGTATTACCGCCTCAGTGCCATAGACCAGCAGGTATGGAGTGGCTCCGGTTGAAGTTCTGTCAGTTATGCGATATCCCAGTAATCTATATGGCAGTTGTTCATGCCAGTCTTTATAGTTATCAATCATCTTCCTGAGGATTGTTGGCGGCCTCCACAGCCCCATTCATTTGTGGCCGGTATGCGGCCGAATTCCGATGAGTGATTTGAAACTGCACACACATTTCTTTCATCAAGTGGCTGTTCAAATTATCCCTATTGTCTGTTATGATTGATTCTAGGATGCCAAATCGGCGTATGATGTTGTTGCGCACAAAATCTGCGACTACTTTATTTGTTACTGATGCATAAGATGTTGCTTCCACCCTCTTGATGAAGTAGTCTATGGCGACCAAAATGAAGCGGTGTTTGTTTGAAGCAGTTGGCTTAATTAGTCCTATGGCATGCATGCCCCAAGCGACGAATGGCCAAGGCGACGTCATTGCGTTTAGTTCTGTTGGAAGAACCTTTATCAAGTCTCCATGAATTTGACACTTGTGTCATTTTTGGACGAATTTGCTATAGTCATTCTCCATGGTCTTCCAGTAATAACTTGTTCTTAAGATTTTCATTGCTAGCACGAAACCATTCATGTGAGGCCCGCAGGTTCGAGCATGCACTTCTTCAATCAGTCTCGTGGATTCGATGGAGTCAACGCATCTAAGCAATCCCAAATCTGGGGTTCTTTTGTACAGAACATTCTTGTTGAGGAAGAAACCATTCGCCAACTTCCTGATGGTCTTCTTCTCAGTGATGGTGATTCCTTCAGGATATTCTCCTTTCTCCAAGTACATTTTGATGTCAACGTACCATGGTTTTCCATCAGTCTCTACTTCTACAAAAGCACAGTGGGCTGGTTGATCTCTGATTTCAACTTTGACAGGATCAATGTATCTACTGTCAAGATGCTAAATTATGGATGCTATTATTGCCAATGCATCAGCAAACTCATTCTGGGTTCTTAGTATATGTTTGAACTTGCTTCTTGGAACTGATACTTCTTGGAACCGATCTGCCAATCTTTGCACAAGTACGACATACGGTATGATCTTCTCATTTTTGGTGGCCGATTTTCCTCAAACCTGATGAATCAACAAATCCGAGTTGCCAATTACCTGAAGGTTTTTCACATCCATGGCAAGGGCTAAATGTCGACCCAAGATACATGCCTCATATTCATCCATATTATTGGTGCAATTGAAGTTCAACTTGGCGGCCACTGGATAATATTGGCCTGAGTCTAAAACCAAGACGACATCGATTCCTGATCCTTTAAAGTTGACAACTCCATCAAAGTATACTTTCCAGCCTAATTCATCTTCATTTTATTCACCCTCAATTGTCATTACTTCTTCATCCAGCAAGTAAGTCCACAAAGGTACGGGGTTGTCATCCACTGGGCTTCCTTCCAGTAAATCTGCTAATGCTTGCCCTTTAACTACTTTATGTGCGACGTATTGGATGTCAAACTCGCTTAATAGCATTTTCCATTTGGCCAACTTCCCTATCGGCATAGGTTGGCGAAAGATGTACCTTAGGGGGTCCATTCTTGAGATCAAATGAGTAGTGTATGCAGCCATATAATGTCTTAATTTCTGAGACACCCAAGTTAGAGCGCAACACGTTTTTTCTACCAAAGAATATCTGGATTCACATAGTGTAAACTTCTTACTGATGTAATATATGGCTCTCTCTTTCTTGTTTGTCTCGTCATTTTGTGCCAACATGCTTCCAAAAGCATTCTCTGATACTGACATGTACAGCAGTAAAGGGTTTTCTGGCCTTGGCGGGACCAAAAGGGGTGGATTTGACAGGTATCTTTTGATTGTGTCAAAGGCTTTCTGACAGTCCTCCATTCATTTAGTAGGAGCATCTTTCTTGAGGAGTTTGAGAGTTGGTTCCACAATTACTGTGGACTGAGCGATGAAGCGTCCAATGTAATTCAACCTTCCTAAGAAGCTCATGACCTCTTTCTTTATTCTTGGCAGTGGGAGTTCTTGAATTGCTTTGATCTTTGTGGGATCCAACTCAATACCACGACGACTGACTATGAATCCTTGCAATTTTCTGGCAGGCACTCCAAATGCGCATTTTGCAGGATTCAACTTCAAATCGTACTTGCGGAGTCTCTCGAAGAATTTTCTTAAGTGCTTAAGATGATAATTACCCACTCGAGACTTGATGACGATGTCATCCACATATACCTTAATCTCTCTATGCATCATATCATGAAAGTTGGCAGTCATCACCCTCATGTAAGTAGCGCCAGCATTCTTGAGCCTAAAAGGCATTACCCGATAATGATATACCCCCCATGCTCTGATGAATGACGTCTTTTGAGCATCTTCTTCATCCATCAGTATCTGATGATAGCCCGCGTAACAATCCACAAACTATTGCACCTCATGCTTGGCGCAGTTGTCATTGAGTATGTGAATGTTCGAGAGTGGAAAATTATCCTTTGGGCTAGCGCGGTTAAGATCATGATAGTCCACACAAATTTTTATTTTCCCATCTTTCTTTGGTACCGGGACTATGTTCGCTAACCATGTCGGGTATGGCGTCACCTCCAAACCTCCGGACTGAATCTATTTTTCTACTTCTTTAATTCGAATGCTGACATCAGGCTTAGGCTGCCTGATTTTCTGTTTTACCGAGGCAAATCCTTCTAGGATCAGCAACCTATGGGCAACAATGTTCATAATCAAACCCAGCATATCAGCGTATGACCGGGCGAAAACATCTTCATACTCTTTCAACAAGCTCTGATACCCTTCTTTCTCAGTTTCTGTCAAATGCACACGTATTCTAGTTTTCCGAATCAATTCCTCATTCTCGAGATTAACTGCCTCTGTTTCCTCTAGGTTTGGTGTCGGTCTATTTTCATATTCTTATTCGACGTCTGTCAACCCTTCCGGTCCAGTTATCTCTTCTTCTTGATCGTTGTTTTGTTCGTCGTCGTTTTTACTTGTTTCGTAACATGTCATGACATTATTTATGGCCTATGTATTATTACTGTAAAACAAAATAACACAGTTATCAATCATGTAAAAGCAATTTTAATTACGTATATATATAGGCAAAGCGATTTTGTCTTATTGTAAACTTTAAGGCGTTTTTATTGAAATTTTAAAAAAGAGTGATACAAACTATGGTCCTAACTCGGAATGGAACATCAAGCCATTTCCATTATTAAACAACACGTAACAAGAAAACATGAAAAGGCGACAAGCCGGGCCTAAAAGCCGACTTTCGCCATTTTTCTGAAAGTGAGCATTCTTTCTACCGCAGAGTGAACAATGGGGTAGAAGTCCATCCACTTGTTGTTTCCCCTGGCTCAGAATGAAAAATCTCCAATGCTTCGAAGCATTCTTCAATGATGGCTACGCACTCCTCTTCCCAAAACAACGTCCTCAAACCCTCTTCTAGATCTTCGCTGTTGTGACTCAATGGGCATGCTGTGAAGGACTGGTATAGATGAGGAAATGGCTTTCTCATTTCAACAGGACCTCTTGGTCCGTGTTCTGCTTCTTTCTCTTCTGCCTCACATGGCTCGTATTTGTCACGACCCAGCTAGGGGCCGCGATGGGTACCCGGGGCTAGCCACCGAGCACCGCTCGTTCTACTACTCGTCTTACTCATTTAATGCTTTTTTATCAACGTTATTCTCAAATTGTAGGAAAATCATATTTTGTATGGAAACGTAAATACCTTTATATACATATGCCTCTCGGCCATCAAATAATATATACATATAATAGCATCTCGTGAGACCATCTAACCCACACTGCGCATCTACGAGCCTCTACTGGAGTACTAAAGATAAGGACGGGACAAGACCCCGTCATGCCCAAAAATACATATACATGAATATACACCAAGAATCGTCATAAGCACCTCCGAACAAAGGAGTACTTTCAATCAGCTGACGGCTACTGCTGGTCTGGGTCGAGCTCTCCTCCCTGTCTACCTGTGGGCATGAACACAGCGTCCAAAGAAAACGGACATCAGTACGAACATTGTACTGAGTATGAGAGGCATAAACAAAGAAATAGAACGATGACATAATGGAAATACCAATGTGGAACATCTATATCTGACGGTCATGCATAAAGAATTAAGTCATGCTGTCTTACTCATACTCGTCATTATATCATGTATGCACAATGTATAAGCTGCCCGTCCATATCGGATCGGTGTGGTAACCATAACATTAGCCTGCGTCCATGCCTCATCATCTCATGCCGCCCACTAGTGGTGTCTGCCCATGCCATTTGGCCATGGTGTATCGTATAGCTGCTCACCTTAGCGGTGACTGCTCGGCCAACTAGGCGCGGTATTATATCATTATCATACATACTCATCATAATATGCTTATCGTAACATACTTATCATAATACATGCATAGGGTTTATAAACAACTTTACTTTATCGGGGTGACGTAAGGTCGTGATCCCCCGATTTCATTATAGAGCAATTATCGACATCCTGCCTCACCTTGAAGGAACTAACATATAAGGTGAGTGTGAGCAATAAATAACATCATGCCATTTTAAGATCATCATATCGTATCTCGTATCTTATATTACCGTTCATGGATATAGGCTTTTAGCTTTCCGGAATATAGGGACTCATGAAGAGGAGGAAAATTATGCTATGAGATTCATCCCATTAGAAAGAAGGGACTAGCCTCACATACCTTTGATGTTTAACTAAGCTGTCGTTCGCTTGCTCTCCTTCGATATCGCGTTTCTTCCTTCAAAAGAGAATTCACATTTACGTTAGTTAATCGAATATAAGAACGCGTTACTAATTCTAGGGAAAGTTTGGGCAGTACTTCCTTTGGTTATACTACTTTTCTCATATTCTATATTAACTCCCAAACGCTCGCAACAATGTTCACAATATTGTATTCAATAATCATCATTTATCTACATTTACCACATTCCACCATTTTTCTCCAATTTCTCCACATTTATGGGTTTTAGCTCATCATCACATTTTCTCATACATCACACCTATCTCATGGTCTTCACATCATTTATAACATATTAATACTCCCAACTCATCAACGTTCATAATGCAATCCAACTATCATTCAACTATGGCACTATTCACATTTTATGACCCATCTACCACACTCTTCTATAATATAAGTGTTTCAATGTATTAATGCTTCAATCATCATGAGAAGGTCATCAAACTTACCTTGGGTAGTGTTGGAACAAGACTTGAGCAACAACACTCTTTTATGCCAAAAACCCTATTTTACTTCCTTTGCAATTCCTTCGTGTAGATGAACTTTGATGAGCTTCACACCCTTAGTTCCATGGATTTCATGTAGTTGACCACTACTTTCCCTTAAATTCTTGTGGATGAAATGTTTGGAATGTTCTAGAGTTCTCTTGAGTTGTGTAGATGAGAAATGAAATGAAAATGAATGAAAAGGGTCCCTTATATTAATCACAAAATCTGATTTTTATGAACAGTAGTCGGGATGCACAGTGGTCGTAAACCCAGTTTACGGGTCGTATTCTGGTTTACGGTCCGTCCTTCACGACCGTATTTAAGCATATCAGAAACAGAAAGGTTTGTTGGAGTCATAGTGGTTTACGGTCACAGTTTACGGGTCGTATTTCACTTTACGGTCCATTTTCTAAGTCGTATTTAACCATTTCGTCATTTGGCAGAAAGTCGAAGTTTTTGGAATGTTGAAGGACGATGGCAGTTTACAGTCTGTAAATCACTTTACAGCCGTATTCTATTTTACGACCCACTGGGTCGAAGTGCAAAGCTGTAACTTTTCTCATTTCCAAAATTCATAAATAGTCATTCCCTACTTAGTAAAACATCGCACACTCATACACTTCGTTGGTCTACTCGTTGTACGTTCATGGAAAAATTTCCGAGGTGTAACAGTATCCAACCCCAAATCGATATTTCTCATTTTTTATACTCACTGGTTCTTTGATTCCTTGTAAGTTCCTTCCCATACCCTTTCCCGGCTCAAACCCACTTCTTATCATAGTCGTAGCAACCATTTTGTAGATCGGTGGCATAGGGATATCTTCATCATCTCCCCTGCGATCTATCATGGCTAATTCAACAGTGTGAAAATCAGTACAAACTGGCGACTTCCCTATGACCGGTACAGAATTGTTTGGATAGTTGTGAATACTTCCTTTACCATGAATCAGGACTTCCTGATCATCCCATATGAATTTGAGAGACTGGTGCAACGAAGATGCTATGACTCCAGCGGCGTGCAACCATGCTCGTCCCAATAATAAGTTGTAGCTTGTTTTGATATCCATGATTACGAACTCCACTAAAAACTCTGTGGGACCCATTTGTATGTGTATATCAATTTCTCTAATTGGGTCGCTGATTGCACCATCATAAGCTTTTACAATAGTTCGACTCTGACGTATTTTGCCAACATCATATCCAAGCTGTTTTAGAGTCATCACGGGGCATACATTCAACCAAGCCCTTTCATCAATCAGCACTTGAGGGATAATCTTGTCGCGGCATTTAACTGTTATGTGTAAGGCCTTGTTGTGGGTCTTACCCTCTCTTGGTAATTCATTTTCGGAAAATGTTAGCCTATGCGCTCGCACAACATGCCCTACAATCATGGCCAATGTTTCACTTTAGTGCCGGCAGGGACTTGGACATCGTCCAAAGCCTTCATTAAGGCTAAGCGATGTTGAGACGAACTGCATAATAAGGATATTACTGATATCCTGGCAGGAGTCTTATGCAGGTGCTCAACAATCGAATAATCCTTGATTGGCATTTGCCTCCAAAAGTTTTCGGCTTCGCCTTCAGTGATTGGTCTTTTCTGAGGATTTTCGCGATGTGGCGCTTTGAGTACAGAATCTTCTGGAGCATAACATCTTCCAGACCTATCCATGTCCTAAACCACATCGGCTATCTCTTTTCCTTTATTGACCATCATCAGGTGCGGTGGTTTGATCACAAAAGGTGCATTCTCAACCGGCCCTGATATTTTGAGCACGAACGGCTCGCTCGGAATTCGAGCGACTATTGAGGGATATTTTAGCACGAAGGGCTCTTTCTTAGCTACAGCAGATGACTGGGATGTCTCAGATTTCCTTATCAAAGGGCCTAACACTTGTTTTCACTCTTGTTAGGACAATGAGGCGATGGTGCTTTCCAACCCTTCAGTATCTAGACGAATGATTGCAGGGCTCTCTTCCCATTCATCACCTCTTTCTATCATGTGAATTTGATTCCCTCCATGCTTTGAGAAAGGATTTGTGTCCACATTTGGAGGTGTTGGTTCCAGGATAAGCTCGTGATTGTCAATCATATCTTGTAGCTTGTGCGTTAAGTTTATACAATATTCAGTGGCATGGCCAACTTGGTTAGAATGATAGGCGCAAGTGAAATCTAGCATGTACCATCGATCCTAAGGATTAGCAGGCTTTGGTGGAACAGCATTCATTGGACCGGTGTCTCTTAATTTGGCGAACAAACTAGCCCTTGATTCAGGTAAAGGAGTAAATACTCTCATAGGTGTTTTTTGGGGTGCCTCATAATTTGTTGGTGGAGGCTGGTTTTGGAAAGCCTGATTTTGTTAGTTTGGTTATTAGGTGCTGGCATTCGATAATTTGGTCATAGAGCTGGGTTGCTAGGTGCTGGTATTTGGTAATTTGGTTGTGGAGCTTGGTAGCCAGGTTGTGCGTAGCACACACACATGGGCTATATTGGGGTAAAGTGGTTATATAGCTGGTTGGTGGAGGCGATTGTTAGTTATCTTGATTTTTATGGGTTATGTCTCTTCGTCAGCTTTTTGGACTAGTAGCTCCGGAAACATAGGCTACGTCTTCTTTCTTCTTTTTGCCACTTATGGCGCCAGACGCGCCTGATCTGTTTAATATACTGAAAATCTTACCAGTCTTGAGGCCGCCTTCAATGTCTTCCCCAACGGCGACTAAATTTGCAAAGGAGCTCCCTTTTATAGTTATCATTTTGTCAAAACAGTCAGCTTCTTGGTACCGTATAAATGCAGCTACAAACTTGGCTTCAATCATAGGTGGTTGTATATGCGCCGCCTCATCTCTCCAGCAACTAGCATATTCTCTGTAGGTTTCAGTTGATTTCTGAAAAAATTTCTCCAATGAGAAGCGATCAGGCACATTTTCCACATTGAAGCAGAATCTCTCTATGAATGAACTTGCCATCTCTTCCCATGTCTTCCATCGACTAATGTCTTGTATGATAAACCACTCCATGGCTGTTCCTAATAGACTTCGACTGAATAACCTCATGAACAAAGCTTCATTCCCACCATTTCCGACCAATTGGTCACAATAAGCTCTTAAGTGGGCCCTGGGGTTGCCCGATCCATTGAAATGGTCGAATTTGAGAATTTTGAGACCTTCTGGTAGACCCAAGTCCCGATGTATGCACAAATCAGAGTATCTTAGCCCCTCTTTCTTTTTAGAGCCATGTTCTAGTTTAGCAATTTTCTTCCCCATCTCCTTCTCAATCTTTTCTATTCTTTCCTCAAAGAACATTTCCATGTTCTCCAGTTCTGGTGAGAAGTCAATATGGGTGACATGGTCTTGAAACATAACATTTGGTAGTATGGGGCGGATTGTAGGAATTTCTGTTGCTCGAGGGGCTTGATAAGTGTGTGTTATGGGATGTTATAGCGTGAGCAGGTGTTTGGAAAGCTGGTGTTTGGTAGAAGGAATCCCCTACATGGGTGATGTTTCAGCGTAGTAGGGTTTGGAAATTAACCCCAGTCCGAGTTTGTGGGAAATGGTCAGGGATTGGTAAGTCCAGATTTGGGAAAATGGGTGCAGGCCTTCTTGCCTCAGTATTGGTAGCATTTTCTTTTTCAGCCCTTAGGCGGGCTGCTTCTTCTGTAGCTTTAACCAATTGCCTCATTATCAGGTTAACGGCCTCTTCTAAAGGCATTCCAGCTATGTTAGCTGTTAGGGTACCCTCGACTAAAGCGGTTCTGTTTTGGTTGTCGTTTGGCGGCAGAGTCTCAGGCATGTTTTCTTCTCGAGGGTTTAAGGACGCTGTAGCAGCTTTTGATCGAGTAACTGGTGCCAGCGAACCGACCCCTGTCTATAAGAGAAAACAACTCAAAAGCTCCCAATTTAGCGTTATATTTAAGCACGAAACGCAACATATCACGTTGTTTGCAATTTATAGCACAAAGATACATATGTTTTATTCCAACTCTTAACTGATTCACATTCCAAGGGTATTTCGGTCTTTTTGTGTTTTTAGGAATATTTATTTTTGGTAAGTGGTCTTCATGGTTGATTCGCTTCTACCCATCCTGTACTAAGGGGGATTTTAATTTTTATTATAAAAGGACCTTATCTTATATAGACTGCCTACGTATCCCGCCAAAGGGAAATCAGGTCCATCTGTAATTCAGGCATACACAGAAAAGGTTTTTTCCTATGCTACCCGAAACTTAGTTTCTACCCTGACCAGGCCTTATGTAGGCTTCCCACATATCCCCAATGGGACATTAGGCCGATGTGGTTCCATTTACATAAAAGGGAAAGGGATATTCTATCTTATTGAAAGCAATAAAGGGATACTTATGTTTTCTACCCAACCATACTACGTAAGTCTTCATCTTCTTCTTCACCTTCATCTTCTATCCTTGTCTTCCTGCGACAATCCAAACATGGCCTTCATTCACAAGGCGTTCCAGTTTAAGCTTGAAATCTACACATTCCTCAATGTCGTGGCCAGGGTGACCATGATGATACACGCAAACCCTTTCTCTTAGAGGTCCTGGGTGACCCTGATAGGTTTGCAATACTGCTCTTAGCTTCTTCACGTTACACAGTAGGGAGTGAATCTTGGCATATGACTCCTCGAATTTGGAGAAGTCGCTCCTTCAGAACCTAACCCTTGATATCTTTTCTAGATGATTTTTTCCTTGGTCGTGGGTCAGGAAAGAGTGGGGCCCCTATAGTTGGCTAATTCTCCCTTGGTCAATCCATTGGATCAACTTCCTTTCCAGCGCTCTACACTCATTGAATGTATGACCTGATTGATTTCGGTGGTAGTGGCACTTTCTGTAAATCATAGAGGGAGAACATGGCGGCAACAGATTTAGGCTTTGCGCGTACACTCCAAAACTCCCCAAAGTCTCTAAGAGTTCTTGTTTGGACATTTCTACTGGTGTACCCCAAATTGTACGATCCTGTATCCTTGAGAACAATTGTGCATGAAACTAGAATTTCCTCGAGCTGAGATTCGCGCGGGTCTCCGTAGGATTTCAGATTGGGGATAAGTAGTTCGTCATTTCCATAAGGTATGGGTTCAAGCTCTTCTCGTTGACTGAGTGGGACATTACTCCCAAGTGGTACTTCAGGTGTATTCCCCGTTTTACCCAATTGGCAGGGTATTGCTTAGTTAGTTCCTCAACATAAGCTAGGAGAGTTTCGGCTTCTTTCATCTTCTCATTGGATGCCTTAGTGGTTTGGACAGCGTCTTTCATTCTAACAGTAGCCAGGGCCATACTATCATCCCACTGTCCGTTTTTCTTACTTGTCGCTTCCATGTTCTCATCATCTCTGACTAGGTTGTCATAAGGAGAAGTCGCACTCATGCTGTCTGGAGTCTCCACTTCCTATTAGCAAATCAACCTTTTAAAAGTGGAGCTAAATTTGGTTTTAAGGGTTGTTTTCTTGGTTTTGCTTTTGGGTAGTGTCCGGAATGTGGACCAATCAAGAGTTTTAATAATATATATGATTTTCACACAAAGCAATTATATCAAATAAGCATTTAAACAATATATAATTCGCTTTCCTATACCTCGTTGCTCTGAGGCTACTAGCATATGAAGCAGAATTGTGCCGTATGTAAAACAACTTATTGTTCCCAAAAATAAAAATCCCAGTGCTTTTCATTAAAAATATTTTCCCAAGTGGGATTACAAGGCTTTTAAAACAAACAAAATGCAATAATAAAAAAAAGTCCACTCCACGGACGGAAATCTGCTCTCTATCATCTCGCGCCTTCTTGGCCCTTCGAAGGGCGGTCTAAATGGCTACATGGGCTGGCATCAATGCTGTCTCGATCCACCGACCCCTTTGATCATCACTCAACGACGTCCCTGAATCTATGGCTCCCTTAACAAAAGTGTCAAGCCATTCCAAGCTCTTCAATGAGGCATCCGCCTCGTTTGTCATACTCTTAATTATCTCTTGGTCCTATTCTGTTTTTGCTTGATGATCCGTTTCTCTCCCTTCCACTCATCATTTCGTTCTTCTAACCTGAATTACATTCGCGGCTTCCCTATCTATGGGAAATTTGTACAGATATGGTCCTGGAGTAGCAGTACCAGCTAGCTCAGCCCTAAGCCACTCGTAGTAGTCTTCATCATGACTTGGATTGTTTGGATCCTCATCCAACTTATCTTCCCTTATCACATTCTTCCAATCTTTCTGGGCATCTTTTATACCTTCGATATGACCTTCTTCATAATCTCGTACAAACTCTCCTATATTTCCCACATTTGGAATAACCTGTCTCATACCAAACTGTCTAAGTACTCTTAATGGTGCATAGGGTCTGATCCCCCTAATGTCCATAAGCGGAAAATATGGATGCCTACGGCTCTTAACACAAACAGTTTTGGAATGAAAATCAGGTACTCTTCTTAGTCTAGAAAAGATGTGAGCCCATCCTCTTTTATCTTGAACTCCATAAGGCACAGCAGTGACTCCCAAATCATTCTCTCTCAGGGTCGGATCTCGGCGGAAGGATAAAGCGCTCTTATCTAGATGTTTGAGTATCCACCATTGGACTAAGAGGTTGTAACCCTGGAAGTAATAATAATGGTTGCGGTACTTTCCCAAAGCTCGGTATATATCTAATAGGATAATAGGGATTATGTCGAAATATTTGGTAAGCCGATTCATTATAACTCCCCTAAGAACAGCATGGGCAACAAAGACAACCCGGGTGTCAATAGCTGGGGAGGCATTTAGTGGAAATGCCATGGTTCCCAATAGGCAGGTGATAAAGGCTAGTGTTTGGTTAGCTTCCTAGGACTGGAGTGAAGAAAACTCAAGGATGTGATTTTCATACCCCCTGTTTGGATGAATACCTCCCACATAACTCTCTAAAGGCTATAGTGGGTCCCTGTGCCCAATCGGTTTTGTTGACAGCAAACATGTCTTTGATTTCGTTTGGGGTAGCTTTGTGAGGGATGAGGATATTTTGAGCTAACTTCTTTTTGGACCTGTTAGCACTTCCTACGCTTTCCAAGACATCTCTAATTTCTTCTAACGTGGAAGTCACCTCTATTTCTCCAAATCTGAACACCATTCTGTCATTATCCCAATAACCAGTAATAATCCCTAGTAGACCCGGATCCCCAGTCATACTCATCAACGAAGGCAGATGCCCTATGTAACCCTTTACCTCTTTCTTCTGATCATTAGTCAAACCTTCCCACCATATCACTGAACCTGGTGGTCAACCCACAATCATATCAAACTGCACATTAGGAGACATCTGCAAGACAGAACGTTTTTAGTTCCCAGCCCCCAGGAACAGTAATTTATTTCACACAAGGCACAATAATGCTTCCAAATAGCAAATAGTGGGATGCAGTGTCTTCAGATTTTTCACCATCTGAACACAGTAAGGTTTATATCTTGTCCGATTCAGGTAAGTTTGAGATACCCAAACCGGTCTATGGTCAGCATGCGCTATATCAGTAAGAATTTGGCTTCGCTCTACGCTAATTATTCTAGAGTGGTTTTTCAAGCAAATGACACAGGTTATCCAAGCGGACAAGCTGGGGGTGGGCTCTCTAAGACTGTGGGATGACCGCATGCCCACTCAACCTTAGAGACCTCAAATGAATTTAGCAAAAGAGTTTTTTAGTAAAGGTATAACCGCAGCTCATCCCGCGTCGTCACCCTTTGAAAAATATAATAAAGGCCAAGAGTGGAGGAGTATGCATGCATGAATGACAGTTATATTTTTGCGGAAATTTAAACACATAAACAATTTACATCACTTAAAAAATTTATATCATACAAACACACAAATTATTGAAACCCTTATAGTTAGAACCTTAACTTATCCCCAGCAGAGTCGCCATCTGTAGCGGTTTGTATTTTTTCCGATTCGTATTTGCACTTGCCTCATTTAAAAAGGAAAGTGTCCCGGGGAAGTACGATTGTTAATCGTACCAGGAAAAAGGAAAAAATATACTTCTATGTGGATAGTGCTCTAAATGGACTTTATTTTAGAGTCGCCACCTAATTTTTAGGAAATTAGAAAAACCAGTTCGAAAATGGTTCATTCAAAACGGTTAAATTTAAAAGAATCCTAATCTAACCAAAGTATGGGTAAGGGTCTGGTGATCCCCCGAGGACGGTGTTAGGTACCCCGGTATTAAAGATCCGTAAAATACAGTTGACCTACGGGTTCTAATAGTATGCCTTTGTAGATATAAATTGTTTATAGTGAAAAACCTATTTCGGTTTATATTTCCGCAACAAAGAGTTAGTCAGTCATGCAAAATATATCACATTTCAAGAAACGAAAGGGGTAAAGTTGTGCCCAAAAATTGGGTGTTAGGTTTCGGACTAGAACACCTAGGTTAACTCCCGAAGGCCTTTAACCTAAGTAGAACACCACGTAAGCCCACCCGAGTATTAGTAAAAGGTTTTTTAATTTAGATTTTAAAAGATTTTTTATTTTTTTTAGTACAGAAAATAGTTTAAGGCATACAATCATTATCCATATTTTAACCATATTCTACATTTTTTGGATTTTTAGCCCATTTTAGTCCAAAAATAGTCCAAGTCCAATTTTTGCCCAAAATGTCCATATGCACGGCCCACAATTGTTTTTGTCTTTTAAGTCCATACAATTTACCAAGTCATTTTGTCCAAAATCATGATTTGCATTCAAAGAATGTCCATTTTTATATCTGTAAGGCAGTCTTAGTCTCAAAAATCATTTGCACGTTAACATTTATCAAAAATTAATTTTTAAAAACTTTAAAATGGTTTTGGAAACTCTAAATTTCATGACCATTTTTAAAGGGTTCCAATAAAAACATTTCATCAATTTTGCTAAGTAAATAATACGAGGTAAAGGGGGTTGGGCCTACCAAGCCCAACAGAAATAAATGCAATTTTAAACTTATCCTCTCCAAATCTGCTCCAATTGCTCAACCCGTCGATAATGAGGTTGACTCGATCTAAGTGAGTTGGTGGGCCTCGTTGGACCCACCAAAGGATAGGGTGTTCACAAATAAAAAGGGTATACATTATACTAGTATTTGACTTAAGGACATAAATTAAATTACAATGCCAAAAAAAAAAAATTACAACCGAATTGGGTTAGGCTCGTAATTATTAAACAAATAGGGAGGGGCAGTTTATGCAAAAGGGAACATTTCTCTGAAATATATCGGCTGAAACAGTAAACAAGCCCAACTGGCCCAGCTACTAAATAGGCATAAATTTTCTAAGTGTCAAACTGTAGGATATACATGATATACTATGTGATATACCCTCATATGGAGAGAAAAACTCATTGAAGGGCATACGCTCCATATACAACCAATAAACACTATATACCCTTCAATATTCGCTCCTCTCAAACACCCCATTTAAAGCACTCACAAGATACTCAATCTTCCCAGAAAAATGCTAAATTTCCCAAGTTCATATTACTCAGGATTCAACAAGCAATCAAGTAGATGGGCAGTTACAGTTATGGATTCTAAGCTAGCAAACTCAGACAAGCACAACAAATAACAACTCAACCAAAGATAAGAAAGTAACAAACAGTTTTAAGCCAAACAAATGCATATGAGGCAGTATCCAAAACACAGTGCACACAACAGATCTTAAGAGTGAATTTCTCACTTGAAACTCATGATTAATCTAGACTCAAGTAAGGGCAACACTTAGTTAATAAATGTTTTTTCAAAGTTTCAATTTTAGGGATAGGTATACAGTTTCCACAAATGCAATCACAAACAAAACCTTCAAGTCAAGCTAAGCCTATTTTTGACAGAGTTCAGAGGTGATAACAAATAAAACAGTGTACCTAAAGTTTAAATCTAGGCTAGTGCCAAGAAGGATCATTCAGGGCAGTACTCAGTTTCTTGAGATTTCAAAACTGCCATTTTCAGTGTGTTTTCAAAGTTCCGCTACACATAGTCTTCTAATGTTGGCTAAGTGAATTAATCTTATAAGTTTTATACCATTTCAGGTAGGGAGGAGTAGTGATTCACAAGTGAAGACTACATCTGGCAGTTATGCTAAATGACATAATAATACACAATTAAAGGAGAAAAAGCAGAACTGCATTACACCCTTATAAGTTTTTCCTAATCAAACAACTATGCCAATCCCAAACAGGACTCAGGAAATGTGCAATGTCACTGAGAATTCAATATAAAATAACACACTAAGTAAAGATTGAGGAATAGCCAAGTTAATCAACAAACAGGAAAAAGCATCTTCATATTTTCAAACTTGTAGTTCCTTTTTCAAATTTTTTTCTAGCATAAGTAATAAATTTTCAGTCTCTCAGCTTTTAAAGCAAGTTGTCAGTTTTAAATGTGGCAAAACAGTCAAAGAAAATTAAGGGAAATAATTTCACAGACATTCCAGGTAAGTCATGTGCACATATAGTCTCCACTTAGTCTCAAGTCCGTTTAAAGTTTTTCAAAAATCCAAGATGTAGTGCATCCTTTAATATAACAGGAATGCACATATCTTTATACAAAAGGATCCAACTAATGTAAGTTGAATCTTTACAGGATCCTATAATCACTACATGTAATGCCAACTCTGATCCAATACCAATTTTTAGGCTAAATGTCAATACTATGAATGAATTTTGTCTAAGTGCAGGGTCTTAAAGTAATAGTTTTAGCTTAGTTTCATTCTCAGAATTTTAGCAAATAGGCCCAAACACAAATGTGGAATCAAGCAGGGTTCTATTAGGACACAAAAAGTAATCAAGACAGGATCAACAACAAAGTTTTAAGCCATTTTAAACTAGTTTTAACCTTAAGCAATTTCAAATACTAAGGAAACAGGTCTGCAGGTTTAACAAGTCTACAGGTTTAACAAGCATTCCAGGTTTCAGTCAAGGTCTATTGTGATCAACTTTTACCCATTTCTAGTCCCCCAAAATCACCTCAGCATGTAGCAAGTATAATAGGCCAACAACAGAGTCTCCAGGACACTATAAGCTTGTCCTATTTCCAGAACTTTCACAAAAGAGCCACATGTACAAGTAGGAACCTATGAAGATCACAATTGGTTCAAGAATGCTATCCTAGGCTGTAAATGAAATATCAGGTGTAGCATGGTTCAACAATTGCCAAGGAGGTATAAGAACATGTCATGATAAGTATGGACAACATCCTATGACTAACACAACAAACACTGGATCCACAAAGGCATTCAGAAGTCTCAGAAATCACGTTATAAGGGCATGAAAGTTAGCTGAGGTCTTTTACAGTATCAGACATGGTTTAGTTTCAAAGCAAATAGGGGAGAAGAATACATATGAGGCAATCTTAGATTTCACAAGCAAATGACAAAAGGGAGGTGTGCCACAAAAGTAAGTATCACACTTAATCCTTTAGAATAGCTTTAGTCCTAGTTTAGATTCCCTACACCTAGTCTAATAGGTGATCATATTAGGTAAAGAGAACCAAGTAGTCTACAAGTAATCCAAGTGTAAAATACAAGTCACAAGTGACAAACCAACATGAACATTGCAAACAAGTAACCGATATGAGACAAGACAAATGGTCTGTAAGTCACAAGCAAATCAGAAGTGAAAAAAGACTTCAAGTAGAAGGAGTGACAGGTTTCAAGAATTCCAAAACTGAGACAAAGAGGTTCATGGCATTGTCCTAGGTGCAGGAGATGGTTCACTAGAAAAGACTTGATTAAAACAAACAAACAAACAAACAAACAAACAAACAAGGTCAAGTAACTAGACACTACAAGTGAGTCAAGCATAAACAGGACCACCTAAACATGATTTCAGTTTTAAGATTCAATTTAGTCTACTAAGTGATCATGTTAAGCAAAGGGACTAAGCAAGCTATAAGTAATATCAGTATAAGGGGACACTGCAGTCAAGTTGCAAACATGACATAGGGTAGGAATAGGATAAAATCACCAACAACACTAACCATTTCCCTAGATCCATTATTCTATTTATTAGTCAAGAACACAAGTCCCTCTCCTACAGGCTTGAAAGTCAAATGAGCAAAATAAGAAATCAAGGCTCATTTTAGAAGCTCTCAGCATCAATAGGTTCTAATTAGTTTCTAATTTTAAGACCTAGGAAAAAATAATCAAAACTACAGATTTCAAGGTATCCTATGGTCACAGCTTAGCATTCTAGGGTCAAAACAGGTTCATTTTACAACTTTCAATCCTTAAAGGCCATACATGGCTAATAATAGTCTCAATTTCCAAAAGACAAGTTCTGAGGAGTGTCAAATTATAAATTGGAGCAAATAATAACACTCATAGGCAATTTCCATCTTAAATGGGTCACAATGGTCCCCAAACAACACTAGATGAACACAGTTTGGTCTAGATAGTTGATTTGAAGGTAAGTTCCATTTTTTAATCACATGATCAGATGCACTAGGAGCAAAGCACATAGCAGATTGTACAAGGATAGGTTAAAAAAGTTCATATTTTAAACTATTTTTAAGTAAACAGGGACAGAGTTGCAATTCAGTGAAGTCCTGCACCTTTAAAGCCATTTTTTAAGTTCTAACTATGCAAATCTTAGATGAGGCAAGTATAAATTCCCCATAGACTGATGAAAACTCATTTTTTAGCAAATACAGACGTCAATCTTTAACCAACTTCTCATAACAATTCCCAGGTTTAAAAATCTCTATAAGACAGACACCAAGTTCCATTTTTTATTCCTATTAAACTACTCAAACAAGATAGCAAGTCAATTTAGAGCTACTAAGTTTTCATTTTTTCAAAACAATGTAAACACTTAAGCAGTTTTTCAAAGCTTCAAATTAACAAACTAGATTATGGTGATGGCTAAAGATCATTTTCACAGAAAAAACTTTAATTATGCCAATCCAAATCAAGCTATCAAACACTAGGCACTAGTGTATACCAATTTTAGCAGTTTGACAACAGAGAAAGTAACAGACCATAAACATCAAACCAAAAAGCAATTTCAAGATATTTGGTCTTTTAAGAAACACTTCATTCAAGTTTTAAACAAACAAATTCATGACTTATTTTTTGAAGGAAAAAACTCACTAACTTAAAATAGTTTTCAGCATATCAAACAAGTATACCCTCTTAAGCAACTAACAGAAAATCATATCCAACTACATATGGGCAAAATAGAGTCTAGAAACTAAAATAAACCATAGGAGTAATTCCCAGATTTCAGAACAACTATATCTTACCCAAAATCATAGCTAAATACCCCTATCCTATCAAAACAGTCTCCGAGAACACCACAGCTTCAAAACACAAAGCTAAAAAGTAAGCACGAGATTACAGTTTCAAATATAGATTATGGCCAACTAAACTTCTTGTCCTAAACATCTAACTAGCTACCTTTAAAATAAACTTTAAGAAAAAACTTAGACCCTCATATTAATTTATTTCATTCTATTCTTCAAACTAGTAAGTTATAATATCTGTTTAGCATAACAAAATCTAACACTTAGCTCATTTTATGACTTTGAATAGTAAAACAAGCACAGAAATAACAATATTGAGTACTAGACTAAGCATTTATGGCATTTCAAATAGTAAACAAGTTTAAACAAAGCATAATCATGACTGTAAATAGGAACAAGGATTAGAATTGGATTTACCTTTTATTGGGGCAACCTAAAGATCAAAATAGGATTGAATCTTCAAACTTCAAACCACTAAAGCCTTTTGGTCTTCAAAAATCACCTTTCTTTATCTTTTACTTCTTGTATATATATTGAATAGATATTGTTTATAAAAACTATTTTTCATATATATATTTCTTGTATCTCTCTTATATTTTTTAGCCTATGCTTTTCTAAATTTCAAAAAAAGGTCCTCTTCCAATTCCTCAACTTGCTATTTATAGACCTTTTCAAATTAGGGAATCGTAGGATAAAATGGACACCTCATCTTAAGTCCCCCCCCCCCCCCCAAAACCTTAAAATTGTACCCTATAATAGATAATTCCAAATTCTCCACATAGGACAACAAAATCCAGCCAATTTGTACCCTAAAATCTATCCAATTATCAAATAAAAAACTGAAAAATCAAACTAGTACAAAACAGCCTATATTGCAACGGTATAGTTGTACTAATTAGTACAATGAGATAAAATCCCCAATTCATGTACCTCAATTTAGGGAATTGCTAGGAAATTTTCCCAGGTTTTGATTTTGTGGTGTTAAGGTGCACAAGATGGCTAAGGGTTTGTGACCCTGCCCATGGCAACCTTAACCCAATCACACCCGAGTAACATCCTAGTTTTAGGGGTTAATTTAGAAAGCAAAATGAATATTAGAAGGGAAATGAACCTGGAAACCATGAAAACACATGGTTAAGATCAAAAACCCTCCAACAATTAGCGAAATTAAGCCCAAAATAGCCATGAATCGAAGGTGCGATTAAACCCTAGCAAGTTGCCTCCATCGCCTAAAAATGGGAGGAGGGTGACGAGTGGAGTGAAAATGAAGTGGGGGTGTAAGTTTATTTTAATAAACTTCCATCCCCTCCCCCCCCCCCCCCCCCCCTTAAGTTTTGAAAATATTTAAGTTAAAAAAATTAAATCAATTAAAGACCATATGTTATAAATACACATATCACTAAATAAAATAATTATTTAGGCAAAGTTTAAAATTTAAAACTCGTACATTCAAAATATTAGTTTTAAAATGAGCCTAATATCGACATAGTTCCGGGCATTACTTTAAAATGTGAAAAATGCGGTCAAAATGAGTCGTAATTCATACGTCATTTTAATTAGCAATTTTTCTGAGTTAGATGGAGCGGGATACATATCTTCTTTTCAAATCATATTTGTGAGAGTAAATAGCTCGAAATTTTCTTATAATTGTCAATTTTTATGAAATAATAATAAAATGTCATTTTTTCAATTTTCTCGGGATTTTTGAAATTTTAAAATTGAAAGGAAGTATCCTTACTCCGTCTTTGACCCGGGAAATTTGAAACTTAAAATACACAATTTATGAGGTAAAAATTAGGTATCAACAAGGTTCGAGTACAGAAATATGGAAACTTGGTCTTTTAGCTAAGCTATAAAAAGCCTTTACTGATAAGATGAACGGATAGTGGTTAGCGTGCACTTGGTACCGTGGAGGTTTCCGTGTGGTTATAATGCATGTCCTTGGGTTATCATCAACCTTCGTACTCCCCTTCTTCGTTCGAGGACGAACGAAGGGTAAATTGGTATCTGATGTAATGACTCGTTCAGTCGTTACAGTGTTTTGACCCATTTAATCTTGTTGACCCTTCCCTAAGTCCTGTTAGTATGATCTATGACATAATGAAGTCATTGGGTTGGTTCCCGCAAGGTTCGAGGGTAAATTGAGTCATTGATGGAGAAGCTAGTTAATGAGTTAGAGTTCACCACGGTCAACGTCAGGTTAGGATGACCCCGTGTCATTATTTTGGAAGTTCCAACAAGTTAACATGATGATTATGAACTTGTCCACAAGTTTTGGTGAGGTTCCGAAGAGTTCCAGACGGGTTTGGGTTTTGTCACGCTCGTATTCGATGTTTTCACTATAGGCCTTTGGATAGAATGGGGTCCAGATTGATCAAATGACCTTTTTTGTGAGAGGTTTTAACCATTAGATCCGTATCGTAATTACGAAGCTATATAAAAAAGAATCGTCGCGTTTAGCCTCCGTATGAGGGAGTTATGCCCTTTTTCGTTCGGGCTGTTCCAACAGGTCCGCTATAGCAGACCTATGGCCGCTATAGCGGGTCCGCTGCAGCGACCCACTGATCGCCGCAGCGACCAACGGGGGGTATAAAGCCCTGTTTTTACACCTCAACTTCGAACCATTACCCATAAGACCCCAAAGTCAGTTTTCAAGAGAGAAAGGGGCAAACTTCATTCCATTCTTTGGTGAAAGCATCTTGGAGGGCAGGTCCCCATCTTTATTTGTTCCTTTTCCTTTCTTCTTAAAGTCCATTATTATTTTAAGGTCCATCAATGGTGGGTGAAAATCCTAGAACCCTAAAATTAGTATACCCTTAAATAATTGGTGGGTTGTTGATTTTGTTGTTGATTAATCATCTAGGAGTATAGATTATCACTTTCTAGGAAGGGAATTTGATTTCTTATGGTTGAAATTGCATGTTGAGACCTAGGGTTCTAAAAAAATAGAATTTTGTCCTAAATCTGTTTGAAAGGATAAATTGATTAGAAACCCATGAATTGAAGGTTAATGATTGTAGAGATAGAAGTTATAATAAATTCACCATTAAAGGATGGTTTCATCCATTGATAAGGGTAGAACTAAGTGAGTCTTCTTCCCCAAATTGTTGTTCTTGTTTAAATACATGGTTTGTTGCTTGCTTAGCATCATATTGGTAAACTTTGACCGTTATGAGGCGCTTCGGAAATAGAAGACTCGTGTGGAGTAGTTTGTGGCTCCTGTTCTGCATTCGAGGTAGGTTACGGCTTACTTTAGTTAGACTTTCATTAGCGAAACATATGTATTGTGTAGAATTGATAGGAGAAAGCATGATTAGGTCTTCGGACATGGTGTTTTGGTTGGATATTAGTTAGGTTGGTATGACTTCTGATTTTGTGGGATCGTCGCCATTACTTTACGTATTGAAATATGAGGTGTAGTTGTATTCATACTGTGGCGATTTGCGATGGATTTCTATTTGGTTGATTGTTGTTGATGGTGCCTCGTTGACCTGCTATTGTGATTAGACTTATTAGATAAATTATCATGTTGTGCTCAGTTCTCTCTTATTGTGACACATATCATCGGAGAAAGGAAGGATAATGAGTTTATACTTGAATTGTGATATAAACTTATGACAGTACGTAGATAAAAACTTGATGTATGATTTATTGTTGATGATAATATATAGAAAAATATAGCATCTTGGTGATACAAGACTTAGTTGTGAGGCGTACTTGCTATGTGTGGAAGTAAAGAGGGACATAGACTCTTATGTTGGGTGAGACGATTTGTATGATCCATTTCATGGTTAAGTTGATCTAAGTCTTGATATGACTTATGGCTTTTGACTTGTACCTTCACTATTGCTTTATTGGTTTGCATTGATTTGCCATGTTTACACTCATTTATGCATTCATACACTCATACATAATGGAAATGGTTCGGTAAGGATTCATGAAAGACTTGTGGCATGATGCCTTGTGTTTGGCATTGCTATTGCTAATTGTTCGTAGTCCACACGTACTAATGAACTGGAATACGTGGAGACATACATTGTGATGTGAAATTAGTGAAGAAGTTAATATAATCTTCTTGTTGAACTTGTGATACTATTTGATGCTAGTTGTGAGCTCGTGGTCCGAGGTTCGTTCCGAAAACGAGTGGTACATGATGTGGATCCACGTCCGAGGTTCTTTCCGGAGCGGAGGATTTATGGCTTGGTCCGATGAGTATCCGAAACGAGTGGTACATGGAAACCATGGGTCCCCTGCAGGTCATGACTTCTGGGCAATGACACCAGTGAGCATGTGTGTATAGTGCGTATTTTTCCAGTGGATTGCATGCACTTCATCATATTTTGCATTTTACATCATTACATTTTATTCTGCATTATGATATGCTCAGTTGGTTCTGATTATTGTATGGATGTTGAATGCCTATCGTGATATAAATATGATCATTGACTGAGTTAAATTGTGGATTAGTGACTCTACCTGGGGTCGAAAGTTGAACTTGTGATTATAAGGTGAGATTATTCAGACTTGACAGACTTGGGGTTTAGAAGCTTCATCTTAGGCTGTGACCCTGTTATGGGATATTCTATGACTTGGATTTGAGTATTAAGTGTCTATCTGTTTATCTTGTTGATTTTATAATTATATGCATGAACTAATCTTAGTCGGCTTATGATGTTTACCGGTACATAGTGTTTGTACTGATACTACCTTGCTGCATATTGTTTGAGTGCAAATTGTGTTCCAGAGATTTCATCTAGACCACATCTCTAGCTTGAAGCTAGTTAGCTTAAACAGATCCGAGGATAAGCTTCTATCCATGCCATGCCACCTAAAGATCTCTCTTTTCAGATGTCTACTTTCATTCCAGACATTATTTGTTATTATATTTGAGATATACTCATTCTTTAGACATTATTGGTTAGAGTCCTTGTACGATGACTTTCAGATTTTGGGGGTGTAATAGTTAAGACTTCCGCACTTATATTATCTATTAATCATGACTTGTTTATTTATTTATTCATTTACTTATATATTGATTGTTAGAGTATAAATGATTAAAGAAGTTGAAATTGGCTAGTGATTAATGGGTTAACGGGTAAGGGTTCGCCTACTAGTGATAATAAAGTAGGTGCTCGCACGATCGGTAATTTGGGTCGTGACACAAAGCTTTACTACTTCAGGAGTAAAGCATAAAATATTCAGAATATTTCTTCTCAAATACCTCTTTTGGAGGTGAGTCGTGATATCTTCACAATCAAGCACGTTTGTATTGATAAGCTTTACTAAATAATATCACATTCACTTCAGGGAATGGATCTATATTTATAGCTTTTATAAAAAGTTCTCATTCTTCGGGAATGGAACACAATCATCTGAAATGTGCCTTAAGCATATCAAATTGTGATAGCTTAGAATCTCTTCTAAGATATTGTTACTTCAGGAGTAAATCGAGCTTTAAAGCCTGAAAAAACTTCTCTAACAAATATCAGGCTTTAAAGCATTAATGCATTAGGAGCTATGAAGCACCGTGAAATTTAACCACTTTCAGTGATTATAAATCAAAAGGAGATAAACTATATAAATATCTTATTTGATAAACATAGAACATAAAAGAAACTTTGAGAATTAAATGAAAGCAAATAATGACCGTATATATGTTTGGTGCTTTACTTCTTGTAACACCTCAGACCTTTAACTTAAGCTTTGACTATGATTCTAGACTTAGAAAATCAGATAAAGAATGTGGGAATTGGAAATTTCTCTTCAGTTGTCAGATGGGGATTTACGCCCCAGAATACGGACCGTATTTCAGTATACAGCCCATATAACAAATCGTAATTTGGCATCGAAATCACTATGCATTCTGGAATATGGCTTGGGGAATTTATATTGTTAAATACGGACCATATTTTGGAATATGGACCATAAATTATGGCCATATTTGAGGAGGAAAATAAAGCAGTGTTTCTGTTTTGAAATATGTTAAATTACGGTCCAAGTTTACGGACCGTATTCTGGTCCGTATTTCTCAGCCCGCACCAGAAACTATAAATACCTGGTTTCAGTTCTAATTTTTATTTTTACAAGTCCCTAAACCCAAGAACGACCTGTTCCTCTCCTCTATTACCAAGAACACCAAGGTAAGTCAATTCTAATTATCCCAAGTGAATTCTAACATAAGATTACGAACATTAAACATAAATTCAATGTTCTTAACCTAGGGTTTTCAAGAAACTCAATTTAAGGTTTCAAGACTTAGGCTTTTGGGGTTCTTCTCAATTTCAGACCAGTAGTTACAAGACTTGAGCGTATACAGGTATGTGAGGCTAACTAACGGAATGTTCATAATTCTCCCTACGCCTCATTCTTCATACTTGTCAGTAATTTGACTCAGAATACAGTTTAGCCCTAGTTTCATGATATGTTGTAGAACTATTATCTTCTAGGGTTGCAGTTACAGAATTCGTTCATGGTTGTCAATTTGACTATCATGAACTCAACACGTAATATTTATAGACTTATGTATTGTTACAACATGAGTCTCAGTCTAGAAATTTTAGTATGCTCAGAAAAAATCATTGTTTTCAGTTTAGTCCAGCATGTCTATTTCAGTTCAATATTGTTCATTGTTGTTATGGTCTCAGTCTTTATTAATTAACCATAATTGAACATATGTGATTTTGCCCAAAGGCACATTCTTATGTATACATATACTTGGTCGAGGCCATTGACTGACGCACTACTAGGTCGATGCCATAGCGTGCATTTATTATTGGGCTGAGGCCCCACATATAAAATAGATGATTCAGATGTAGATCAAGGAGCGTTCATATCTCTACTTCCTTTGCTATCACAGTTTATAGTTATCAGTTTCATTTTTAGTTCCAGTACTTTATTGTTTCAGTTGCTTTACATACCAATACAATTCAAATGTGCTGATGTCCCTTTTTATTGCTTGGGAGGGCCTGCATCTCGCGATGTAGGCAACGATATACAGGTTGACGACCCAGCTATTTAGCAGTGCACGTACCAGCTATTGGTGAGCCCCAGATTCCTTCGGGGCGTTGTCAGCTATCCAGTTATTTTAGTTTTTAGACAGCTATATTATTCAGTATTCTTAGAGGCTTCATAGAAACAGTCCAGACAGGTAGATATTTGTTATGTTAGCCTTGTTGGCAGTTGTACTTAGTTGTTCAGTTGTTTTGATTTAGCCATGTTGGCTACTTTCTGATAATTTCAGATTGTCTAAGTATTTACGCACTATGATATTTCAGTCAGACTTTCAGTTAATCAGCATGTGTTAGTTTTATTTTATAAGTCAGTTCTGTTTTGGTATCACATGTTGATTCAGCCAGCCAGTTGGTTCACTCGGTCACATACAGTCAGGCACCGGGTGTCGTGTTACGTCCAGGCCCAGGTTCGGGGCGTGACAAAGCTTAGTATCAGAACCCTAGGTTCAAGTGTCTTAGGGAGTCTATGAAGTTGTGTCCAGTGGGGTTACTTTTATATGTGTGAGGGCCCGAAGCATATAAATAGTTGACCACCAAGACATTCAAGATTTGTTTCACTTCTTTCATCCTCTAGTTCTTGTAGATACAGCAATGCTTTTAGGAATTCTTCTAACTCGTGGGAATTACATATTTCAGAAATGGCTTCGAAAAGAAAGTATAATGAGAGAAATACGACTACTAGCCAGAGGGCTACCGTTGATGCAGTAACAGAAGGGGGCACTCAGGCCCAGACAGCCGCTACAACTAATGTTACAGCTATGCCTCCCAATGCTTCGGACGCGGATGTTAGAGGAGCTATTCAGCTACTCACTCAAATTTTGGTGAATCAGGCCCAGCGACAGGAAACGGCCCATGGCTCAAGTGCTAGCAGTAGATCAAACAGTTCTAGGACTCAGGAGTTTATGCGGATGAAGCCGCCGGTGTTCACAGGGTCAAAGAAGGATGAAGACCTGCAGAATTTCATTGATGGACTCCAGAGAGTGTTTTGAGTGATGCATGCCAATGATACAGAGGCAGCGGAGCTTAGATCTTTCCAGCTGCAAGATGTGGCTCATATTTGGTTTGAGACATAGGAACAGTCCCAAGGGTAGGATGCATCTTATGCTACTTGGGATGAATTTGCTGACGCTTTCATTGAGCACTTCATGCCAATTGAGGTTAGGGAAGCCAAGGCTATTGAGTTTGAGAATCTAAGGTAGAATGACATGATGGTTCAAGATTATTATCTCAAGTTCGTGTCTTTGTCCAAACATGCTCCTCACATGGTTCCTGACATGAGGGCCATGGTTAGAAGGTTTGTACTTGGGCTTAAATCAGAATTGCACAGGGATGCCAACACAGCTACTCAGAACGATAAGATGACTATTTCCAAGATACTGGAATTTATGCAAGGTAACAAGACTAGGATAAAGGAAGAAGAAGCCTGCAGAAGCAAAAAGATAGGGAATTCACCAAGAGGGCTAAGTCTACAGGAAATTTCAGTCAGGAAGGAACTCAAAGAGGCGGAAATCGCCAGTTCTTCAAGAATAGGTCTTCAGGACCTGCTCCATCTACAGTCAGTGTCCCATCTCAGAGGTCCAAGTTTAGCCAGAAAAGCCAGAATTTTGGAGTAGCCACATATCTTCCTTGCAGCAGGTGTGGGAGGAGACACCCAGGACCATGCCGTTCGGGCGCGAGTGGTTGTTTCGAGTGCGGTCAGTAGGGCCATTATCTGAAGTATTGCCCATTCGCAAGATAGAATACTGGGGGAAATGTAGCTCAGTCGACCGATTCGGCGGCTCTCCGAAATTCCCAAGCCCAGTAGGGGCGCGGGGCAGCAAAGTCCAGCAATACGGGTGGTGGTCAGAACTGTCTGTATGCACTATCAGGTCATCAGGATACAGAGGCTCACGGAGATGTTGTCACAGGTATGCTAACAGTCTTCACCTTCGATGTATTTGTTCTTATGGACCCAGGATCCACTCTATCTTATGTAAATATATTATGTAAACCCTTACATTGCTACGAAATTTAGGATAGAACCCGAATAATTGCATGAACCCTTTGAAGTATCCACACCAGTTGGGGAATCAGTTATAGCTAGACGTATCTATAGGGGTTGTCCAGTGTTAATCTACCGCTGCATCACCATAGCAAACTTAATAGAATTAGAGATGGTAGACTTTGACGTAATCATGGGTATGGATTGGTTAGAGTCCTGTTATGCCTCAGCGGGTTAAAGAACCAAAACAATAAACTTTGATTTACCCGATGAACTTATAGAATGGAAAGGTAATTCAGTAGCACCCAGGGGTAGATTTATTTCCTACCTTAGAGCCAGAAAGATGATTTTCAAGGGGTATATTTACCACTTAGTCCGAGTCAGGGATACGGATGCCCAGACTCCGACTCTTCAGTCAGTTCCAGTTTTCAGTGAGTTTCCAAAAGTCTTTCCAGATGACCTACCCGGAGTCCCTCCCGATAGGGAAATTGACTTTGGGATTGACCTACATCCCGGCACTAAGTCGATACCTATTCCGCCATATAGAATGGCCCCAGCAGTGTTAAAAGAGTTGAAAATTCAGTTAAAGGATCTTCTTGATAGGGGATTTATAAGGCCAAGTGTCTCACCTTGAGGCGCACCAGTCTTATTTGTCTGACAGAAGGATGGATCCTTGCGTATGTGTATAGAATACCGCCAGTTGAACAAGGCCATCATTAAGAACAAATACCCTCTTTCCAGAATCGACGACTTGTTTGATCAACTTCAGGGTGCTCAATATTATTCCAAGATTAACCTCAGATCAGGCTACCATCAGTTAAAGGTTAAGGAAGTTGATATTCTAAAAACAGCTTTTAGAACCCGCTATGGCCATTTTGAATTTATTGCCATGTCGTTTGGGTTGACGAATGCACCAGCAGCTTTCATGGATCTTATGAATAGAGTCTTCAAGACTTATCTCGAATTATTCATCATTGTGTTTATAGATAACATATTGGTGTATTCCCGTAGTGAGGCTGATCATGCAGAGCATCTCAGAATAGTGTTGTAGACACTCAAGGATCGTGAGATTTAGGCGAAATTCTCAAAGTGAGAGTTTTGGCTAAAGTCAGTGGCATTCTTAGGCCATGTGATTTCAGGTGAAGGTGTTACAGTGGACTTGGGGTTCGAATTTTGGACTCCGAGGATGGCGGTTTGGTTGTTCAGAATAGAGACCTTTCCTCCTTAGTCGTTAAAGTTAAAAAGAAGCACTATAAAGATCCCTACTTGTTGCAGCTAAAAGAAGGGATTCACAAGAATAAGACGACGACTTTCGAACAAGGGGGAGATGATGGTACCTTGAGGTACCGAGGCAGATTATGTGGTCCAGATGTTGATGGGCTCAGAGAACGAATTGTGTCAGAAGCTCACAACTCCAGGTATTCCATTCATCCAGGTTCCACGAAAATGTATCATGATCTTAAGGAGATTTATTGGTGGAACGATATGAAAAAGAATGTAGCTTATTTTGTGGCTAAGTGTCCAAACTGCCAGCAAGTGAAAGCCAAACACCAGAGGCCTGGTGGCTTGGCTCAGAATATTGATATTCCTGTCTGGAAATGGGAAATGATCAATATTAATGTCACGACCCGACTAGGGGCCATGACGGGTACCCGGGGCTAACCACCGAGCACCACTTATTTTATTACTCATCATACTCATTTAGCGTACATTCGTTAATTACATGCTCAAATCATAGGAAAATCATTTTTCATCTGGAAACATAATTACTCTTATATACATAAGCCCTTCGGCTATCAAAATAATAATGTAGATACAATAGTAACATCGTGAGACCATACTACCCACACATGCATATCTACGAGCCTCTACTGGAGTACTAGACATATGGACGGGACAGGACCCCGTCATGCCCAAAATACGTATATGTACACAAAAGAATGAACCAAATGGTACCTCCGGAATAATGGAGTGGTCCTGTAAATCTGCTGATAGCTCCTATGGATCTGCACTGTCTCCCTGTCTACATGTGGGCATGAACACAGCGTCCAAAGAAAACGGACGTCAGTACGAATATTGTACTGAGTATGGAAGGCATACATAATAATGATATATCAATGAAATACGGAGACATCGAATGAAGAGTGATCTGTAATTGACTGTCACTTAAAACTGAAATAATGCATGCTAACTTACTTCATAATCATCATCATATCATGTATGCATATGTGTATAAGTTGCCCGACCATATAGGTGCGGTGTGATAATCATTAGCCTGCGTCCAGGCCTCCCGCGTCCGGGATACCATCTCATGCCGCCCACTAGTGGTGTCTGCCCATGCCATCTAGACATGGTGTATACGCTGCCCGCTTCAGTGGTGTCTGCCTGGCCATGTAGGCGCGGTGTGATAGCATCATTTACATCTCATAGACTTATCATATTCTCATCATACTATTATCATGATACATGACTGGAAACTTAAGACAATTATACTCTATCGGGGTGACATAAGGTCGTGAACCCCCATTCTGTTATGGAGCATTCATAAGCATTCTGCCTCACCTTGAAGGAATTAGCATATAAGGTGAGTGTATACAATGAAAAACATAAATGTATCATAATAAGAATCATTAGCTTTGTAGAAACATAGTATCATGGGCCTTAGACTTTTCTGTTACACCTTGGAAAATTTTCCGTTAGCGTACAGTGAATAGGTTAGTGAAGAGCATGAGGTATACGATGATTCGGATGAGTGAGAGATATTATTTGATGATCCTAATCAAGGTTCAAAGACATTTGACTAAAAGGAAGAAGTTTGGCGAAGAAAGTAAAGGATATGTTATGTGTCGGGTAGGAATTATGGACGACGAGTTAATGATGGCATAATGATGTCTTAGAGATGATTAATGACGTCCCTTAGATTGGTATTGAGGTGTTAAACAAGTTTCAAGAAGGTTCCATAAGGATTGGAGATCAAACGAGTCGACGAGAACGAAATCGAAACAACTGGGCACTATACGGCCCAACATACGGACCGTATAAAATATACTGGCCGTATGTTAGGCCGTATATTTATCCAAGAGGAGCACCACCTACTGGACCAAACATACGGCCCGTATAAAATGTACGGACCGTATGTTGGTCCGTATAACTTGGTCGGGACAGGTTTCAACATTTAAAATAAGGGACCCTTTCTCATTTCATTTTCCACTCTCCTCTCTTCAAGAAAACTCTAGAACACTCTCTAATATCCATCCACAATAATTCAAGGGAAAACCAAGATCAACTACACCAAATCCATGAAAACAAGTGTGTGAAACCTAGCAAAAGCTCATCTATACCAAGAAAACTCAAGGGAAGTGAATTAGGGTTTTAGTGCAAGAAGAGAAGTTCCACTTAAGGGTTGTTCATCCATCATCTAAGGTAATTTTCATGATCATATCATGTTTTTTAAGGTATTGGAAGGCTAAGACACTTGAATTGTAGAAAGACATAGAAAATGGGTCATAAATGAGTGAATAGTGTCATTGTTGAATAGTGGTTGGGGTGAATCATGAATGTTGGTATGTTGTGATTGAGAATATGTTATAAATGAAATTTAGACCATGAAATAAGTATTATATATGAGAAAACGCGATAATTAGCTATAACCACAATTGTGGAGAAATTGAAGGGAAATGGTGAATTGTGGTAAATGTAGATAAACGATGATTGTTGCTTGCGATATTGTGAATGTTGTTATGAACGTTTGGGAGTTGATATACTATATGAGGAAAGTTGTATTAACAAAGGAGATGCTGCCCAAATTTTCCTAGAAATAGTATGCACGCTTAAGTAATTGATTGACTAACGTTCGTACGACCTCTCTTGAAGGTAGGAACGCGAATATTGAAGGGGAACGATCAAGCGGTGGAATAGCTAAAGGAAAAGGTATGTAAGGCTAGTCCCTTCTTTCTAAGGCATGAATCCTATAGTATGATGTCCCCTCCTTCTTCATGATTTTCCTACGTATCAAAAACTATGAGTCTACGATTATAAAAAGGAATCACAAGATAAAGAAAAGAGACACGTTATGAGCATGACTATATTGATGATGAATCTAAGTCTAGGAGTCCTAAAGCTCATGAACGACATTCCTACGAAGATGGCAATCCTTATACGATCCCTATGATACTATTTCTCTACCTCTCCCTGACTTTCTTATATTCCGGAACTACGAGTCAACATTGATAGAGATCTTCTTATGAGATAAAGATGAGGAATGCGTTATGAATATGATAATGAAGATGATAAACTGAAGTCTAAAGATTCTAGAGTTCATGGTATAATGTCTCTACCAAGCTAACGACATTAACTATAATCTATTGGTGTTACTTGTTGTATACACTCACCTTATATACTATTTCCTTCAAGGTGAGGCGGAATACCTATGAATGCTCCATAATGTAATCGGGGGGTTCTCGACCTTATGTCACCCTGACATTGTTATAGATTGTCCATAAGCTTTATTGCACGTCTTATGACCAATGTTCCACAAAGTTGCGAGTCTATGTTCATAGAGGATTTCATAGGAGATAAAGGTAAGAGATATGCTATATAAACGATAGTGGTAATATTGAGCTTAAGCCTAGAGATGATGAAATCTATCCTACGATATTCATACGAAGTCCATGCTAGGAATATGATGTGATTTTCATAGATTGTCTTTCAATTTAAATGTATGCATAAATGAAAGGTTACGATATGTTTATAAGATGTACGTGATGACAATGATGATGATGAAATATACTAATCCTTGTTATGATGTATGTGATATGGTCGAGCCACTACGTGGCCGAATACAGAAGATATGTATGTGATACTGTCGAGCCACTACGTGGCCGAATACGAATAATGTCGAGCCACTACGTGGCCGAATACGGATATTGTCGAGCCCCTAAGTGGCCGAATACGGATAATGTTTTGTGTGTATGAGCAGATACGATACTACGACGATGAATTATATGACATAATGATGTATACGTTGTGATGATTCATGTATGACGATTATGTATATATGATATATGTATGAAATGTATTCATCCCTAAAGGTCGCGCAGGTTTTGCCTTCACCGTATGACTTATGATTTTTCTATCATGCTTATTTCATTCATGCCTTACATACTCAGTACAATATTCGTACTGACGTCCGTTTTTTTTGGACGCTGTGTTCATGCCCACAGGTAGACAGGGAGACGGCGCAGACCTTAGGAGCTATCAGCAGATTTGCAGGAGCACTCCATTATTCCGAAGGTGCTACTTGAGTTTATACTTTTGTGTATATATATGTATGTATTTTGGGCACGACGGGGTCTTGTCCCGTCCCTATGTCTAGTACTCTAGTAGAGGCTCATAGATACGCAGTGTGGGTTATATCGTCTCACGAGGATGCTATTATGTATATGTATATTATTTTGATGGCCGAGAGGCATATGTATATGAAAGTAATTATGTTTTCAAAATGAAAGATGATTTTCTTATAATTGAGTATAAATTTGATAAAAGAGCATTAAATGAGTATGATGAGTAATAGAACGAGCGGTGCTCGGTGGTTAGCCCCGGGTACCCGTCGTAGCCCCTAGTCGGGTCGTGACATTTTCAGACTTAGACTCATCATTATCATGTTAATAATATCTCTTATTCTTAACTCATATGGCTATTCATGAGCATAGACTCTTAGTTTTTCCGGAATGTAGGAAATTCATGGAGGAGGAAGAAATATCATACTATAGATTCATGCCTTAGAAAGAAGGGACTATCCTTACATACCTTTTCGTTTAGCTACTCTATCACTTGAACGTTCCTCTCCAATATTCATGTTTCTACCTTCAAGAGAGTTTATACTCATACTAGATAATCAATAACATAAGCGTGTTTGAACTAAAGCTATAGAAAATTGAGCAGCGTCTCCTTTATTTATACTACTTTCTCCATATCCTATATCAACTCCCAAACGTCAATAAAAATATTCATAATATCTTCATCAATAACTTTTATCAATTTCATCATTATCCAATCCCCACAATTTCCTCTCAAGGTCATCCATAATCATGATCAAAATACAACTTCACCTTCGTTCTCATCTAATGTTTCTATCATGCTTTTAACATCATTCATAACGTAATTACAACCTCAACATATCAATATTCATGATTCATTCCCAACTACTATTCAAAAATGGCACTATTCCCACATTCATGACCCATTTTCTATCTCCTTCTACAATCCAAGTGTTTCAACTTTTCAATACCTTGAATAACATGGAAATACCATAAAACTTACCTTAGATAGTGTAGAAATAAGCCTTGAGTTGAAATATTTCTCTTGCACCAAAACCCTAGTTCACCTCCATTGATATTCCTTGGCTTGGATGAACTTTAATGTGTTTCTCACACTTAGTTTTGTTGATTTGATGAAGTTGATCATCAATTTCTCATGAGTTCTTGTATATGGAGGGTTTGGAAGGTTCTAGAGAATTCTTGAGTTGTGGAGAATGAAAAATGAAATTAAATAAATGAACTTGGGTTATTCTTTTATAAATTAAAAATCTGCCCCGTCGTCATTATACGGACACTTATACGGTCCGTATAAATTTATACGGTCCGTATAAGTGACCGTGAAATTGCTTCAACAAGCATCCCTTTATGTGTCAATTTGACGGCACATTATATGATCCATATAAATTTATACGGTCCATATAAGTGACCTTGAAATCACCCCGTCAACTCCTCACTTCTGTGTTCAATTTACGGCACATTATATGGTCCGTATAAGTGACCGTATAATCCCATCAGTGAGGGACTTCACTGTGACGATTCTGCGGTCCATTATACGGACCGTATAACATTATACGAACCGTATAATCGACCGTATAACTCATCCTTTCACTGATTTTTGTTCTCGTCACTTCGTTTGGTCTCCAATCCTTATGGAACCTTCTTGATACTTGTTTAACACCTTATTAACGATCTAAGGGACATTATAACTCTTCTCCAAAACATCATTAAGCCATCATTACTTCGATACTCATAAATCTTGCCCGACACACAACATATACCTTGGTTTCCTTAACAACTTTCGTCTTCTATCTCACATGTCTTTGAATTCTCATTTAGAACCATAAATTTTTATTTCTTACTTATAGAAACATCATATATGTCGTGCCTTTCATTAGTTTACTTACTGTACATTAACGAAAAAATTTCGGGGTGTAATAATTAACTTTGTAATAGGTCTACCTCGTTTAGCTAGGAGGCATAACTCTATTTGGGTGATCGTTGACCGGCTTACTAAGTCGGTGCACTTTTTGCCAATCAAGACCACAGATTCAGCAGAAGATTACGCCAAGTTGTATGTTAATGAAATTGTCAGATTGCATAGGATCCCAGTGTCTATTATTTCATATCGTGGTGCTCAGTTCAGAGCGAACTTCTGGAAATCTTTCTAGAAAGGATTGGGTACCATGGTGAACCTCAGCACAGCTTTTCATCCTCAAACAGATGGCCAGGCAGAGCGTACTATTCAGACCCTTGAGGACATGTTGAGAGCTTGTGTTCTTGATTTTAAAGGTAATTGGGATGATCACTTACCTCTCGTTGAGTTTGCTTATAATAACAGCTACCATGCTAGTATTGGGATGGGACCGTTTGAAGCTCGTTATGGGCGGAGGTGTAGATCACCGATTGGTTGGTTCGAAGTTGGTGAAGCAGAGTTGTTAGGACCAGATTTGGTCTATCAGGCTATGGAAAAGGTCAAGTTACTTCAAGAGCATTTGAAAACAGCTCAGAGTCGCCAGAAGTCTTACACAGATGTGAGAAGGAAAGATTTAGATTTTGAAGTTAATGACTGGGTATTTCTTAAAATCTCGCCTATAAAGTGTGTCATGAGATTTGGTAAGAATGGGAAGCTTAGTCCCCGCTATATTGGACAATACAAAATTCTTCGAAAGATTGGTCAAGTGGCTTATGAGCTTGAGTTGCCACAAGACTTGGTTTCCATACACCTAGTATTCCATGTGTCCATGTTGAGAAAGTGTGTGGGAGACCCGTCGTTGGTTATCCCAACTGATAACATAACAGTTAAAGATGGTTTGACTTTTCAGAAAGTCCCGGTAGCAATCCTTGATCGCCAGGTTCGCAAGTTGAGAACTAAGGGGGTAGCCTCAGTAAAGGTTTTGTGGAGAAGTCAGAAAGTTGAAGAGGCTATATAGGAAGCCGAAGAAGACATGAAGTCCAGATATCCCTATCTCTTTGAAGAATCAACAGAAACCATTGAAGGTATTGTACTTTCCTCTCTAAGATTTGTCCTTCTATAGTTTCCACGTTATCAGTATTCAGCCAGTTAGACAGTCAGCTTAGTAGTTACTCAATTCAACAGATAATTCAGTTCAGCCCCTTTCAGTTCAGTTTTCATGTGCTCATGTCAGTTAGTGTGCACATGTCTCAACAGTCCCTTTTAACTAAAATCCATCCATCATTCGAGGATGAATGATCCCAAAGGGGAGATATTGTAACACCTCAAACCTTTAACTTAAACTTTGACCATAATTCTAGACGTAAAAAACCAGATAAAGAATATGGGAATTGGAAATTTCTCTTCAATTGTCAGATGGGGATTTACGCCCCAGAATACGGACCATATTTCAGTATACGGCCCGTATTAATAATCGTAATTTGGCATCTAAATCACTATGCATTCCGGAATTTGGCTTGGGGAATTTATATTGTTAAATATTGACCGTATTTTGGACTATGGCTCGTAATTTATGGTTGTATTTGAGGAGGAAAATAAAGCAGTGCTTCTGTTTTGAAATATGTTAAATTACAGTCCAGGTTTACGGACCATAATTCAGAATACAGACCGTATTCTAGTCCGTATTTCTCAGCCCGCACCAGAAACTATAAATACCTAGTTTCAGTTCTAATTTTTATTTTTACAAGTCCCTAAACCCTAGAACGACCTATTCTTCTCCTCCATCACCAAGAACACCAAGGTAAGTCAATTCTAATTATCCCAAGTGAATTCTAACATAAGATTACGAACATTAAGCATGAATTCAATGTTCTTAACCTAGGGTTTTGAAAAAAACCCATTTAAGGGTTCAAGACTTAGGCTTTTGGGGTTCTTCTCAATTTCAGACCAGTAGTTACAAGACTTGGAGCGTATACAGGTATGTGAGGCTAACTATCTACGTTAGGAAATGTTCATAATTCTCCCTACCCCTCATTTTTCATACTTATCAGTAATTTGACTCAGAATGCAGTTTAGCCCTAGTTTCATGATATGTTGTAGAACTGTTATCTTCTAGGGTTGCAGTTACAGCATTCGTTCATGGTTGTCAATTTGAATATCATGAACTCAGCACGTAATCTTTATAGACTTATGTATTACCACATGAGTCTCAGTCTAGAAATTCAGTATGCTCAGAAACAGTCAATGTTTTCAGTTCAGTCCAGTATGTCTATTTTAGTTCAGTATTGTTCATTGTTATTATGGTCTCAGTATTTGTTAATTAACCATAATTGAACATATGTGATTTTTCCCAAGGGCACAGTATTATGTATACGTGTACTTGGCCGAGGCCATTGACTGATGCACTACTAGGCCGAGGCCATAGTGTGCATTTATTATTGGGCCGAGGCCCCACATATACAAACACAGATAAAACAGATGATTCAGATACAGAGAATGGAGTATTCATATCTCTACTTCCTTTGCTATCACAGTTTACAATTATCAGTTATCAGTTTCAGTTTCAGTTCCAGTACTTTATTGTTTCAGTTGTTTTACATATCTTTACAATTCAAATGTGTTGATGCCCCTTTTATTGCTTGGGGGGCCTGTATCTCGAGATGCAGGCAACGATATATAGGTTGACGACTCAGCTATTTAGGAGTGCACGTATAGCTATTGGTGAGCCCCAGATTCCTTCGGGGCGTCGTCAGCTTTCCAGTTATTTCAATTTTTGGACAGCTATATTATTCAGTATTCTTAGAGGCTTCATAGACACAGTCCAGACAGTCAGATATTTGTTATGTTAGCCTTGTTGGCAGTTATACTCAGTTGTTCAGTTGTTTTGGCTTAGCCATGTTGGCCACTTTCAGATATTTTCAGATTGTCTAAGTATTTCCACATTATGATATTTCAGTCAGACTTTCAGTTAATCAACATGTGTTAGTTTTATTTTATAAATCAGTTATGTTTTGATATCACATGTTGATTCAGCCAGCCAATTGGTTCGCTCGGTGGGGCGTGACACTTTTTGTACCGGGCCATCCTTCTACCCAATACCGACAAACTCATGTGACGCATGGAAGAGAACTATGTATTGTGGAGCATTACCATGTCACCTGCATCACTTTTGTCACCAAATAACTGAAATAGAAATCAAACTCAAAGTAAGTGCTCAAAATGGCAGAGTCTCGTGCTGATAACATGTTATGAAATACTATTTTTAGTACAAGACAACAAGAGATATAGCCAAAGAAGCTGGGGGAGATAGAGAGAGAGAGAGAGATTTTATCGTTCTTTCAATTGATGTTCAAATGAACTGAATTGAAAGAAAAGAAGCTTCTTTTCAGAAGCTGCTAACAAGCTGCCTACTTGAGCTACTTGCAAGCTACATGCTTGATTGCAAGCTTATCCGAGAAAACGTGTATTTGAATGGATATCCATAATACGCTCTATTTATAACAACAGACAAATAGCCTAACAAAGATGCTTTATTGACTATAATTAGAAGAGAAAATTGAAATATTCAAACAGTAACCGGTAGCTAAATATAAAAAATCATTTAGATGATGTCATCTTAATAATTCAATTTTTTTTTCTTTCTCCTTTATTGATATTTCTAAGAGAAGTTCTCTACTATCAATCAAACATGAAGAAAAATAAATATTTTTTAGATATTAAAAACTCAATTCTGATTTATAGTGGAGAGTGAATTGTGTTCACATGATCATCCATGCAACATCATCAACTGAATTTTCATTCAAAACTTCAATACAAATTATATGAATATAAATATCAAGAATAAAACTAAAATTACAATTTACACTATATAACAGGGGAGAACAGTTACACTACTATGGTTGCTACAACACTTTTCAAAGCAAAGGGGAAATTCTTATTTCTTTTTTCTTTCCTTTTGGTAGGAGAAAGACATATGCGTCCGCCCCCTATATATTTGATACCTTCTCCAACAAATGAAACTAATAACCTCAACCTCTTTAGTCATCCCATCAATTACTCATCGATCAAAAAAATGAGTAAATTCAACTAATCATTTTATCCCACCAACAAAGAAATGCCCTTTTCTGACGAATCATATAGTTTTATGATTTCACCGACTAAAAAGTTTATCAAATGAATTGTAATTACAATTGAAACGATCGAAAAGGAAATCTGAGTTAATATATGCTCTAAGGTTGAAAATATCATAAAAAATCTTTAAAAAAAAGTCCCTTAATCACATAATTCTAAAATGAAAATCGGGAATTGAATTCATTATAAGATCTATTTATCTTTTTTAGAAGACGGTATGCCGCCACTCAGACTCGAACCGAGATGCATTAGCACAAGCTTCGTGACCCAAATCAATCAAGGCTTTGAAAACTCTACACATACAGCTTAGAAATTATGCACTAAAAGGCACAAAAAGAGAAAAGAAGAATACATGAACAGAGTGCTTGAAAGTTTGTTACAGGATGCTTTGGCATTTTTTTGCCGAACTAAGATGAGTATTTTATAATGTTATTAGTGAAGAAGACAAGATTGCAAAATAACAACGAATAACAATGAGACTTAGGGCCTGTTTGTAAAGCCACCAGGTAATTGAAATTGGGTGTGCTTACACAGTTTAGCTTGTGTATTTGACTAAGTAATTACTTGGTTAGGTGGGAATTGAATGTAATTGAGAGGGTGTAATTACACTCTCTAATTCTCGAGAGGGAAGCGGGTGGGGGGGCTGAGAATCGGGTGTAATTACAGGGTTCCTTTTTAGTTTTTTTATTTATTTTCTTTTTTAATTCATTTTTATTTCTATTATTTAATTTCTTTTTTTTTCACTTTTTAATTATTTTTCTTTTTATATGATTTATCTTTTATTTCCTTTCTTTTCATTCCCAACCTTTATTTCTTATAGTTCCATATAATTGCTCATATTGTTTTTTATTTTATACTTTTAGCTTAACTGTGTTATTATTCTAATTTTTGAAGCTACACCTCTTAATATTAGAAAGATTGAATCATTAACAAACTTAGCATATAATGAGTGATGTTATTAAAGTAGAATTTCATTGTGAATGATGTTATAGACTTATATTTTCTCTTTCTTTTGAATTTTATTTACTTAAGTTACGTTGGAACTTACTTATGTTATGTTGGAATTTGACATAAGAATATTATGTTAAACCTTTTCTTTTGGATTTTGAATTTAGGTTATATTTTCGATTTTAATTTATTTGCTTTAGTATTATTGACTTGTTATTTCACATTTTATGCTGTTTATTTTTCACTTACAATTCATAGATTTCTTTTTTTACCAAACATTTGAATAATATTTTGGCATTATATTTATAAATATTAATTCTTTTGTCAAACATCCAATCCATGAGGTTCTGACAAAAAAGTCTACTTTTAATTTTTAGAAGTAATTAAAATTAAAATATTATTAATTTAAAAAATATATATATGATTATTAATTAATATATTTTCAAGAAACAATGTGTTGTTAAATACTCAATTTAATATTATTTATAAAGACACATATTTTTCAAATATTAATTGTAATTTTTGATAATTAAATCTTATTTTTAAATTAAACTAACTGTGTAATTACACTTGTGCAATCAAACAACACGCTTGTAAATACACTGTAATTACGTTATGATAAACAAACTGATCATTGTAATTACAATACTTGTATACGGTAAAAATCGGATATATGTTAAACCGGTGAGATCAAAGACCGAAGGAAGAAAAGAACAAGAACATGCATGAAGGCTCCCGTTCTAAACTGGAGGAATGTTTGGACCGGAGCAAAGGAAGGGCGTCATTTGGTCCGGTTCCCCCATGACCGGGTAGATCGTTGTCATTGGTCCGTTTGGTCGAGGCCGTTAGCCAGTTTGATCGTGGCCGGTGGTCCGGGAGATCCGTTGCGCGGTTGTCACGCGTCGATAGCGTCTTGCCATGTTCAACTGTCAATCGTACGGGTGTCAGATCGTACGGTCAACCTAATCCAACCTAACCCAACTTAGAGCTTTTTCATTATTATTTTATTGTTCCTGTTGTATGAAGCCCATGGGACACTACTATAAATAAGGGGCATTGTCCTCCTCTTAGGGAGTTGGCTCCTTGATATCAAGAACTCTTGTAATAGCAAAATATATATAAATCTCCCTCTCGAACATCAGATTCGATCCACATTTGTTGTGCTTATTTCTTATGTTTCTTAAGTCAAATAATGCTTATGCATTAGTAGATACACGAGTCTATAGCAAACTGTTGATTATAAGTTGTTTCTCTACAGCGTATTCATACACTTCTTCTCTCTATCAAATAAGTTCAAGATATAACCACATATCATATACCTCACCTATAATTTTGATTGATTATCCAAAATCGGGGTAAATAGTTTGGCGCCCACCGTGGGGCCAGGATAATAGTGGTCTTTTATCTTGATCTCTACCTTACCCATCTAAATCAAAAAACACCTTTTGTTCGTCTCTGAAAAAAACGGACTAAATGGCCGACAGTGGGCAATCTGGTCACGTCAACAACAACGAGATCGTGGCCTAAAACAAAGGCAGCGGGCCACGAGAATTGCCAAACCCTGCTGACCCTAACCCCGTTAATTCAAGGGAGGTCCTCAACCGTCAAAGCACCGTGTACCAGGAGGATGCCACCTTACCGGCCACTGATCCTCTAAATACCCACAATTCTGTTACTTTGTCCCAGGCACAGGGCCGGAAAGAACCGGGTACACCTAATGACAATATTGACTTACGTTTAATCTTTGAAATGTTGCAGAAACAGAGAACAACGATTGTCGAACAAGGGATCGCAATCGCCCGGTTGCAAACCCGAGGGGATACAATGACCCCGGAGAAGACAAGTGGTGTTGCTGAACCCAGAAGGGATGAGGCACGGGTTATTGAGAGCAATGGATCCGGAGCTGGCTCCTCCACCGAGGTTCTAAAAATGCTCGAAATTTTTGTAAAGCGGGTAGACTCGACCGAAAAGAGGGTCAAAACATACAACTCTCAGGTGGATCAAATCCCGACGGCTCCGCCTTTACTGAAAGGGTCGGATTCGAAGAGGTACATCCAACGGCCATTTCCTTAGAGTGCAGCTCCAAAACTAATCCTGAAGAGATTCAAGATGCCGGATATCCAGAAATATGACGGCACAACAGACCCACACGAACACGTGACCTCGTACACGTGCGCCATAAAAGGAAATGATATGGAGGAGGATGAAATTGAATCGGTATTGCTGAAAAGGTTCGGGGAAACTTTGTCAAAAGGAGCATTGACATGGTACGACCATCTACCCGAGCATTCGATCACCTCCTTCGAAATGCTCGCCGATGCCTTCGTCAAAGCTCACGCCGAAGCCAAAAAGGTGCAGGCCCGTAAGGCCGGCATTTTCCGTATAACCCAAAGAGACGACGAGTTACTGCGTGAATTCGTCAACCGATTCCAAAGGGAACGGATGGAACTCCCCCCGGTTCCAGAAGAATGGGCTGCACAAGCTTTCACTAAGGGGCTCAATGTTCAGAGCTCAACAGCTTCGTTCAAATTAAAGAAAAGTTTGCTGGAGTACGAGGCTGTGACATGGGATGATGTCCATAACCCATACGAGTCGAAGATTCGGGTGGAGGATGATTAATTCGAGCTTCCCCCGGGGCCAATAAATGGGAACAAAAGTTTTAAGAGGCCAAGAAAGGGTTACGAAACGAAGGCTGAATCGTCGAGGGAAAGGTATCGGCCATACTCCCATTCAGAGAAGCAAAGCTTTAGGCTGGAGAAATCGAGGGTTAGCCCAAGCCGTTTCTCCGGTCGGGGTAATAACTGGTCGAGCGCCCGTCGAACAGTCGGGCTTTCTCATTCAGGAGCGATTCCGGAAGCTCTGCCAGCAACAAGGACTCACCAAAGATATCGGAGAACAACTTCAACGTCAGTACCTCGGGCCTCATCTCAGCCATTGGTCGTGTCCCGGATGTAAGATGGCCGAGACCTCTAAGGTCGGATCCGGGCCAACGGGACCCGAGCATGGTGTGTGAATACCATGGAACCTATGGTCACAGAACCAAGGATTGTCGCCAGCTGAGAGAGGAGGTAGCCCGGTTACTGAAGAATGGTCATCTCTGAGAACTGCTGAGTGAACGAGCCAAAAGTCACTACAAGGAAAGGGAAGCTCATCGAAGGGCTGAGCCACTAAAGCCCCAGCATATAATCAACATGATAGTTGGGGGTATAGATGCCCCTCGGGGGCCGGTGATGAAACGGGCCAAGGTTTCTGTGGTTCGCGAAAAGCGCAGCCGGGATCATTTACCCGAGGGTTCTATCTCTTTCAGTAACGAGGACGCAGAGGGCATAATTCAACCACACAATGATGCATTGGTAATTTCTGTACTTATCTTTAAAACTAAGGTTAAACGTATTTTGATTGACCCAGGTAGCTCGGCCAACATCATCCGGTGGAGAGTGGTCGACTAACTAGGGCTGCTCGATCAGATCGTACCGGTAGCCCGGGTACTCAGCGGGTTCAACATGGCGAGCGAAACCACAAAGGGGGAGATCTCATTGCCCGTGAACATCGATGGCACTATCTAGAAAATGGTGTTCTATGTAATTGAAGGGGACATGAAGTATAATGCATTGCTGGGTAGACCTTGGATACATAGCATGAGGGTCGTGCCCTCAACATTGCATCATCTGCTGAAATTCCCAACCCCGGAAGGGATAAAAACCATCCGAGGTGAACAACCTGCTGCAAGGGAGGTGTTCGCGGTCAGAGAAGCGACGTATCGGCCTAAAGAATCGGTTCACAAGGAAGAAGATCTAACCAGAAAAGTGGACACCAAATAGCAATCAAAGTACATCGAGTCGGATCCGGGGTATGAAGAGGGTGATTTCGATGTACACAGATCATTTGTCATGCCAGATGACTCGGATGCAACTAAGTCGACTGTCGAGGAGCTGGAGCAGATCATCTTGTTCGAGTACTTACCGGACAGAAAGGTATACCTGGGCACGGGGTTAACCCCGGAGCTCAGGAACAAGTTAATCGAATTTCTTCGAGCTAACGCAGATTGCTTCGCATGGTCCCATATAGATATGACAGGTATATCACCATAAGTAGCAGCTCACAAGCTTAGCTTGGACGCGAAGTTTCCCCGGTGAAGCAGAAGAGAAGGCCCATGGCGGAAGCAAAACACGCCTTCGTAAAAGACGAGGTAACAAAGCTTTTAAAAATAGGTTCTATCCGGGAGGTAAAGTACCCGGATTGGCTAGCTAACGTGGTAGTGGTGCCCAAGGAAGGTAATAAATTTCAAATGTGTGTTGATTACAAAGATTTAAATAAAGCATGCCCGAAGGATTCATTTCCGTTGCCTCACATCGACAGAATGATTGATGCAACGGCCGGGCATGAGATGCTAAGTTTTCTCGATGCTTACTCCGGGTATAACCAAATTCGGATGCACCCGGAGGATCAAGATAAAACATCCTTCATTACCCGGTATGGGACTTACTGTTACAATGTCATGCCTTTTGGATTAAAAAATGCCGGTGCAACTTATCAACGCCTAGTTAATGAGATGTTCGAAGAACAAAAAGGAAAAACAATAGAAGTTTATATTGACGACATGGTAGTCAAGTCCCTGGAAACAGAGGACCATTTAAAACATTTGCATAAAACCTTCGACGTGCTCCGCAAGTATAACATGAAGCTCAACCCGGAAAAATGCGCCTTCGGGGTAAGGTCCGGCAAATTTTTGGGTTTCATGGTGTCAAACCGGGGGATCGAAATCAACCCGGACAAGATCAAGGCCATCGAGGATATCGAGGTGGTGAATAATGTCAAAGGGGTACAGAGGCTCACCGGAAGGATAGCGGCGTTGAGTCGCTTCATATCGAGGTCCTCAGACAAGAGTCATCGTTTCTTCTCCTTACTAAGGAAGAAGAACGACTTCGTTTGGATGCCGGAGTGCCAAAGAGCTTTGCAAGAGTTGAAAAGATACTTGTCCAGCCCACCGTTGTTACACACACCAAAAGCGGAAGAGCAGCTTTTTCTCTACCTCGCTGTCTCCGAGGTAGCGGTAAGTGGCGTTTTGGTCCGAGAAGAATCAGGTATGCAATTCCCTATCTATTATGTGAGTAGAACTTTGGGGGATGCGGAGACCCGTTATCCCCACTTGGAAAAATTGGCATTGGCACTGGTAAGTGCTTCTAGAAAGCTCAAGCCCTATTTTCAATGCCATCCAATATGTGTAGTAACTACTTACCCCCTGAAAAATATAATGCATAAACCAGAATTATCGGGTAGACTAACTAAATGGGCTGTAGAAATTAGTGGGTATGATATCGAGTACAAACCCCGAATGGCCATCAAGTCCCAGATCTTGGCCGATTTTTTGGCAGACTTTACCCCGGCTATGGTCCCCGAGGTTGAGAAAGAACTTCTACTAACCTCGGGGAAAGCCTCGGGTATTTGTTCGCTACATACGGACGGGGCCTCGAACCTCAAAGGTTCCGGGCTAGGAATCGTCCTTAGAACCCCGGCCGGGGATGCCGTTAGACAGTCCATTAGAACTGCTAAATTGACTAACAATGAAGCCGAGTATGAGGCTATGATTGCAGGTTTGGAATTGGCCCGAAGTATGGGGGCCAAAATAATCGAGGCAAAGTGCGATTCGCTTTTGGTCGTAAACTAGGTGAACGGCGTCTTCAAGGTCAAGGACGAATGGATGCAGAGGTATCTTGAAAAAATCCAAGTAATACTACATCGATTTAAAGAATGGACCATACGGCACATACTGAGGGAGCAGAACAGTGAAGCCGATGAATTAACAAATTTGGGATCCTCGGTCGAAGGGGAGGAAATCAACCCCGGGACAACGGTGCACTTGTTAAAAATGGCGATAGAAAACGGACACACCGAAATAAAGACAATGGGTTTAACTTGGGATTGGCGCAACAAGTACATCGACTACTTGCATGATGGGAAGCTCCCGAAAGACCCAAAAGAATCACGATCATTAAGGACCAAAGCTGCACGTTTTTGCTTGGTAGACGGCCAATTGTATCGACGGTCTTTCTTCGGACCCCTGGCCAAGTGTTTGGGTCCCGGAGAAACGGAGTATGTGATGAGAGATGTGCACGAAGGAACCTGCGGCAATCACTCCGGTGCCGATGCTCTGTTCTGAAAGATTATCAAGGCCGGTTATTATTGGAACCGGATGGAGGAAGACTCAAAGAATTTTGTCCGTAAATGCGATGGGTGTCAGAGACATGCTCCGATGATTCATCAGCCCGGGGAGTTGCTGCATTCGGTGGTGTCGCCCTGGCCTTTCATGAAGTGGGGAATGGACATCGTCGGTCCATTACCATGGGCACCAGGTAAAGCCCGTTTTATTCTGTTTATGACTGAATATTTCTCCAAATGGGTCGAAGCGCAGGCCTTTGAAAAAATCAGAGAGAAAGAAGTCATTGACTTCATATGGGATCACATCATCTGTCGTTTCGGCATCCCCACTGAGATAACTTGTGATAACGGGCCCCAGTTCGTGGGTGGAAAAGTCAATAAATTCCTCGAAGGGTTGAAAATCTAGAAAATTGTATCAACTCCGTATCACCCGTGTGCGAACGGACAGGCAGAATCCACGAACAAGACAATAATCCAAAATCTGAGGAAAAGACTTGAAGCATAAAAGCATAATTGGAGAGAAATATTACCGGAGGTATTATGGGCTTACAGAACCACATCGAATTCAAGCACGGGGGAAACTCCTTTCTCGCTAGTCTACGGGGCTGAAGCTCTTATTCCCGTGGAAGTAGGAGAATCGACCCTCCGGTTCCGATATACAACCGAGGAGTCAAACGAGGAGGCCATGGCTATAAGACTCGACCTCACGGATGAACTTCGCGAAAGCGCGTCGGTCCGTATTGCAGCCCAGAAACAGAGGGTGGAAAGGTACTACAATCGGAGAACCAATTTTCGTCATTTCCAGGTTGGGGACTTGCTGCTTCGAAAAGTTACCTTGAACACCAAGAATTGCAACGAAGGAAAACTGGGTCCGAACTGGGAAGGACCGTACAAGATAACCGAGGTAACGGGCAAAGGATCATACCAGCTGGAGTCCATGGACGGGCAAAGGTTGCGCAATAATTGGAATGTGGCTCATCTGAAAAGATACTACTGCTGAGGTATGAACTCCCCATGCTTTTCTATTTTGACCCTTCTTTCTTGTAGGAAACCGAGTACCGGGCAAAGAAAAGAAGCAAATTCTGAAAAACACGTGTTGCACTCTTTTCCTTAGTGCGGTTTTGTCCCAAAATGGGTTTTTCGATAAGGTTTTTAATGAGGCAACAAGTACAACATGTTACTTGACAAAGATAAAGGACAAACATCAGGATTCTCGGGGTCACACCCAACGAATGGGGACTTAATAGCACTCACCCGATCTTGCAGCTTGGCTAAGAGCTAGGGGACTATCACACCCACTCCGGAGTTTGCCCCGGTTAGCCGAAATCGGAGGCCGCCCTCAACAAACAAAACCAGACCAAAAAATGTTAGGTTTCGGTGTAAGGACCAAACGATCAAAATGAATCGTGTCCATGCAATATTTGCTACGGCAAAACAAAGAACCGGACCTTCTGCATTATGTTCCGATGTAAGGACCAAACGATCAGAATGAATCGTGTCCATTTCGCACTTGCTATGGCAAAGGCAGGAGGGAAAAGTTCATTCTCATGTATATAAATACTTGCAATGCAAAAATTATCGAAAGTTTGGATAATATTCTCGAAATGTCCTACTGGTAAAGCACTTTACCCCGAGGATTACTGCCGTATTTCGGCACTACTTCATTCATATGCCCGATACCGAGCGCTACGGTCGAAATTCGACAAAGGCAACAAGGTAATAGCGAACCGAGCCAAAATTGTTAACTCCACAAACAGGGACTTTTACATCAAAATCCAGCTAAGGCTGAGGTTCAGGTGTCCGAAAAATACCGGCCCTAAAAGGTAAAAATAGCCAAAAAATTCCGGCTCTAAAAAATGCCCGACGTGATTCAGAGACGTCCGAATTCACAAAGCATTAATAAGTCCCACGGGCAAAAACTCAATAAAATTCTCGGACAAAATGTACCGAATGAGGTAAAATGTCGATATATAGGCACAGTCAGAAACAATGACTCCTTAAAAACGAAATCGACAATTCGGGCGGGAACCATAACAAATATTCAAGCGAAGTGAAGAGTCAAGGAAAATACATGTTCCATTTATACGAAGGATTTTTACATTGAAAACTCCTACAAAGGCAAAAAATAACAAAAGGCTAAGTACAGGACCTAATCTATCCGGAATGGCTGGAGCCGGAGTGCTCGGACACTGTCCGCTCGGAGTCATCAGAGTCGGTTCTGAGGGCACCCTTTGCCTCTTCCTCGATTCTTTTAGCCTCGAGCTTAAGGGTGAAAGGATAAGTGTACACGTACAAAAAACCTTCCCGGTGGTCGGTGACTGATTCACTTGGCCCGGGGGCAAAGACTTGGACCTAACGGGTCTCCCACCCACAATCAACCCAGACTATGTCGAGCTTTTCCTCAATAATGGATGAGGGATATCGCCTCACATCGAACCCCCTATCGGATACCGAAAAAGGTTTTTCGACCTCGAGGTCTTTGTTAAAGTTGGGCTTGGCCGGTATAATATCCGAGGCAGTGGGCTCGAAGGTGCTCTTTGCTTTAGCTGGAGATGAAGGCTCAGTTCCTTGAGATGAAACCGAGGGAATATCGTGGAAAGTGGTTTCAGACATTTGAAAGTATGAAGGGAAGAAGTTGAGTGGATTCGGAAAGGAGGTGAAAAAACAGTAAGGAAACAGATGGTTGGAGAAATGGCAGAATAAGAAGCAGCAACACTCAAACACGAACGATGAGTGGGGAAAATGGCAGTGTCGTTTCTGCAGTGCAAGCAGCAGATCAACAAGAAATGTGGGTTCTTCAAATAATTATGACTCAAGTTTATGGAATGTGTAAAGAGGCGAAAGACTTGAGGCAGAGAGTTTGGTTGAAGAGGTAAAACGTTCAAATGAGGGGTAAAAGACCTTATATAGGCATGGGGCTGTGACGGTTACAATTCCCCAGCCAACCGAGGAGCGCCACGTGTCCCCGTAATTAATGAGGAATGACATGAAACGACGTGCGTGTGGCGGTTGTCAGAGCGGACCATCCGGGATGAGACACGTGGCCGACGGCAGAAGAACGTGGCGCAACTGTTCTGGCCAAAAATGAAAAGATAACAACGGGCGAATGGAGTCACCGGTTCGAGATTCATCCACTCCCCGTCACTCCGACAAATCTACGATACGGGAAGTGTGGGGACTATCTGTATACGGTAAAAATCGGATATACGTTAAACCGGTGAGATCAAAGACCGAAGGAAGAAAAGAACAAGAACGTGCATGAAGGCTCCCGTTCTAAACCGGAGGAATGTTTGGACCAGAGAAAAGGAAGGGCGTCATTTGGTCGGGTTCCCCCATGACCGGTCGATCATTTCCATTGGTCCGTTTGGTCGAGGCCGTTAGCACGTTTGATCGTGGCCGGTGGTCCGGGAGATCCGTTGCGCGGTTTCCACGCGTCGATAGCGTCCTGCCATGTTAAACTGTCAATCGTACGGGTGTCAGATCGTACGGTCAACCTAATCCAACCTAACCCAACTCAGAGCTTTTCATTATTATTTTATTGTTCATGTTGTATGAAGTCCATGGGGAACTACTATAAATAAGGGGCATTGTCCTCCTCTTAGGGGGTTGGCTCCTTGATATCCAGAACTCTTGTAATAGCAAAACATATATAAATCTCCCTCTCGAACATCAGATTCGATCCACATTTGTTGTGCTTATTTGTTACGTTTCTTAAGTCAAATAACGCTTATGCATTAGTAGATACACGAGTCTATAGCAAACCGTTGATTATCAGTTGTTTCTCTACAGCGTATTCATACACTTCTTCTCTCTATCAAATAAGTTCAAGATATAACCACATATCCTATACCTCACCTACAATTTTGATTGATTATCCAAAATCGGGGTAAACAATACTGTGTAATTACTAGGCATTGTAATTACTACCCTAGTAATTGCACCAATTCCAATTAACGGGTGGCTTTCCAAACAGACTCTTACATACGACTCTTCGATTTCTACAATGCATGAAATGTTTCTGACTTTTAAATTTTTCTCTATACTGAATCATTAAATATGTAAATGAAGAAGACCACTAAAATAGATTAAATGAATCGGGTCTACATTATTTTTAAAAACTCCTCAAATTTAGCTTAGAGCATAATGAAATGATTTATCAAGTGGTTAATCCATTTAATAGATTTATTTATTTTTTGTTAAGAGTATAAATTTACTACATAGTTGGTACAAAAATTGTTGAAGTTGCACGATCTAAGTGTTTATCCTGATCAATACCTAATTTTCGTCTACGGATAGAACACATTGCTCTACTTGTTCTACGTACGTGTTTGCCCAATAATAATGAACAGGAAAGTAAAAGACACAATGGTTTTTATGTGGAAATCACCCGGCTCACAAAGGCGATAAAAACCATGACCTACACCTCTGTAGGATTTTCCTCAAAACTCCACTACAACAATGAGCCTCTGCAAATTAAAGTTACAACCTCTGTAATCTAGAAACTAACCAATAATTCCTATCTTCCTAGTCAACCTCTGACTAGCAAGCAATCTTCAAGTTGATCCCCAACTTGAAGTTGAATTTACAACGTTTTGTATCTAACTGTAATGCTTATAATAAAGCAGATAAAGATACAACTCGATAACCAACCTAATACAAGTTTTCTAGACTCGAGACTACAAATATAAACTTTGTTCTACAGCTTCTTCAATCTTCTTCTCATACTAGGGACACGCCTACATTCTGAAGATTCTTGATATATCTCTTGATCGCTCAATATTTTTAAATCTCTCTTGGTGCGTGTGTAAACCTTCTTCTTGTAAAGACTTGGATATTTATAACAATGAGTTCACAGTAGGTCGCAAACAGAAAATCCTATTCGAGTAGGCCCATGAGATGTTGGGGTTTGTGTTGTATTTTTATTCTTGCCTTGTTGAGTCTGTTTCTTGTCCTTGTAGAAGTCTTACTAATCCCAACAAATATGGCAAGGAAATATGCATACTTGACCGCCAAGTCTTTACCATAAATCTGCAAATCCTAGTTGTTGTAGGACTTGCGCTGGAACATGTTCACAAACCTATTTCATTCACCTGGTTCGTCTGTGTCATGCCCCGAACCATGGCCTGGGCGTAACACGACGTTCAGTGCCTGACTGCATGTGACTGAGCGAACCAATTGGCTTGCTAAATCAACATGTGACATCAAAACATACTAACACATGCTGATCTACTAAAAGTCTGTCTGAATATCATAAATGCAGAAATACTGAATAAGCCCGAAAGTCTGTATAAGTAGCCAACAAGGCTAACACAAAAGCCCGCTAAACATTTGACTGATTGCAACTATACTCTATGAAGCCTCTAAGAATTATAAAGTCTGACTATTTACCGAGACAAGGCCCTCGGCATACCTGACTGACTAGAAATACTAAAAAGACTGTAAACTGTGATAACACCCCGAGGGAACTGCGGCTCACCAAATAGCTGGTACGGTAATCCTAGCGCTCTGAATCGACAACCTGTAAATCATTACCTGCATCGTGAAATGCAGGCCCTCGGGTAATAAAAGGGGAATTCAATAAATTTGAATTGCACTGGTATGTAAAGCAACCGAAAGAAAGAACTATAAATATTGAAACTGAAACTGAACTGATAACTGATAACTGAACAGAAATAAGAAAGTAAAGATATGAATACTACTTATTCTAAATGACGAACTACCTATTTATCTGAGTCAATAATCTGCGTCCTGTGGCCCAATATATATGTCCACAAATTGCAGCCTCGGGCCCAAGTATACGTATACATAACTGCGGCCTTAGGCCCAATAACACAGGTGATCATCATTAAACAATTTACATAAAAGAACTGAGAATCATGCTGAAAGATACAACACTGACATACTGGGCAATGATTCACTCATACATGTATTCATGAACTAAAGCTTTACTATTTATAAACATGCTGAGTATTCTAGACTGAGACTCATGGGTATCAAACACAAGTCTATATTGATTACGTATCGAGCAGAATGAAAGTCATGAATGTATTATGAAACTAGAGAATAGAAGTTCTGCAACTATTCAAGGAAATAATCTTAACTATATTTCTGAGGCAATTAGTAACGTTGTAAACGAACGTGGCGTAGGGAGAATCATTAACATTCCCAAATGTAGAGAGTTAGCTTCACATACCTTAATTCTGACTTTTGAGTGTGATACAAAGTTCGCCAACCCTTTCAACTTTAATCTATAGCAACACAAGTCAAAGGGATTCCATATTAGCAATAATATTCATGCTTTGGTCACCTAAGCATTTTATCAAATGCTTAGTGGGCATAAAGCTCCACAACCTTCATTAATGGTGTTTTCTTCACTCAATTCCCATTCTATTACTTCTAGGTGATTTTAGAATCTCAATTTGATGAAAGTAACATCATTCTTCATCACCCATATGACTACAACAATCCTAGTTAATAATCCAAAACCCTAGCATAGTTCATATGATACTTTTTATCAAACCCATTTACTATTCGCCAAAGAACTCATTAATTCACAACTATAAGTGATTAGACAGTAGAAGTATTACCTTTTTGAAGTTCAATCCTCTTGAATTCAGATTCTAGGGTTCTTTTGTCCAAGACGAAGATTCAATCAATAATCTATAGAATAGATGGGGATTCTAGCGTTAATCTTTGTTAGATTGATGTAATAATCAATGGGGTTTGAGTAAAAACTCACCTTGGATGCTTTGTGGAAGCCCTAGGGTGTTTTCTCATTAAAAAGACGGTTTAGAATGAAGTGGGAAAAGTTTTTCGGAGTTGGGTACATATAAAATTCAAAAAAAGGCGTTTCAGGCATAATGCGTCGCCCCGGGTGTCACCCAAGGCATCACACTAGGCCTATATTACAGTACCTGATGAAAATTACATTTTTAAGTGATTTTGGCTTGGCATGGCGCCCGGGGCGTCGCCCTAGGCCATTTCTGACAGCATTCAGTAAAATGGGCATAACTCCTAGAAAAACGTTCCGTTCAGCCTCCACAACATATCATTGGAAAGGTATTTCAAAGATCTAAAACTTTTATGTTTTAAGTGTTCTCAAATTCTCAATGGATTTTCACGAAATTGGGATGGAAGGAAGACGTATCGAAAACTAAGCCGATTCTATTGAATCTTAAGCGCCTTACTATTAGCTATCATCTTGAGACGATCATATCTCCCTGATCCGATCTCTGATAGGCCTGTTCCTTATATGGTTGGAAAGCTATTTCTACGTAATACAACTTTCATTAGGGGTACTTTCCCAAATTCCGACCTAATCAAGGGGTTATGATTTCCCGAAGTAGGCTTGTCAACCATTTTCGAAAAACGTTCAAACCTTCTGTTCTTCCACTAAAACTCTAATGATACGAGTCTAACCTTAGTTCTAATATACAGGGTGTAACATAATCTCCCCCTTGGGATCATTCATCCTCGAATAATGGTCTTGGTTATAATCGCGGCTAATTTGGATACTTTACGGAAGCTTGACAGAGTTTACTCTGTAACTCAGATACATAAAACTGATTAGCTGAGGCACGTAATCACTAAACTAAAGTGAACACATGCTTACTGAAATGAATGTCTACTGAACTGACTGAATACTGAGCTGATTGAATACTGGACTTACTGAATATTGAAAACATGCAGATTATACTATAAGGATCTGAATGAAAAGGTTAGGTACCTTCAATATTTTCTGCCTGCTCTTCAAAGAGATTGGGCTATCTGGACTTCATGTCCTCTTTGGCCTCCCACGTAGCATCTTCAACTTTTTGATTTCTCCATAGTACTTTCACTGAAGCAATCTCTTTAGTTCTCAACTTGCGGATTCGATGATCAAGAATAGCCACTGGGATCTCTTCATAAGACAGGCTATCTTTAACCCCTGTGATTTCTGTAGGAATAACCAGAGACGGGTCTCCCATGAACTTCTTCAACATAAACACATGAAATACTTAGTGTACAGCAACCAACTTTTGGCCCAATTTAGGCCACTTGCCTGATCCTTCGTAGGATTCTATATGGCCCAATATAGCGGGGCCTAAGCTTCCCCTTCTTCCCAAATATCATAACGCCTTTCATAGGCGAAACTTTCAGAAACACCCAATCATCAACTTGGAACTCCAAGTCTCTACGCCACATGTTCGAATAAGACTTTTGGCGACTCTGAGCCGTCTTCAAACGCTCTTGAATCAACTTGACTTTCTCTATAGCCTGATAGACCAAGTCTGGCCCTAATAATATCACCTCTGCTTCACCAACCTCAAGCCAACCAATTGGTGACCTACATCTCCCCCCATACATGTCACGACCCAACCCCATGGGCCAGGACTAGTGCCCGAACTGGACACTCATATGCATACCTGTTAAATATGATCACATTGAGACTACGACAATATAGGAATTTGCAAGAGTAAGCTATAGACTCAAAACGCCGCATATCATAAACATGTCCCCTGAGGAGTCACAACTAACCTATACATAATGTGATACGCAAGCCGACAAGGCTGCCACTACATGTCAATATGATACGCAAGCCGACAAGGCTGCCACAACATATCAATACCATACGCAAGCCGACAAGGCTGCCACAACATGTCAATACCATAGCAAACCATATAGATACAGCTGAACAGAACTTATACACAACCCACACATATGTCTACAGACCTTTAAGAGTATCGATAGTGAAATATGACGGGACAGGGCCCCGTCTGTCACGACCCAGTTAGGGGCCGCGACGGGTACCCGGAGCTAGTTACCGAGCACCGCTCACTCTACTACTTATCTTGCTCATTTAATATTCTTTTATCAATTTACATACCAGTTGTAGGAAAATCATAATTAAACAAACATAAATACTTTATATACAATTGCCTTTCGGCCATCAAAATAATATACATGCATATGAAAATGTCTTGTGAGACCATCTAACCCACACTGCGTATCTACGAGCCTCTACTAACATATTGTATATACATGGACGGAACAAGACTCCGTCGTGCCCAAAATATACATATATACCAAAAGGATAATCCTAAGCACCTCCGGACGATGGAGTGCTTCCAACCAGCTGACTGCTACTGAGGATCTGGGCCAAGCTCTCCTCTCTGTCTACCTGTGGGCATGAACACAGCGTCCGAAGAAAGGACGTCAGTACGAATGTTGTACTGAGTATGAGAAGCATAAACAATGAAAGAAAACATCAACAATATAGTGATAACATCAACATGAAATATCTGGATCTGTCTGATAATCATAAAGGAAATCATGCGTGCCATCTTACTCGTACTCATCCTCATAACATATGTGCATCATATGCAAGCTGCCCGTCCATGTCGGAACGGTGTGATAATCAATAATATTAGCCCGCGTCCAGGCCTCCCGCGTCCGGGGTACCATCTCATGCCGCCCACTAGTGGTGTCTGCCCATGCCCGAAGGTCATGGTGTATCCGTATAGCTGCCCGCCTTGGCGGTGACTGCCCGGCCAACTAGGCAGGGTGTGAAATGCTCATGTCATGCTTATCATAAAATGCTCATAATAATAATATACTCATCATAAAATACTTATCTCATTGTAATACATGCATAAGGCTCAAGATCAACTTTACTCTATCGGGGTGACGTAAGGTCGTGATCCCCCGATTCCATTATGGAACAACTATTGATACTCTGCCTCACCTTGAAGGAACTAGTACATAAGGTGAGTGTAAGAGATAATTAACATCATCATTATACTAGCATCATCATATCGTATTCCTCATCTTATATAGACATTAAGGAGTTAGACTCTTAGCCTTTCGGACTACAACAACTCATGAAGAGAATAGGAATTTCGTGCTACAAGATTCATGCCATCAGAAAGAAGGGACTAGCCTCACATACCTTGGTCGTTTAGCTAAGATATCGCTCACTCGTTCTCCTTCAATATCGCGTCGTTACCTTCATAAAGAATTCATATCAACATTAGCATACTAACTACAAGAACGCGTCGCTAATTCTAGGAGAAGTCAGACAACGCTTCTCTTGTTTATACTATTTTTTTCCATGTTTTATATTAACTCCCAACATTCATAGCATTACTCACAATATCGAAATCAACAATCGTCGTTTACGTACATTTAGGAAAATCCACCATTTTCCTCCAATTTCCCTCATAATTAGCCTTATGACTCGTCCTTGCATTTTCATGCGTTTAATGCTTGTTTCATGATGTAAGCATCATTTACAACGTATTTGTATTCACAACACTTCAACATTCATAATTCAATCCCACTATCATTCATTTATGGCACTATTCACTCAGTAATGGTCCATTTCTATGTTCTTCTACATTTCAAGTGTCTAAGCTTTTCAATACTTCAAACAACATACAATGATCATGAAACTTACCTTGGATAGTGGTTGAACAACCCTTGAGTTGAAATTCTTCACTTAGCCAAAACCCTAGTTCCACCCTTCTTTAGAATTTCTTGATTTAGAAGATCCTTTGATGTGTTCTTACACTTATTTTCATGAATTTAGTGGTGATGATCTTGATATTCCCTTTGATTCTCTTGAATTCTTGTGGAGGAATAATTTGGAATATTCTAGAGGTTTCTTGAGTTGTGTTGATGAATAATGAACTAAATTGTAGTCCAAGCCCCTTTTAATGATCCCAAAATTTGATCTTTAATGAATTCTCGTCGGGTGAACAGTGGTCGTAAATTGCAGTTTACGGACCGTATTCTGATTTACGGCCCGTCCACTGTGGACGTATTTAAGCATTTCAAGAAACAGAAAGTTTGGCTGAGGATTATGGCACTTTACGACCTGGTTTACGGTCCGTAAACCAGTTTACAGGCCGTAAACTGGGTCGTATTTAACCATATCAACGCTGGGCAGAAAGTTGAGATTTTTGGAATGATAGAATACGATTGCACTATACGGTCCGTAAATCACTTTACGGGCCGTATAGTGCCATATACGACCACTGGCAGAAAATTTTTCTGCAACTTTATTATTTCCAAAAATGCAAAATTAGCCATTCCCGACTTAGTAAAACACCATACACTCAAGTCCTTCATTGTTCTACTCATCACACAAGTACGGAAAAAAAAATTCGAGGTGTAACACCGTCGTACCCCTGGATAAACATATATATACATCAAAAGATCTGTACCAAAAGTCTAGGCTCCGGAACAATGGAGCTCTCCAAGACAGCTGAGTGGAAATCCTAAGCTGGAGGATCACCAAATCGAGTATCTGTACCTGCGGGCATAAAACGCAGCCCCCCCCCCCCCCCCCCGGAGAAAGGGGGTCAGTATGAGATATGTACTGAGTATATAAAGCATGAAATACAATAAAGAGGATCATGACTGAAATAGGGATCACACGAGACAAGTATGACATTCAAAATACCAATACACTTGCCTTATGAAATGTAAATCATGCATATCAATATCATATATCATACCCGGCCCATTATGGTACTCGGTGAATAAAGTCATCACATGCCATCCTTGGTGTCATAATCACATCATCATATCATCATATATATATATATATATACCGTACCCGGCCCTCTAGTGAGGGACTCGATGAACAATGCGGTGAAACTGTGCACGAAAACATACCCGACCCGGGACTCGGTGAAAAATATATTGAGGCATGCACGAGCAGAGTAGTGAGCAACCATATGCAAACTAGATTATATTTGAGACTCAATAGAATATTCAAACGAACTATCATTTGGAAATCAAGACAATAGTCATTTCAAGTACCCTTCGAATGTCACTATGGAACATATCAAATAGAAATTCAGAAATCATAGAAACGTATCAAGACATAATAAAGTAAGCTTTGGGAATCAATGACATTATCCATCCTAGTGGTTCTAAGAATAGGAGCTTCTTTGGAGTCATATATACGTCATCCGTTTGTTTCATAAAGATCATGCCAAAAGAAAGAAGGGATAGCTTTACATACCTCGTCGCTTACTTACTCATCCCATGTCTCATTTCTTGAACCTGCAAGTCTATATTCCAAAGCGATATGCTCAACTCAGTCCATAGGAATAAGCTTTAAACTCATATTAACTTAACAAAATGATTTAGTGAATCCCCTGTATAATTCGTTCTAACCAACTTTATATCATTTCCAAATCATAAACAAAGACTTCAACAACGTCATCACATAAATTCCATGGAAGCAGAACAATAACTCACTTCATAACTCTATAGAATTCGGCCCACGTCTCACTAATCTCATACAATCTACAAATAATACCAAAGATGCCAATAATTAAATTAGGATACTCTTTCAAACCAATCCTTAATTACTTAGAAATCTAACGATATTCGGGCAGCATCTTCCCTAAAAACATAATAATCCTCGTGATTTCAACTTAGCCAAAATATCAATCATTATACCAGCAACAATAATACCAATAATTTCATATCAAACTAAAAGTAAATCCATTCTTAAATTACTTCCAAAATAGCCCACATGATAACAACAACAATTTATCCGATTTCAGATATAATTTTCGTAATTCCCATCTCACAATTTAGCTATGACCTGGATGAGATTAAATGTACCTAAGAGAGGAGGATTCTTACCTCATAATCAAGAACTCCTCTTCTTCCACCTTATTTCACTTCAAAGAAATCTCTGATTTGCTATCATCCGGAGAAAACCGACATTAAAATCACCAAATTAACGGATGAATCATCATGACTGAACTTGGTTTGACCTTACACGGAATAACGTAGCTGCTATGTGTTAAGAAGAGAATGTTGCCATGTTATTTGAAGAAAAACGTTCTGCTACATAATAATGAAGAAGACGTTGGTAGCCATTGAAGAAATCTGTTTCTATTCCTTAGAGAAATCAAAAACATCTTTAATATGAATTCTTAAGTGAATCATATTCTTTGGCCGTAGGGCCCACCTAATTCCACATTGTAATATGAAACATTCTTATCCCCACTTGTATTGTATGAGTCATATTTTGTTTCCTTGTAATGCATACACATGGCCATGCCAATACACTTGTCCCTTTATTCATTTTTTTATGAAAACTTGCTTACTTTATCTCGTGAAATTTAATTCCTTGCTCCCAATTTATTTAAACATGGACCACTTTTAATACACTTCGTATACTCATTATCATAATCGTGCAATATAACACTAGTCCATTGTCCCTTTTGGTACACATAAAATATTATTCCCAATCATCATCGTCACGCTTTTTCGTCTTAAATCATTTCGGGACTTCAAACTCTTTGTACATCGAGCTCTCGATTTTCATCCTTGAATATGATCGAATTCTCCAGGCTCGGGTAATTTTGCTCATATTGGTCGATTAAATTTTTCTAGTCCAAAAATACGGGATATTATAGCTTGGACCGTATTTCATCGAATAAATTTCAAACCTCGACAAAACTTATTTTCTTAGATTTGTTTAACTTCAAATATTTATAACACATATGTACCATCACTACAACCACCCATAAGCTTGGGAGGATAACCTCATTTTCGATACTAATATCATTTAACTCGCACGCTTTCTAACACATGAAAATACGGGATGTAACAATACAAGGCCTCAAACGGTGCCATCTGGATACTAGAGTGGTAACTGTTATTATAAGCAAACTCAATGAGAGGCAAATGGTCATCCCAATTACCTTTGAAATCTAGGACCCATGCTCTCAACATGTCCTCAAGAGTCTGAATAGTACGCTCTGCCTGGCCATCTGTCTGAGGATGAAAAGCTATGTTGAGGTTCACCCTTGTGCCCAATCCTTTTTTAAAGGATTTCCAAAAGTTCATCGTAAACTGAGCACCACGATCTGAAATGATAGACAAAGGAGTCCCATGCAATCGGACGATTTCCTGAATATATAACTCGGAATAATCTTCTGCTGAATCTGTAATCTTCACTGGTAAGAAGTGAGCTGACTTGGTAAGTCGATCTACAATCACCCAAATCAAATCATGCTTTTGAAAAGAGTTGTCACACCCTAATCTTGGTGAGGCGTGATTGGCACCCGGCACCTTATAGGGCCGAGCGAACCAAACTGTAACTCGCATCATCTATGTCTCCAATGGCAAGATAAGGCCAAGAAGGTCAACTATGAATATAATATCATGCATAAGTATAGGTACAATAGGCCTACGACGTCAACATATCCACTAACAAAACATAACTAAGTTGTGCACAGGAATCTGTCTGCAAAGCCTTTATGAACATGACTGAAGTACATAAGTCGGGACAGGGCCCCCGTCATACCCTTAACACAAAATACATATACAACCCAGACTCGGCAATGCTCCAGGAAGAAGTGGAGCCCACCAATAAACACTAGTACCTGAAAGCAGCCTACTATGGAAGATTCTCGTCCCGTCTGTCTACACTTGCGGGCATGAATGCAGCGTCCACAAGAAAGGACGTCAGTACGAATAATGTACCGAGTATGTAAGGTGGAAATGTAATATAATAAATATATACTGCAAGAAGAAGGATAAGAGTCCAACTGGCACTTCTGACTCACCAATGAGAATCTAGTACGCATGTCTCTTAATACTCCCATCTCTTTAACTACATCTCTGTTTGGTATTATGTCTCTAACTTACTTATCGTCCTGGTGCTAACTACCCAACTGATTAGTGGTAACTTCCCGACCGTCCGTAGCACGGTGGTAACTGTCCGTCCGATTATCGCCCGACAATAGAGCGCAAATTCCCGACTGGCCGTAACTCGGTGGTAATAACTGCCCAACCAGTCGTAACATGGTGGTAAATACATAGTTGCCCAACTGGTCAGAGACCAGTAGTAAACACATATCTGCCCAACCTGCTGTAGCTCGATGGTAACATCTGCCCGACTGGTCGTAGACCAGTGGTAATTATAATCGACATCATAACCAAACTTCTAAAAGTAATCTCTATGCACTTTTCATAGTTGTTACATCCGACATTTTCGCTTATTCGAAAAATTCAAGGTAAATTAACTTGTGATGGATAAGGCCACAATTGGACCATACTTGGTATGAATGTGTAGGTTATGAATTCAATGGCGTGGAATTACGAAAGGTGGCCAAGGGCAAAAATTGGAATTTTGGAAACTTGTCCCGTGAACTACAATATGTAACCAACAATTTTGGGCTCTAAAAGAAATAAGAAAAACAAGGCCCATTAAGGCATGGCCCAACCGGCCATGTAGGCCTTGGCCCATGAAATATTAAATTTTTCATGTGATAAATCCATATATGGATAAGTTTAAAAGAAGGATCTAGATGAATCAAGAAAAACAAAACAAAAGAAATCAAGAACAAAGAGAGAGAGAGAGAGAGAGAGAGTTCGGGTGAAAGAAAGAAAAAGAAAGAAAAGAAGAAAAAATTATTGGAGCCAAATCTTGGTTCAAAAAAATTCTTTTGTTGTGAGGATAGTACCAAGTGCAAAACCCTCTACAAGTGGATATAAGTGTTGGGGCAAGAAAACAATTTTTATCTCCAAGTGAAGGACTTGAAGAAAGGTGAGGATTTTATGCTTTTGTTATGTTATGAATGGTATATGTATGTTGTAGTATGTGTGAATGAATGAAAAACATGAAAATTTTGTGTGTTGGAACTAAGGGTGTGTTGGCCGAATATATACATGTATATTGCATGATTTTGATGGCTTGAATTCATGTTGTAATTTAGTTGTAGCATGAGGGAAATTGTGTTAGAAATGAAAGTGGAATGGATTAGTGAAAATTGGAAAATATAGGAGGTGGCCGTGTGGTGCTATGTTGAGTATGGAATATGAATTTGATCTTGTTTTCATGCTAAGTGTGTTATGGTGAAGTGAATGGAAAGATGACAATCTTTATTATCTTGGAAAAAAAATGGTTATTAAGTTGTTGTAGGAGAATATGCAACTTTGTTAGGATTTATGTAAAATGAAAATGAAAGTATCAAGAGGCAAATTATGATCATTGTTGATGAATTTGGAAGATGGAATTGTATAATGAACTTGTATGTGGAAGGTTAGGAAAAATTGGAAAAGTAGTGACTTAACGGAAAGTTTGAATGTTTGCGTATCTTATGAATATTGTGTGAAAATGGTATGGATGCCTCCGATGTATGTCGTGATGATTTTTATGGATAATGAATATGAAAATAATAAGTTTGGTTTGGAAATGTAAGTTTGAAACGAAAGATGTTTCGTTATGTCGAAAGATGGCTAGTGATGCCATAGTGTATGTCTTAATGTTTATTGTTGTTTTAATGTCATTTCTGGGTTGTTGTGTTGATGAATTGAGTCGAGCTAAGTCTCGGGGATGTCGTGTATACAGAGGAAATGCTGCCGAAATTTCGGTAGGCAAGCATGTGTTAAGTTGGAATATTGAAAGTTTGAAACTAACAAATGGTAAACTTGACCATTTCCAGATTTTGGACGAAATTTGGATTGACGCCAAGCGAGCGTAAGGTGCTACCAAGGTATGTGAAGCATTCCCCTTTGTTCCTAGGCATGTTCCGGATGTGATAGGCTCGGCCGCGAGCCTTAAGTACGACTCCGTCCCCCGGAATTCGAGACGGAAAACCGCTCCAATTCCTTCAATCCAATTGAAGCTATTTTCTTACAAATTGCCTTTAAAGTGAATTTTTGTACAAAACTTCCCTAAACGGAGTCGGAACACTTCCAAATGATTATGGATGACCTTATAAGGTCTACTATCGGTAATTTACCTATGTCGCCTCGAGTTTATCCGCGGCGGGCCCACGAGGCCCGATACCTTCTGTATGATCTTAATTACTTTAGTTTTGCCCGATTTTCTCAGAAAACACCTGGACTACTATTCTGATCACGATACGACTGTTTTTATAAAAATCTTACAAAATAGTTTTTGACATTTGGAAATCTAGTTCTGGTTATAATCTGTCGTGCCTCCCCAAGTGACGTGTAGGCACGTACCTTGAAAACTATCCGAATATGTGGTTCGATTGGCCAGTTGGCCTACTTCTGTTCTGTTGAGTCTGTATGACGATCTGTATGTATGTGGTTCCTCATTAATCAGTTCGTGCACATGCTATGATTCCTTTCACCCGATCCCGGGCCGGTACGTATATCGTGCGGTGGGCCGCCGAGCCCCATATGTGAATTCTGAAGTATGATGTGTCCGGTTCCGGGGTACTGTGTTACATGTCCGTCCCCGGTTACCAAGGATATATTACGAAGTATGATGAGTCCGGGCTCGGGGTGCTGTGTTATCTGTCCGCCCCGGGTACCGTGGTTATGTTATGATGTGTGACGGAGATCGGGGAAGAATTTCTGATATCTGACGTGTTGTGGTGCCAATGGCAGGAGTGGCGACCACGTTCCTGCACCCTATGTGTGATTCTTTCTGTCTGTATGACTTATGCTTCTGTATGTCCGTCTGGATTATCTGACCGACGGGTTATGCTTCTGTATGTCCGTCTGGATTATCTGTCCGACTGGTTATGATTCTGTATGTCCGTCCGGATTATCTGTCCGACTGGTTATGCTTCTGTATGTCCGTCCGGATTATCTGTCCAACCGGTTACGATTCCGTCTGTCCGTCTGGATTATCTGGCCGACGGGTTCCGATTCTGTACGTCCGTATGAATTCTGATTCTGTCTGTTGGACTATGATTCTGTCCGTTTGTCGGGACTATGACTCTGTCCGTCCGGCTTATGAGCCTGTCTATTATATTTCTGTGCTTCCGGTCCAGATCATGATTATGTTTGATATATTTCTGCTTTACATACTCGGTAAATTTTTCGTACTAACCCCCGGTTCTTCGGGGGCTGCGTTACATACCCGCAGGTACAGGCGCACTTGGTGATACGCCGCCAGTCTAGGGCTCGGATTCTGCTATTCTGAAGAGCTCCTTCGATCCGGAGCAAATACTTTTGGTATATATCTTCTGTTATCTGTAGACTCTGTATGTATGGTATTTCGGGGTACGGCGGGGCCCTATCCCGTCATCTGATTTTGTATGTCTGTAGAGGCCTGTAGATAGATGTGTGGGTTACGGGTTTCATCTGTTTGGTAGGTACGAACGATTTTGTGACTCCGTCTGTATGTTAGCCTCATCGGCTTATCTGTAAATGTCTGTATGTTCAGGTATGTATATGTTCGCGCGCGTGCAGTATCTGTATCGGCCTGATTTTGTAAACATCTGTTTGAAAGAAAAAAAAAATTGTATGGTACGAAGTTCTGTCAGGTAGGTATGTACGGGTACCCAGTTAAGGTACCAGTCGCGGCCACGGGGTTGGGTCGTGACAATAGTCATCACTTAACCTGTAGGGTCTACATAATCACATAAGACTTATAAGCACAGCTCAGGCCATTAGTACTTCTTCCCGCTTAACTAAACATCAACCAAGTCCTAAGATACAGCATAAACTTCTTTTCGAACATTAAAATACCTCATAAGGGATCCTCTACTAGCACTCTATTCATGTCCTATAAAACATTCCTTAAGAACCTGTTCCTAAACTCGTGGGATTATCATTATGAAACCATCATCACGAACACATCTCACCTTGAAGGAACAAAATCATAAGGTGAGATCAACATCAATGAATAACATCAATAGCCATGAAACAAGCTCAATGATATCACAAGAACATCGGGAACTGTAAGCTTTGGTATTTTAGAAATAGAGTTATTGAGGATATCATGTATAGGTTCACAACAAAGGAATCATGCCTTAAGAAAGAAAGGTTTAGCCTTAACATACCTAGAAACTCACTTCTCGACTTTCCAACCTGCCTCCGGTCTTGCAATCTATTTACAAATGTTCGTATTCTCGTAATCTACATATAAAACCATTCATACTATTGTTAGGCTCACCATCATAAAATTGTCTCAAGCCTTTAATTAAAATCCTTTTAGAATCTGCTGAAATTCGGGTAGCATCTCCCCTGTTTATATGCCTATCCCGAAATCACAATACCACAACCAACAACAACAGTACCAGCATCAACAACACCATTATCCATACCAATATATTCCATAAAACATCCTACACGATGTTTTCCAAATTTCTCAACTAACAAATTCATTATACGATCATTTAATAGCTTTTCCTCCATAAATAAGCTTAATTCAATATTACTAAGGAAAGATTCATACTTTTCACCCGCTAGAACTGCAATATCTTCAATTATCACCTTGCATCCAAGCCAAGTTTCGCCGCAATACGAGATTATAAACACAACTATACGCTGTTCGGACCTAAATCCGGAGATTTCACTTAATTCGCGGTAAAATTTAGTGGACGGAAGTTGGGGGAACTCTTCAGAATATTTGGGAACTTTTAGGGAGTATTTGGTCTGAAAATAAGGGGGTAAACCCCCTTTTTATACTTGGCTAGAGTCGGTTAGCACCGACTCAAAAATTGCTCAGCGCAATCGTGCTGCCTTGTGGCGCGTCCGCGCCACCTTCAGGCGCGTTCGCGCAAGATTAATTCCCTGCTCTGACAGCCCATCTTAAAATGCTCATAATTCTCTATTTTGACGTTCGATCAACACGCGGTTTGTTGTGTAGAAAACTACACTTCATGAACGTCACTTTAGGCTTTTTCTTTGCTTAAAAACTTCACATATACTAAAAGATATTCTTCCTCCAAGTTGGGCCAAAATTGCCCTTCATATATTCTCTAAAGTTCCAACAAACTTAATTTCCTTAAATCACTTGTCCTCCAATCCTTCCATAGCTTATTATATGAACTTAAACCCTCATAACTATAAGATAAGTGCATATAATCTCATATACCTCTTAAAAGGTAGCTCGAATCTCAACATACGAAACTACGGGGTGTAACAAGAGCGAGGTAAACCTGTTATGAAATCCATGTTTATCATCTCCCATTTCCAGACGAGAATGTCTATGTTCTGAGCCAACCCACCAGGCCTCTGGTGTTCGGCTTTCACTTGCTGGCAATTTGGACACTTAGCCACAAAATCTGCTACGTTCTTTTTCATGTCATTCCACCGATAAATCTTCTTAAGATCATGATACATCTTTGTGGAACCTGGGTGAATAGAATACCTGGAATTGTGGGCTTCAGACATAATTCGATTTTTGAGCCCATCTATGTCTGGAACGCATAGTCTGCCTCTGTACCTCAAAGTACCATCATCTCCCCCTTATTCAAAGGTCGTAGTCTTGTGTTTTCGAATTCCCTCCTTCAGCTGTAATAGCTAGGGATCATTAAACTCATTTTCCTTCACCTTGGCTACCAAGCAGGATTCAGCCCTGTTCTAAACAACAACGCCACCATCTTCGGAGTCAAGAAGTCGAACTCCTAGGCTTGCTAAGCTGTGGACTTCCTTTGTCATAGTTCGGTTGTCTGTCTCAACATGAGCTAAGCTTCCCATAGAACGCCGATTGAGAGCATCGGCTACAATATTTGCTTTCCCCGGATGATAGAGGATATCAACATAATAATCCTTAAGCAATTCAAGCCATCTTCTCTGTCTAAGATTCAGCTCCCTTTGCTAGAACATATACTGAAAACTCTTGTGATCTGTAAAAATATCAACATGCACTCCATACAAATAATGGCGCCAGATCTTTAGCGCGAATACCTTGGCTGTTAACTCAAGGTCATGAGTCGGATAATTCTTCTAGTGGGGCTGGAGTTGTCTGGACGCATAAGATATAACCTTGCCATGCTGCATTAAAACACATCCAAGACCAACTCTTGAGGCATCACAATACACCACGAACCCTTCGGTTCCCTCTGGTAGTGTCAAGACTGGAGCTGAAGTCAATCTCTTCTTCAACTCCTCAAGACTTTTCTCGCAAGAATCTGACCACTGAAACTTGACCTTCTTCTGAGTCAGTCTAGTCAAAGGGGACGAGATAGAGGAAAATCCCTCTACAAAATGCCTGTAATAGCCTGCTAGACCCAAGAAACCTCTTATATCGGATACTGAGGTAGGTCTAGGCCAATTCTTCACTGCCTCTATTTTCTGAAAATCCACTTTCACGCCTTCGCCTGTGATGACATGGCCCAAAAATGCTACTGATTTCAACAAGAATTCACACTTAGAAAATTTCGCATACAGCTTGCGATCCTGCAGTGTCTGCAACACGATTCTGAGATGTTTTGCATGGTCAGTCTCGCTACGGGAATAAATCAGGATATCAGCAATAAACACAATAACGAACAAATCAAGATAAGGCTTGAAGACCCTATTCATAAGGTCCATGAAAGTTGTTTGTGCATTCGTCAAACCTAACGACATTACCAAAAATTCGAAATGCCCATAACGAGTCCCGAAAGCTGTTTTAAGAATGTGAACTTCCTTAACCTTCAACTGATGGTACCCTGATCTGAGGTCAATCTTGGAATAGCACTGGGCACCCTGAAGTTGATCGAATAAATTATCTATTCTGGGAAGAGGGTATTTGTTCTTGATGGTGACTTTATTCAACTGAGGATAGTCAATACACATACGCAGAGACCAATCCTTCTTTCGGACAAACAAGACCGGTGCGCCCCAAGGTGAGACACTTGGCCTTATAAATCCCTTATTTAGAAGATCTTTCAACTGGGCTTTTAACTCCTTCAACTCTGTTGGAGCCATTCTATAAGGCGGAGTAGATATCGGCTTAGTGCCGGGAAGTAGATCAATTCCAAAGTCAATCTCCCTATCAAGGGGGACTCCGGGAAGATCCTCAGGGAACACTTCTGGGAACTCATTTACAATTGGTGTGGATTGGAGAGTGAGGGTTTGAGCATCTATATCCCTAACTTGAACTAGATGATAAATATACCTTTTAGAGATCATCTTTCTGGCTTTAAGATAGGAAATAAACCTAACCTTAGGTGTTACTGCATCACCCTTCCATTCTAAGATTGGTTCACCAGGAAATTCAAAACTTACTATCTTGGTCCTACAACCCACTGTGGCATAACAAGACTCTAACCAATCCATGCCCATGATTGCATCAAAATCTACCATCTCCAATTCTACTAAGTCTGCTACAGTAAAACGATGGTACACTTTGACTGGACAGCTCTTATAGATACGTCTAGCTATAACTGATTCCCCAACTGGAGTGGACACTTCGAAAGGTTCACATAACTTTTCTGGTTCTATACCAAATTTCTTAGCAATGTGTGGGGTACATAAGATAGGGTGGATCCTAGATCTATAACAGCATAAACATTGAAGGTGAAGACTGTTAGCATACCTGTGATAACATCTCCACGAGCCTCTGTATCCTGACAGTCTACCAGTGCATACAAGCGGTTCTGGCCACCGCCCGTATTAACGGACTTTGCTGCACCACGCCCCTCTTGGGCCTGAGAATTGCGAGGAGCTGCTGAATTTGTGGACTAAGCCACGTTACCTCCATTATTCTGCCTTGCTGATGGATAACCCCTCAAGAAGTGGCCTTGCTGACCCCACCCAAAGCAACCATTTATGCCCGAATGACACACTTTTCGGTACTTCTTACCACATATGTTGCAAGTAGGGTACTCAGGGCCTCTGTAGCCCTACTGCTCTTAAACTCTGTTTCTGGCTGAACTGACCTTTTGATCATATTTGGACCTCGGGACTGGTGCACTTGCTGCGGATAGAGTGGGTCCTGATGACCTCTTGTAGAAAACTGTCCGCCTTCACCTCCCTGAGAGCCTCCATGATTTACATTTCCTACAGACTTAGCTCCTTTGCTAATTTCTCTGTTATTCTCTTCCTGCAGTCTCTCATTCTCCTTTCTCAAGTACATTGTTATTACTCAACTTCCAAATTCATTATACTACACCTCTTCTCGGGTGACGTACACTTTATTCTACTTTCAATATCACCTCAAGTCTCATTCGTTACCAACAAGTACTTCACAATTGTAACCCTATGGGTAGTCATCCTCAATTGGACCTTGAATTCCCTGCTGGTCGCTTACGATTCGAAACATACGTAATTTGATAGGAAGAGAAGGTTACTTATTGCTCTATGCTTCATGGAAAGATCTAGAGTAGAAAGAAATGAGACAATCCTGAATGTCTTGGAGGTCAACTCTTTACATGTGTGGCGCGCACACACATAAAGTGACCCCACTGGACACGGCTTCATAGACTCCCTAGAACTCTTGAACCTAGGCTCTAATACCAAGCTTGTCACGCCCAGAACCACGGCCTGGGCATAACACGGCACTCGGTGCCTGACTGCATGTGACCGAGTGAACCAACTGGCTGGCTGAATCAACATGTGACATCAAAATATACTAACACATGCTGATCTACTAAAAGTCTGTCTGAATATCATAAATGCAGAAATACTGAATAAGCCCGAAAGTCTGAATAACTAGCCGACAAGGCTAATACAAAAGCCTGCTAAACATTTGACTGACTGGAACTATAGTTTATGAAGCCTCTAAGAATAATAAAGTCGAATTGTTTATCGGGACAAGGCCCTCGACAAACCTGACTGACTAGAAATACTGAAAAGACGGTAAAGTGTGATAACGCCCCAAGGGAACTGGGGCTTACCAAATAGCTGGTACGATAATCCTAGCGCTCTGAATCGTCAACCTGTAAATCATTACCTGCATCATGAAATGCAGGCCCCCGGGCAATAAAAGGGAACGTCAGTACATTTGAATTACACTGGTATGTAAAGCAACCGAAAGAAAGAACTGTAAATACTGAAACTGAACTGATAACTGCTAACTGATAACTGAACAGAAATAAAGAGTCGAAGATATGAATACTCCCTGTTCTGAATAACGAACCACCTGTTTATCTGAGTAAATAATCTAAGGCCTCATGCCCAATATATATATGCACAAATTGCGGCCTCGGGCCCAAGTATACATATACATAACTGTGTCCTTAGGCCCAATAACACAGGTGTTCATCCTTAAACAATTTACATAAAAGAACTGAGAACCATGCTGAAAGATACAACACTGACATACTGGGCAATGATTCACTCATACATGTATTCATGAACTGATTATGAGAACTAAAGCTTTACTATTTATAAACATGTTGAGTATTCTAAACTGAGACTCACAGGTATCAAACACAAGTCTATGTTGATTACGTACTGAGCTCACAACATTCGGAATGAAAGTCATGAATGAATTATGAAACTAGAGAATAGAAGTTCTGCAACTATTTAAGGAACTAAGCTTAACTATATTTCTGAGGCAATTAGTAACGTTGTAAACGAACGTGGCGTAGGGAGAATCATTAACATTCCCAAACATAGAGAGTTAGCCTCACATACCTTAATTCCGGCCTTTGAATGTGATACAACATTCGTCAACCCTTTCAACTTTAATCTGTAATAACACAAGTCAAAGGGATGCCATATTAGCAATAACATTCATGCTTTGGTCACCTAGGCATTTTATCAAACACTTACTGGGCATAAAGCCCCACAACGTTCATTAATGGTGTTTTCTTCATCCAATTCTCATTATATTACTTCTAGGTGATTCTACAATCTCAATTTGATGAAAGTAACATCATTCTTCATCACCCATATAACTACAATAATCCTAAGTTAATAATCCAAAACCCTGGCATAGTTCATATGATACTCTCTATAAAACCCATTTACTATTCTTCCAAGAACTCAATAATTCACAACTATAAGTGATTCGTGAGTAGAAGTATTACCTTTTTGAAGTTCAATCCTCTTGAATTCATATTCTAGGGTTCTTTTGTCCAAGACGAAGATTCAATCGATAATCTCTAGAATAGATGGGGATTCTAGCGTTAATCTTTGTTAGATTGATGTAATAATCAATGAGGTTTGAGTAGGAACTCACCTTGGATGCTTTGTGGAAGCCCTAGGGTATTTTCTCTCCAAAAAGACGGTTAAGAATGAAGTGGGAAAAGTTTTTCGGAGTTGGGTACATATAAAATTAAAAAAAAAAGGCGTTTCAGACATAATTTGGCCTGGTGTGTTTCCCCGGGCGTCGCCCAAGGCGGCGCACTAGGACTATATTACAGGACCTGATGAAAATTACATTTTTTTTATGTGCTTTTGGCTTGGCGCGGTGCCCTAGGCGTTGCCCTAGACCATTTCTGACAACATTCGGTAAAATGGGCATAACTCCTAGAAAAAAGTTTCGTTCAGCCTCCACAACATATCGTTGGAAAGGTATTTCAAAGATCTATAAATTTTATGTTTTAAGTTTTCTCAAATTATCAATAGATTTTCACGAAATTGGGTTGGAAGGCAGACGTATCGAAAACTAAGCCAATTCAATCGAATCTTAAGTGCCTTACTATTAGCTATTTTGAGACAATCATATCTCTTTGATCCGATCTCGGATAGGCCTGTTCCTTATATGGTTGGAAAGCTATTTTCACGTACTACAACTTTCATTAAGGGTACTTTCTCAAATTCCCAACTAATCAAGGGGTTATCGTTTCCCGAAGTAGGCCTATCAACCATTTTCGGAAAACATTCAAACCTTCAGTTTTTCCACTAAAACTCTAACGATACGAGTCTAACTTTTGTTATAAGACATAGGGTGTACCATTCTTCCTCTGAATCACTGCACTGTCTGAGACGGAACATGTTCACAAATCTGTTTCATTATCCCCTTCTCGTTTTTTCATGCAACTCTATCTTGAGCCTGCTTTGTGATAGATGATGGAACATGTTGATAGACATGTTTCATGCATCATGCTCTTTGCTCTGTGTCTGTCTACTTTACTGAGATTTATTCATTACTTGAATAAATCATGTCTTCAGCCTTATATTACTCTTTGACACTGATTATGTTCCTGCTTTGTGTTGGAACACGTTTGCAGACCTGGTTCATATGCTTTGTATGCAACTCTCTTTACTTTGAACAAAATACTTTGTTTAAGTTATCTTCATCTTTTCTGCTTCATGATCTCTTCTCATCCATCCATCAACTGCACCTGATGACTCTTTGTGATGGAACATGTTTTCATGCTTGTTATATTCTTCAATGAACTGCTCTGGGACTGAGTTAACTTCACCTCATTTACTTTGTATCTGTCTTTGTAATAAAGCATATATGTGGATGGTTTATTCTCTCTCTGATTTTCTCATTGCACTTGTCTTTGCACTGACACATATGTTGATCATCTGTGTTCAAATGCCTGCATTTGTCTCTGCTGCTTCTTTGCAATGGAACATGTTTGTGGACCTGTTCTATCCATCCTGTGCTGCTTTCTTTTCAGGCCTTTTACATTGTCTGGAACCTCTGCTTCATTTGAACTAACTGTCTAGCTTTGTTCAATTTTCTAGTCAATTATCACATGTATTTAGACCTGGTTTCTTTGCATAGTACGTTTACTTTATCAATCATCAAAACTTCATACATGGCTATATGCCAAAAAAATATTATAAGCGTATGTTTAGATGAGGGGTAAAAATATTGTTTAACTTTTAATGGGCATTTTGGTAATTCAATTTTTTAACTTAGGGTATTCCTACGTTTAGAATAATATGATTAACAACCCCTCAAATTTAGCTTAGAGCATAATGAATTGATTAATCAAGTGGTTAAATTCCCATTTAATTGATTTATTTATTATCAGTCGGAGGATAGATTTACTATTTGGTACAAAATTATTACTCCATAAGGGTAATGTTTAGATGAGGGGTAAAATATCGTTTAACTTTTAATAAACATTCTGGTAGTTTAACTTTTCAACTTAGGGTCTTTCCACTTTTAGAATAGTATGTTAATATTGCTTCCATAAAAGATTAATGTAACATTGACAAACGTTTAATTTGTTCATCACTTCTAGTCCTCCACCTTCTTATTTCACTATAAAAAAGCTAGCTTATCGTGTTTTTCAATCTTGGATTCATTGGAGATGGATGATTTTTTTCTATTATCAAAGTGAGATGGTTGATTTTGACAATGCTAGAATATTACCACGTCAGCTAAGTGATCCAAAATATCATATGAGTGTAGCGAGTGACTTTGTGTGTGAAAGATATTATTTATTTAGCGTAACTATGTTATTATTCTAGTTTTTCTAACTACACCTCCTAATATTTTTAAAAAATTAGTTCTTAACAAACTTGACATATAACGAGTGATATCATTGAAATAGAATTACATTGTTTAAATGATGTTATAGACTTATGTTTTCCTTTTCTTTTGAATTATATTTACTTAAGTTATGTTGGAACTTTGGAATTTGACATAAGAGTATTATGTTAAGAAAATTAGATTTTGAATTTATTTTATATTTTCGGTTCCAATTTATTTGATTTAGTAGTATTGACTTATTATTTCACATTACATGTCGTTCATTTTTCAATTAGAATTGATAAAAAAAAAATTGTCAAAACATTTGAATAATGTTGACATTATATTTATAAAGATTAAACTTTTTCTCAAACATGCAGTCCATGATATTCATACAAAATGTATACTTTTAGAAATATATGATTATTAATTTATGTATTTACAAAAAATAATATGGATCTTAAATACGTCATTTAATACATTTATAAGATAATTTTTGATAATTTTTTTTTAAATTTAATCAATTGTTTAATTACACATATGCCACAAAACAATACGTTTGTAATTACACTATAATTATGTTATAAGAATACATCATTACCCCCTTGAAGTTGGATCTTTTTTTTTTTTTTTTTTCCAAAGAGACACTTGAACTTTGTTGGGGTCCTATTACCCCCTATACAACTTTGAACTGATATAATTACCTCTTTTTCATCTAACCTCAATTTTTAGAAAGTAGGTGTTAAACACTTACCAATCCTTACTTGAAAGGTGTTAATTTAATAAAACTTACACATTTTCTTTTCATTTTTCTGTTTTGTTTATATTTTTTCCTTTTACTTTTTTTCTTTAACTATTTTGACTTCATCATCCCCTCCCCATCCCCAACCCCAACCCCAACCCCCCACAAATGATTTCCCTTTAGAGCAGAGCCTAGATCTTTTCAATGGTGGTTCATTTTCTTCCAGCTCATTTTCCAAATGGCTTACCTTTGATTCCTCACTGGCTTCACAACTTTTCAGTATAGTCAAAGACATTTATTACTCTTGAATTCGATTTTTCTACCATTTTATACTACTAATGTAGAACTTGAAGGAGCTCAATGAGGTTGAGGTGTAGCTTCTTCCTCAAAAATGGACTACCATCGATCCAAAAAGAAGGATGTTAGCTCCTAAGCCTTAACATCCCCAAGGACCTCGACAAAGTACACTCATTAATCTTGAAATCTAATGAATTTTTGCAGAATCCTTCGAAATGAAAAGGAAATTATTTAATAAAATTTTGGGTTGAAGAAAGAGTTGAAACCGTAGGAGTGAAAGAAGATGGGTGGAGTTGTGGAATGATGACGACCGATTTGTGAAGAAGAAGAAAAAAAAAATTAAACAACAAGAAAAATAGAAAAATACATTTCATTTGCCTCACTCTATGCCAGATTCTTAAAAAGAGATAATTATATCAGTTTAAAATTATTAATAAAGCAATAGAACCTGCAAAATACAGGTGTCTCCCTGAAAAAAAAAAAAGGTCATATTTCGGGGGTGATTATGTATTCTCTGCTCCCTTAATTGTTTCATCAAAAAGCTTTTGGAATCCATTTAGATAGTAGTAATTAGTACTTTCTTAAAATGAAAAAAAAAAAAAAAAAAAACTGTGTTGGTTTCATCCAGAAACATAAACGGAACTTCAACCAAAGTTTGGCCCACGCAATTATTGGTAGGGAAAGGAAACAACCACAGAAAAAGGCGCGTGTAAAACAAAGTGCGTGGGATGTGACATGAAGAGAAAAAAAGAGATACAGGCCAAGGCCCTCCTTCCACCCCCCACACACACTGTTTGCTTCTCTCTACCTTCAAGCCTTTAACGCGCGCACACACAGACAATCTCTGTCTCTCTCTGCTCCAAAATACATGATTGGACACACAAGTTTTTGCTACTATCAGTGTTCAATGAAACCCAATTCCATTTATAAATACAAAATTTATAATTGTTGCTCAAGTATAGTATGTTCTTTTCATCTTCCTTCAATTACTCTCGTCTCTCTCAAAATAGTATTTATTCCTTTCGTTTTAATTTATATGAACTTATTTAATTGGGCACGATATTTAAAAAATAGAAAGATTTTTAAAATTTGTGATTCAAAATAAGCTTTAAAAATTTATGTGGCAGTAAATCATTCATAAAGTGAATTTATTTTCATATTATGAAATCATTCATTTTGATACAAATTAAAAAAAAAAATAAGTTCAAACAAATTGAAATTGATTGAGTACATCTTTTTCTTCCAGACTAGAGATTTAAACTTTGATTTATAGCTTTAACTATACTGCTCCCTACTGAACATTTTAATATTATCAAGAGACTTGCAATTTATACTACTACTACTTTTCATCTAGTTTTGCAGTATTTACATTTTAATTTAACAAAATAAACTACTCCACTCTGATTCTTACTAGAAATTGGATTGGAGGGAACAGTAGACGCATTGAGACACAAATTTCCTAAAAAAAGGTTTTTTTCTTTTCTCTTTTTTCAATCTTTAAATTATGCTTATCTGTAATCTTGATCGATAACTTCATACCAATGGTTAATTTTACTGGATTTTTATGTTTTTATGAATTGTAATCTTGGGTTTCTTTTCTTTTCTTTATGAATCCTTTTGGGGAGGTTGAATTTTGCTATATTTAGATTTCTATTTCTGCGTGTTATTTCTTTGGCCTCGATTATTGTATTATCCTGCTGTTATTTCTGAGTGTTGCTACTGCCTTCTTTTTCATCGTTCTTTGAGCGGAGGGTATGAGGAAACAGCATCTCTACCTTCTCAAGTAGGGGTAAGGTCTGTGTACGCTCTATCCTCCCCAGACCCCGGGAATACACTGGGTTTGTTGTTGTTAAATTTTTGGTATATTTGGATGAGATATCACCGAGGTCTGACACTGTTTTTTTCTATTTTTCAGATACAACTTTAATACTGCATTGACAAGGTGCTGCTAATATTTGTGGAAGTTAGGAGAAGGGGCTTTTTTCTGAAATTTTGTTGGGTTATTTGAGGGAAAAAATTGGTGATGAATCATTTGGTAGTTTTGGGGTGTGGGGTTGTCTCATTATAGTTATGGGTTGTGTTTATTCAAGAGCTTCTTGCATTGGGGAGATTTGTGCACCAAGAAATGTAGATGTTAAAGAACCTGAAAATGTGAAAGCTGCTGAAATTCCTGTATTTTCACCTGCTTCATCAGATGGGGAAGATGGAGAAATTAGAGATCAAATAAATCAATTAAGTCTATCTAGGGACAATGAAATTGGTATAACCAGACTGTCAAGAGTCTCTGCGCAATTTTTACCACCGGATGGTTCGCGCATTGTAAAAGTTCCATCAGGGAATTATGAACTACAATGTTCGTTTTTATCTCAAAGAGGGTACTATCCTGATGCCCTTGATAAAGCTAATCAAGATAGTTTTTGCATTCACACTCCATTTGGAACAAGTCCAGATGATCATTTCTTTGGTGTTTTTGATGGCCATGGAGAGTATGGAGCTCAATGCTCGCAGTTCGCGAAAAAGAAACTTTGTGAAAATTTGCTTAGGAACAGTAAATTTCATTTAGATGCTGTCGAGGCATGTCATGCGGCATTCTTGATGACCAATACGCAGTTGCATGCTGATGCTATAGATGATAGCATGAGCGGAACAACTGCAATAACTATACTCGTACGAGGTACGACACTTTATGTTGCTAACAGCGGTGATTCAAGAGCTGTTATAGCCGAGAGACGGGGTAACGAAGTTGTGGCTGTTGACCTTTCGATCGACCAAACACCATTTAGGCCTGATGAGGTTGAGCGGGTTAAAATGTGTGGAGCAAGAGTTCTTACACTGGATCAGATTGAAGGATTGAAGAATCCAGATGTACAATGTTGGGACACTGAAGAAGGGGATGACGGTGATCCTCCAAGGTTGTGGGTACAAAATGGAATGTATCCTGGTACGGCTTTTACAAGAAGTATAGGTGATTCTGTTGCTGAGACAATTGGTGTTGTTGCAAATCCTGAAATTGTTGTTTTCAAGCTCACCTCAGATCATCCGTTCTTTGTGATCGCCAGTGATGGGGTATTTGAGTTTCTTTCCAGCCAAACTGTGGTGGACATGGTAATAAATTCTTCTTTCTCTGTCTACTTCCTAGTTCTGTAGATTCTATTTAATCAACAATTTAAAATTATTCTGTTATCTGCTACTGATAAATAAAGTGGTTCAGACTTTTGCTTGACATGTGTGATTATCTGGTCATGTCGTAATTGCTGTTCAGGAAATGTGCAGACTTACCAGTTTTTACACCCATAATATGGAAAGAAAACTGTGTTTTTCTCTTTGCGAAACTATCTTTTGCTGTCTATCCACAAAATGCTAGCTCATCTACACCTCTATACACATTAATTCCCCAACCTATTTTGGAATAATACAGGACAAAAGGAAATATGTGACGAAAGCAAATAGCTTACCATAAAGTACTCACATTTTCCTTGTAATGGAACACCTTTTCTTTTTGGGACATTTGCAATTTGATGAAATATATACGTTAATTCATAAATATACTTTGTGCACCTGACTCCACAATTACTGCAATGGTGTCTTTTACATCCACTACTATCATGTAAAAGTTAAATTAATCTCTTAGTTGTGTGCGCATTTCAACTCTACATAAGATCAGTGTTGGGGGAAAAAGATCAGTGTTGGGGGAAACCAACTGAGTCCTATTGATTAGTTTAGGATGCTAGTGAAAGACAAAATTATAGAGCGCTTTTGAGACTATGCTGCGCATATTTTTAATAGATTTTCAGTCCAAAAGAATAAAAGCAGTGTGACTCATTTTCACTTTTGGGTAACATCCTCTTGAACTACTTTCCCGAGGATAACAACAACAACATACCCAGTTGGATCCCACAACGTGAGGTCTGGGGAGGGTAAAGTGTACGCAGACCTTACCCCCACCTTGGAAGGTAGGGAGGCTGTTTCCGAAAGACCCTCGGCTCAGAAGAAAACAAGGAAAACAAGGGAAACAAGGGAAAAGAGTCAGATACGGACAAGCAAATCAAAACCATGTGAAAATGAGAAATAGCAAGAGCTACGAAGTCATGATAAAAATAACAAAGATAGACAAGACCAACACATAGAAGCAGGATTAAAATACTCCTAATACGAGAAAGGAAACCTCGCGGCCCCCCACTAGCCCTCTACCCTGATACTCGACCTCCACCCCCTCCTATCACCGGTCATGTCCTCGGTAAGCTGGAGTAACGCCATGTCCTACCGAATCACCTCTCCCCAGGCCTTCTTTGGCCTACCCCTCCCTTTGTTCAGGCCCACCACAGCCATCCTCTTACACCTCCTCACTGGCGCATCAGCGCATCTCCGCTGCACGTGGCCGAACCACCTCAACCTCCCTTCCCGCATCTTATCCACCACAGGGGCCACACCCACCTTATCCCGAATCATTTCATTCCGAATCCTATCTCTCCTGGTATGCCCGCACATCCATTTCAGCATCCACATCTCAGCTACCTTCATCTTCTGAACATGCGCTTTCTTAACTGGCCAGCATTCTGTCCCATACTACATAGCCGGTCTAACCACCGCTTTGTAGAACTTCCCCTTTAGAATAGGCGGCACCTTTTTATCACACAACACCCCCGATGCGAGCTTCCATTTCATCCATCCCGCTCCAATACAATGTGTGATATCGTCGTCAATCTCGCCAGTCCCTTGGATGATCGACCCCAGGTACTTGAAACTTTCTTTCTTCGGGATGACCCGAGTATCCAGCTGCATGTCCTCATCCTCTACTTGACTCCCATTACTGAACTTGCACTCTAAGTACTCTGTCTTAGTCCTGCTCAACTTGAAACCCTTCGACTCCAGAGTTTGTCGCCAAACCTCCAGTCTCGCGTTAACACCGCTCCGCGACTCGTCAATAAGCACAATGTTATCTGCAAACAACATGCACCACGGTACCTCTCCTTGAATGTGGCTTGTCAGAGCGTCCATAGCCACAACAAACAGAAACGGGCTAAGCGCGGACCCCTGGTGCAGGCCCATCGTGACTGGAAAGTGTTCCGAGTCACCTCCAACCGTCCTTACCCGGGTTTTGGCTCCATCATACATGTCCTTAATCGCTCTAATGTATGCTACAGGAACACCTCTAGCTTCCAGACATCTCCACAGCACCTCTCTTGGGACTTTGTCGTAAGCCTTCTCAAGGTCGACAAACACCATGTGCAAGTCTGTCTTATTACCCCTATACTGCTCCACCAACCTCCTCACCAGGTGAATGGCTTCTGTAGTCGAACGCCCCGGCATGAATCCGAACTGGTTCTCCGAAATAGAACTAACTTCCTCATCCTCGCTTCCACCACTCTCTCCCAAACTTTCATCGTATGGCTCAATAGCTTGATACACTTTCCCGAGGATAGAGAAATTAAAATATAGCTCTGGAACATTCACGCTACTTACTGATCATTTCAGGCCTTATATTGTAATTTATATATCCAATTGAGACATAATTGATTGATTGATATTGTAATTTCTTGATTCAATTGAGACGTAATTGATTGATTGATATTGTAATTTCTTGATCCAATTGAGACGTAATTGATTGATCAATTGATATTTAATTTCTTGTTGGTGCAAACAAAGGATACATGTCAAATTGATGTGATTTTTTGAGTTGGCAAGAACCAATTTACCACGATTAAGTTCTTGAAGCAAACATAAGATGAGATTCTAAACTAACAAATAACTACTTGTTCAAAAAAGCAAAGAATGACTCCAAAACAAGTGGAAACAAGTTCTGATTGTTAAATATTAAGATGGATGAAATTGTACAAGAGATAGGCATTTTTGAGAAAGGTAAAAGATAGATTGGAAACCAGCAACCACCACAACATGGCCTAAAGGATGAACCACCAACCAAGATGATGAAGATTTGCAAATATCCACTACTTGAAGGTAGGCCAAGATAGGTAGTAGGAAGAGACCCAATCTTGCAATTCAACAATGACCAAAGGAGGTCCTAGTCTTGAAAATATGGAGTTGGAGGAAAAGCTAAACTTAGACAGAAAAAGATGATGTAATTAGTGTTGCTATCTGCTAAAGGCTCATTAACATTGTTGTCAAGTCTCGCCCAAGGCACGCTTAAGCCCATAGTTTATATGCAAAATACGTTATTAAGCGGCTGTTCAGTGTAGGCACCAAGGCACTAAGGCGAGCACCTCATCGTTCATGGACTTTGTCTTGAACATAGTGGAACTAAACAATAAATCTTTCACTTAATTGTAGTTTTTTCAATCTTTTGTCTATATTATTGGCTTATTGCTTGTTTTGGGGTTTATAGTTATTATTTTCTCGAACTGCATATATATTCTTTATCATTCCTTCAATTGTGACTTTCTACATTGAAGTTCACGGTTTATTTGTGCTTTGTGCTTAAAGCTCCAGTAGACTTCAACGCTTTTTTTCCTGCTTTTCATCTTGGATTACATTGGTACATTGGTTCACTGGTGCACCACTCATCACCACAATCTCTATCTTGAAGAGACATCAATATTCAATAGATATAGCTCGCTAATTGATGTGTGAAATGTTCATAAATTGTTAAATAGACATGTTAGTTGATTCGGACTAGAGAATTATACAATATAAGAATCTAGTCATTAAATTGGAACTAAAAGCTGCCCCAGGGTTTTGGTTTAAGTTAAATATACAATGTTGTGTGTGTGGTAGACACACATCACTAGGTTAAATTCTTCTGGTGAACCTAGACTAACATACAAGTGGAGAAGGATAGAGGAGGGCCTATTATCCACCGAGTTTTGAAACTGTAAATAATGGATTTCTCGATTATAAAAAAAAATCGAATTAGAAGCTGCATCTTTTCATCTGAATAAATCATACAAGGTATATAAACTTAATGTCACAATTTTAATGTTATCATAGTTTTACAATTCTTTGTCCCTATAATTGCTGTTTGTTTATACTTATTTTCTGTTGCATTACTTTATATTTCTTCACTAAAGCTCGCGTTTTAGTTTTGCACTTAAAACGGCAGCAAAGCTGCTACTTTTCTAGACATTTCTCCTTTGACAACACTAGATGTAATGTGATCATAAGCAATGAGGTCATTTTTAGTAGGAATAGCATTTATTAGAGGAAAATTTCTGGTAAAGCAGGAGAAGCTACGCATTACCTTAATCTGTGCAAAAGTCTGCAGAACAGGAATTGGTTACTTAATTATGTAGATATTGCTATGTATTTCTTTACTTTCTTTTTGGAGTAACATGGAAAACGTCATTAGCGTGATGAAGTAGAAGGCGCAGTTGATTTTATTAGCTCTCTTCACAATCTGTGAGAGCTACTTTTGATGTGCTCAGTGGTCTATATTAGCATACTCTTGCTGCTGATACATAAATATAAAACTTCACCTTAACAAAAAGGAATGTTGTAGATATTAGTATTATACATATATGGGGATACTACCGCTGCGCTGTTGCTGAAGGAAAGATATAGATTTAACTTAAAAGTGGTCCAGAAGCAGTTGTTTGTGCCATCGAACTAACAAAGATTTAATAATGCTTTAAACCAAAAAACTGCTAAGGTAATTTTCTTAAGAGAGATCTTTTGGATCCCAGAGGCTTTATTCAGCCTTTGAGGCCCTGTTTTATTTTTATAAGCGCATATGGGCCAACTCACACGCACCTCGACCATACTTGGTAACTCTATCCACCAAGCTGGGATTTGAACTCGAGACCTCATGGTTCCCTACCCACTTCATTGACCACTAGGTCATACCAGTGGATGCACATCCTATGTCTATACTTTCTAATACCAAACCAATTCTTGGTACATTAGAGGTTCTATCTTGATTAACTTAGTTATTAATGACTAAGGGGTCTTTGTGGTCCTCAATTGAGGTGTCAATTTTTGCTTCAACTTGCAAGTGATCTCGTTAATCTCATCTGAACCTTGAAGATGACAATTCATGTGAAGACAGGAGTTTCTTCCTAAGAGAAAATAAGCATGTGTCCAATTCACTTGTTTTATTGATTGAGAGTATATGGGCTCTTAGCTATTTAATGTCATACTACCTGCAATATGATGCAATTTCATAACCTTTTCTCCTCAACTGACAATTTTATGTGTAAAAACAACCCTGTAAATGATTGTGAATCCATATTTGGCATTGTAGAATCCTTGTAAGTATTTGTGTAGGGGGATCTCTTCTTTTTTCAATCTGCGGATGCATTTTGCTCTAGCAGTACAATCTTTGTACTGTTGTCTATAAAATCTGTTACCAGTTGACAAAGCTGACAATTTTAGTTAAACACTTGTAGGCTTATTAATCATCATTTTTTGATATTGTTCTTCTGTTAAAGTTTCTGGGCATAGTAGTTCATGATGTTGTTTTTTTGGGGTTTTAACTTAATTCTTTATGTCAGTGAATTTTCATGGGTGTGTAACACCAGTTTGCTCTCATGTATGTTTTCTCTGTCTCTAATATTTGCGTGTTTTCTACTCAACAAGTCAGATCAGTTGGGATGGGAATGCCAACATGCTGCAAGCACGGCGTCTACTCTGTTTATTTTCGCGTTTTGCCTGTTAATAATCCAAATTCTCTTAATGACCTTGTAGGCTGCAAAGTATAAGGATCCACGTGATGCCTGTGCTGCAATTGTTGCTGAGTCATACCGTCTTTGGCTACAGTATGAAACTCGCACAGATGATATTACCGTGATAGTTGTACAAGTAAATGGATTGACTAATGTAAGATGTTTTCTTGGCTTTGATGTTCTCTGTTTTGGAATTATTTTATACTCCTGTAATTTAATTGTTCACTTGTTACATTTATTTTATTGTCAGGTTGCGGTTGGTCAATCAACAAGTTCCGATGTATTTCTGCGACCACCATTGCCTCAGGTTGTAGAATTATCAGGATCAGAATCTCCATCAGTTATGAACTGGAATTCTAGGATTCAACGTGCCAGGCAAGATATATCACGGGCACGACTGCGTGCTATTGAGAGTTCCGTAGAGAATGGGCAGATATGGGTCCCCCCATCTCCAGCCCATAGAAAGACATGGGAAGAAGAAGTAACCTTCTTTCTTCATCTATTTCCATTTGATAATCTGTTCTGGAAAAGAAAGAATGTTATAACCCACTTCCTCAATTGTTATCTGTTTAATGGTTGAAAAGAAAATTCATTATCTCTGCTTCACAGGCACAGATTGAACGGGTTTTGCATGATCATTTTCTTTTTAGAAAGCTTACAGATTCTCAGGCTCAAGTTTTGTTGGATTGTATGCAAAGAGTTGAGGTTGAAGCTGGAGACATTGTAGTCAAACAGGTAAATCTTTGTGACAGAGCGTTGATCCAGCATTATAATATTGTTAAAGAAGCTCCAAGACCAAGTGCATAATTTTTTAATAAGTTGTCCTGTATTATTTGTCTTAGAGGATCACAAGTATTTCTGTATTTGTATTTCATGATGTTACATTTTCGAAAAAAAAAAATTATTTGTATTTCATGTTTGAGGAAGAAACACGTGATATAGACTTAAAATTGCTTGTGCACTAAATTCTTACATTCTGAGAATTCTCAGTAGTACCAGATGATCAATGAATTGCAGGGTGGAGAATGTGACTCTTTCTATGTCATTGGAAGTGGGGAATTTGAGGTCTTAGCAATACAGGTGGGAGTTGGTTTTTTGCTTGATTTTGTTTAAATGTCATCAAACTAATTGTGTGTGGTTCACCATAGTCTCTGGCCAAATCTGAAAATTATCAGATTCATCATTTTGTCCCAATTAATTTAAGTCAGATCTAATTTGAAGTCTTCAACTTTGAATTACAAATGCCAGGATGAGAAAAACGGAGAAGTTCCTAGGGTTCTTCAGCACTACACGGCTGATAAGCTGTCATCCTTCGGGGAGCTGGCTCTGATGTAAGATATCTGTTCTTTCCATTGGAATTCATTACAATTCAAATATGAATTCTTTATTTGAGGGGAAAGTGAAATACCGAGCTAGTGCTTCTATTTGCAGAACAGTTATCTATTCCCTCTAGTTTTTTTGCTCCAAGATAAAGCTTTATGCTACTGAAACAATAATGTGGTACCTTGAAAGCTATGTTATGCTGGAGCTTTGCACCGATATACTAGTTTTCTTAGTTCCTTTTGTATCCTCTCTCACAATCTGAAGCAGCAATGGTAATATGTCCCTTCTCTTCTTCAAATGAGGTGTTGTGTCCTATCACCTGAGTTACCTATTTGGTTGTTATATCTTTTCTGTGTGGCTCGTAAATATTGCAACACCATAGTACTGGTTTATTAGTTACAGTTAATTAATCTCTCTGCCCTTTGGATCGTCTGTAGAATTATTTTGGTGCTATCTATGTTTTGCGTTGAATTCAGTTTTGTCACAGGTACAATAAACCACTCCAAGCTTCTGTTCGTGCTGTCACCAGTGGAATTTTGTGGGAACTAAAAAGAGAAGATTTTAGAGGAATTCTTATGTCAGAGTTTTCTAATTTGTCTTCTTTGAAGCTTCTGCGGTCTATAGATCTTCTGTCAAGATTGACAATTTTACAACTAAGTCATATTGCAGATTTGGTTTCAGAAGTTCCCTTTTCTGATGGACAGACAATTGTAAATGAGGTACCAATTTCAAATTTCTTCCCTTCCCCGCTTACACTTTGTTCCATTTAAAATGATAATTATTCTTTATGACAACTGCCTTGTGCTTGCAACTTTCTCTGACACATGCTTTGGATTTATTCGCAGAAACAGGAACCTTTGGGCCTATACATTATCCAGAAAGGGGTTGTAAAAATTAC